>NC_079561.1:7084285-7395357 GCF_015846415.1 Triplophysa dalaica
ACAGATCTGAAGTGATCAAAACATCTGAAAACTAGAGCTGTTTTAGATTTGGAGTGATGATCAATTTCTTTTTAAGGATTCACACTGGTGACAGACCGTATAAATGTGCCCAACCTGGATGTGAAAAGGCATTCACACAACTCTCAAACCTACAGGTGAGCACTTCATAAAACTTAGTTTTGAATTCCAGGTTGTTTGGTTTTGAGGCTCTTATAGACAGTTTCATCTTAACAACATAAACAAACGTTACTGCGCATGTGCACTTAACTTCCGGTACAAATTCACAAACAATAGAGTTCCTGTAGATTATTTCTGAATTTTAATTCTTTTTTTTAATGTGACCGAACTACAGGACCCATTCAACAAATTGTTTACTTAATAAAAAAAATGATATATAACAAATATTAAATACAATTATTATGCAGTAAAGTAATAATACAAATAAATATTAACAAAAATAAAAAATATTGTAAATAGTTGTATTATTAGACACTAGCCAAACACAAACCGGAAGCTAACTGGGGGTCAGGTGCACGCGCACGTACGATAAAACAGTCTATATTATTTGTTCTCCGTTTAGTCTCACCAGAGACAACACAACAAAGACAAGCCATACAAATGTCCGAACTGCTACCGGGCCTACACAGACTCCGCCTCCTTACAGATCCATCTCTCAGCACACGCTGTCAAAAATGCTAAATCTTACTGCTGCAGCATGTGCGGCCGTGCATACACCTCTGTGAGTACTGTTATATCAGAACTTCAACTATTGTCTTGTTGTTTTTATCATGCATTCATATAACGCTGTGTTCTATTTTTAGGAGACGTACCTTATGAAGCACATGTCTAAACATACGGTGGTAGAGCATCTTGTAAGTCATCATTCCCCACAGAGAACAGAATCTCCTGGCATCCCCATCCGCATCTCACTCATCTGAGCTTCCCTGCACTTCCTTGCTCGCTTTTTTCTTCCATTAAGAGGTATTTTATTCACGCG
The DNA here is from genome assembly GCF_015846415.1 of Triplophysa dalaica. NCBI lineage: Eukaryota > Metazoa > Chordata > Actinopteri > Cypriniformes > Nemacheilidae > Triplophysa > Triplophysa dalaica. The sequence goes on from NC_079561.1 coordinate 7,085,283, forward strand.
CCGGTCTTCCGATGAGAAAAAAGAAGGCCATGTTAGGTTGGTGCACAGCACCCTAGACCTCGAGAGGAGACATCGAGTCTTCTGTTGTTACTGCCCGTCTAACTGTTTGATGTTATTATCAGTCACAGCAACGTCTGGATTGAACTGTTCATGGCAACAAGAAATTGACTTTTCCAAAACAAATAGTTTCCAAGTTTTATCGTTTTATTTTAAATGTGTGTAAGGGAGATTTCCAAAGATACTCTTGAAGCACTTTGCGGTTTTTGGGAGCGTTTTTTAAAAATGGGAGCAACTTTCTCGCTTTGGGCAGCTATGAGAGCTCCGACTTTGTTCTAGAAAGCGAGACGGCTGTTTATTCGCCTCCACCTCACATTTTCTTTAACATTTTTATTTTACAGTGGATGGGCTTCCACTGTAAGTTTCTTTTCTATCCTTTATAATGGATATTAGGTCATGATTGAATAATGAAAATGAATGTTTGCTGTAATGTGGCATCTGTTAAATGATTTTAAAGCCGAACGTGCGTAATGATTTGACAAGCACGGTCATTGCCCCTTTATTTTTATATTGGCAAAGCAGACTCCAATTTGAGAAATTCTGAGAATGTTTTGCTTTGATAAAAGAGCGTCAGTGAGACACGGCGCTCTCTAAAATAATTAGTGGTGTTTTTTGCATCATAGACGTTTTACTTGTTCGTTTCATTTTTATGTGTCGAGATTTTTGTGCAATGCCATAGGAATCTTCTAGATTATTCCTCCCCATCCCACATTTTGAGAAAAAAAGTGTCCCTTTGTCATTATTATTATTAAATATAACATAATGGCATAAATGCATCATGATAATGTCCATTAAATGGGTGTTTGTCATGATGTTACAGCAAAAGTGTGTCAAAAAGTGAATCACACGTACGTGACCTCACATCAAGTGCTGATTACCTCTATTCCTCCACTAACACGATGCAAAAGCACCTTGAGACATGATCATTACTTTTTAGATTATGACCCAATCTGTACCCCATAATCTAATAGCAGTGGTCTCATTCGTGGCCGAATCGTCTTTGTCAAATTAGAAATCTTTTACACTCAAAATATTGTATTTAAATTAGAGTGAAGTCTAATTATTGTATTTTACAATCAGAATTGAGAATTGAATGTAGTCGAGTTCAGAGCTCATCCAAAACTAATAACTCTTACATGTTCAACAGATATCTTTGTTTATATCAGCACGCATGCTGATAAAGATAATATAGCAGTTTAACATTTTTCACCGAATGAAAGCAACCATGGTCTATTGAATTATTCTTGCCAAATTTGATCATACGTGATCATGTACCTACTGTCCTTGTGTGACATCGACAGGCCACAACCCTGCAACTGTAGAGCATTAATTTACTGCATACCAGTCATTTGTTAAGCTTCTCCTTTCATTTATTTGTGGGAAAACTGCCTGAGGTTTTTTTTTGCAAAGGACCAAGTTGTTGCTTTGAAATGCTTTTATATATGTTGCCGATTTGTTACATCATAATGGTTTACTTAATCAAACAGGATTTTAAAAATAAGCATTTGGTAATGTGACCAATATGTATCACAACTTTAGGTGACTTTCCTTCTTGGTGCTTTTATGAGGAGGACTACAAAACCTCATTGCCAGAAATAGATTACAGAATAATCCTGGTTTATTCAGCCTTAAACGTTCCCCAAATCAGTAAAATGTGTACATTTACTATAAAATATACCCTGTATTCATGAATAGTGAAAACTGCAAGGTTTAGATACTGTATATTGTTCATTTTTGTATCCGTTTAGTATTTCAGCTTATTAATATTTGTTTTTTCTGTAAGTACTGATCATTGTTTTTCTAGACATCCTCGTCTTTTTTACATGTACACCTTCATTTGAAAGACTGGTTTATTTTTCTCCATGTCAGTGTTTTTCAGTATTCAGTTTACTTAAGCCTTTTTTCCACATGGAACACAGTAATCATTAATTATTATTATTAACTGTTAACGTGTATTACAAATGACATTGTTATATATGTCCTGAAATAATTCACTTTTTTTTCTTCGTCTTGCATTGTGGTTCCATATACAGATTTTGTTTTTTATGCACAGACAAGACTGATAGATAAACTAAGAAAATATCAATGTCAAGAACACTTTGTATCTCTATCTTGTTTATTAAATTCAGACTGTTATACCTGAGACTGTGTTTTTTATTGACGGAGTATATCAAGATCATGTATTGGCGATAGTGTTAACACCGAGAATACAAAAACATCTGAGGGTTGTCTCTGGAGTATTTTAAAGTAGTATTGTAAAATTAATTCATAAATATAAAGAAAAGACACGAGGAAAATGTAACAGTTTATTAAGAAAATACATGCTCTTTCAAAGTGTACAATGTACAGAAATGTCTTTTTCTCACATAAGCCCTATATGTAAATTTTATGAACGTTGCATCCTAATATTATATAGCAGCAGGACACAATAACGTACAGGCACAACTGCAGGAATTTCATCCTTATGCCACAGTTCAGAGTGGTATTACAATATTTCTCCTTAGAATTATTCTGCTACCAGATCACAGGTCAATTCAGTCTATGAAGACTACATACAAATAAATAAAAACACGAAATAAAAACTTAATTCAAAAAACATATTCACCTTCCTCAAAATAGCATATGGCTGGTAATGCTACCGGTTTTATGATGACAAGACAAGCTGTGTGTCTGCTTTGATCAGTAGCCAAACAAAACCCAAAGACTGGCTTGTTTAATAACTCATTATCATACGCATACACTACACCTAAGCAAAAGTAACATTAACTATGTAGCAAACGTGAACTTGTCACACTTAAGTACCTCAAAAACATGATTTTATCAACTCCCAAATAGAAAACAAGGAAGCTTCTGTCTTTACACAGTGAACTAAACCGTTATGGCCATCTCAGACACTGGACCAACATAAGGTTTCTGACTTCATTGATCTGTAACATTTGTAACCTGCTGGCATTTCTACCAGATCTCATTAAGACAAACACTCTTCGTTTCAAATACTTGTGCTTATCCAAAGCAATAGTGCATTTCAGTTGTAAACACTTGCAGATAGTTCCATCTAAACAGGTTAATAGTGCTTTAAGTGCATCACTTGTTCCTTATGAAAGTAAATCTGTACAAAAATTATGGCATCATAGATGTGCCACAGGAAATGATTTTCCTTTCCGCTGGCAATGGCCAAACATAATAATCTAGATTATATAAAATCTCAGGCATTCCACTTCGATGAAGTACCAAATACAAAGTATCATGATCACGGGTTCGATCCCAGGGGATTACACATAGTCAGAAACATATGTATAATACAATGCAATGAAAGTCGCTTTGGATAAAAGCGTCTGCCAAATGCATTATTTACATTTATGCGTTTGACTGACGCTTTTATCCAATGTAAATGTAATCATGGTTTAACCATCACTGTTAAAATACATGCATCAATACATGGTGGGGCCACACAGCCCAAGTCAATCAAACTAGTATATTACAGTTTTGAAGCCTTTTCAGATGTACCTTTTCTCTGTCAGACACTGTAGTCTCTTAGGTCTCATCGCTGGTGGCACCGAGACTCCCTCCTTGCTCTGATCTGGGGTTGGGAGTCACAGGCGAGGTCACGTTTAGATAACCCACGTCAGTGGATTGTGAGATGGGCACAGGTGAGATCTCCAGGCTCTTCGCTCCAGGCTCGCCCACTTTGCGAATGGCATCTAATATTCCCCACGAGTCACAGAGCCCATGTATTGGACTACAGTAAGATATTGCAATGTAAGACATTAATGTGTCAGTGTTCAAACTGGGCTGGTGCTTTTAAACACTGTGTAAACTGGTATAATAAAAATGATGGGATCATACCTTGGAGTGGACGTCCGCAACAGACCATCGGCTCCAGAAGGAAACAATTTCTTCACCTCCTAAAACAGACGTGCACACAACACTGTGTCACCATTGAATGCTAAATAATTAAGAATATTCCCATAAATCCGAATCTTTTTACCACATAAATCAGTACCTCAGCAGTACACACAGACTGAAGCTTTCTCAAAGCACGGTCTAAAATTCCTATGTGATTGGCCAGTGTTAGTGTTTTATCTTGCAGCTGTTTATTCTCCATCTCCAGGAATTTTACCCTTCAGAGAAAACAGAAAGAGAAGAGGTTTAGAAATCTTCTCTGGTTGCTCGTCGAGTGCTGAGAAGTGCATGAGATGTTTACCTCTGCTGGATGGTAGAGGCTGTTCTCAGTCCATTGTTTCCCATCTCTTCTGCCTCACTTATACGCTGCAGAAGTTCTCGTCTTTCCAGGAGAAGCTGGTCGTTTTCGTCCGTCGCAGTCCTAATCCAGTCCTTCTCCTGTTCATAGTGTAACACGCACTCTCGAGGTGAAATAAATGTAAAGGCGATGCACAGTATTGCATTTCAAATAAAATGATGTATTAAATGTGCTATTTTAAACCTGTATTTAAGGTCCAGTGTGTAACTTTTAAGGAGGACCAAGTTACAGAAATGCCATATAATATACATAAGGGCGTGTTCTGAGGTGTATAGAGACCATACAAAATGAAGCTCCATGTATTTATTATCTTATTATTTATATTTCTATATACATACACCGCGGGTCCCCTTGCATGGCATTCCCCATTTTGTTTCTACAGTAGCCCTTTACGGACAAACTGCTCTACATAAGGTTTTTCGTAACCACTAGGGATGTAATTATTGACTAGAAGAAGGTAGAAAATCAATTATAATATATGACGATTGGAGTCAGTTGGGATGTAAAATGAATCGCAATAAACGTTTTGAACAGCAGGGGCTGCTGTGTTACCTGCAAACTTGGAAATCATGAATATGCTGATATTTCTTAAATGTAAAATGTCCAAGAAAATCACAGGCAATGGCTGTGTCCGAAATCGTCTACTTCCATACTATATTGTAGGCGAAAATGAATAGTATGTCCGAAACCTCAGTATGCAAAAAACAGATGGCGAGAAATACCCGGATGGTCCACTACTTCTGCCGAGATTTCACGAGTGTGGATCGGATGGACACTTATATTTTGTAATATATAATATATATATAAAAAATTTGGGTGAATTGTACCTTTAAGTTCTGAATCTCATAAATAAGATCTCACCTTTTCTGAGAGGCTTGTTGCTAGAGCCAGATCATTCTCCAGCTGCTGGATCCTGTGTTCATGTTGAGTTACTGTCTTCATGAAGATCTGTTTAGCTCTGCGTAACTTGGTTTTATGCTGCGACTGTTTCTCATTGTGTCTCCTGCCGAATAGTAACAAAACAGTCTAGTTAATCTGTCAGTATACAAAAGAGCATCTTGTGTCCTTTTAACCCAATCTCTGACCCAATCACCCAGAAATTGCACAAAACATTAAATAATTCTTCATTCTGCATCAAAACCTGCTAAAAATGCGTATTTCTTTTCCAAATGTTTATTCCCTACATTCCCTACTCATCAGCTCAACAGTAGAGTGAATTTATTTATTTACCTGATGTTAATGTCAAGTTGCTGGACGACCAGTTTGAGTTCCTCTTGCAGTCTCTCAGACTCGTGCTGAGAGGAGAGAAGTTGCTCTTCGAGCCTATGGCAGCTCTTCTGACTGAGTTTATGCTGCGGAACACATGGGGATCCGGTCAGAAGCTTCACTGATCATATTAACCCTGCTACAAATGCATTCTGGGATTGCGCTACATTCAGTGATGCAGTTCAATAAAGTTTTTTGAAAGACATCATAATGTTGCCTTTAGTCTGTGCTTTAAAATCTAAAGCGTTTGCTCACTGGGTTTTAAAACATAATACATTATAATTATAACATTTTACTTTTGACATATTACACTACAAACCTCATCTCTGGTCGTGTTGAGTTCGCTCTCCAGCACCTGCAGCCGAGTCTCCAGCTCATGTACCCGATGAGACAGTTCAGAGTTGGCACGCGTCATATTCGCCTCCTTCGCACGCCACGAACGCACCTGCTGCTCGAGTTCCTCATCTTTCTGCTCAAGCAATTTCCTGTTTGAAAACACAAGCAGCAGAGAAACCGTAAAGTCATTATGACCTCAGGCGTGATGTCACGATACTTCAACTGGTGATGTGAGCTGACCTCTGCAGCTGTTCCTCTTGCATTCTGGCTCTGAGGGCAGAAAGGTTATCAGACATATCTCGGGTGTCTCTTTCCAGTTTGCTGGTCTCTCCTGCTCGGGCCTCCTCCAGACGCAGCTGGTGCAGAGTGTTCTTCAGCTGCTGCTGAAGATCTACAACCTGCAGAAGAGTTCACAAAACTATGAACCGATGAGCCACGCTTGCACGAACATATCTATGATCGCGCTGGGAACGAACCTTCTTGTCGGCAGCGATCACGCGTGCCCTCTCTGCATTCAGTTCCTCCATCAAGCTGCTGTTAGTCTGTCTGCTCTGAGAACTTCTGGCCATCTCCAGCTCCAGATCTCTGGCCCTCTGCTGCAGTTTCTCCAGCTCTGCCAGCTGCTCTAATGTACTTCCTTCCATCTGGGACGCTTTGGCCTGGGCCTGCTTCAGCTCTGCACATAGCTAGAGAACACAGGAGGTACGAGTTTACATAATTTATCTACTTTAAAGGACACTCAAAACCCGGGATTTAAAAGCCCATTTCAACCTAGAAACAACCATTTCAAAACATTTAAAAAAGCAGAACATCACGTGGGAGTTCTACCTTGAGCTTCTCTTGCTCCAGCAGTGCATTGTGTCTCTTGAGGTCTAGATTTTTCTCTCTCTCGTAGCGTAGCTCTCGTTCAGCAGAGGTGAAAAGGTGCTGGATTCTTTGCAAGTCTTGTTTAAGCTGTTTGTTCTCCTCCCCTTTCTGCTGCAGGAGCGAGTCTTGAGCCTGTGGCGACCACATCATGTTCACATTAATAGTCACGTTGAATAAAAGAATAAAATACATTTAACATTAGATATAGGTTATAGGAACGTTATAACAACGTTCAGTGCATGCATTTTTTACATGTAATAAAGGTGTCATGAATTAAGACATCAATTTTAACCCAAGCTTTTGTTACATAAGAGGTAATAGTATTCAAGCGAACATCCTCTAAGTGTCAGAATTGAAAATGCCCTTGTTACTGAAATGGCAACTTTTATTATATCAACGACTACTTCTCTAGCGCATGACAAAACTGAAGTAATACAAGTCGCGCGGAACCAGATTGTGCGAGCAAGCATAAACATGCCATTATTGTGCGAGCAAGCATAAACATGCCATTAAAGATCGCAAAATAGTGTGGATTCCTCACTGTTGCTTTGTTAGAGATCGCTTGATATGTCCTGATAAGTGGAACCTAACGTAACGTGTCTAACTAATTTCGCAGAAGGCTCCAACTAAATTTACTACGAAAACTGATATCCAATCAAAGCAGTGGCTGTTTACTTAGTCTTCAATGCGGCTCGCCCATTAAACACGGAGCGTTTGTCGAGCCGGCCTCAATACCAGGATAGAAAATATTACTTATTGATTTTGATGTCTTTGAATGTAAAAACCATGCGGACGTCAGAAGTAGACTTAAAGAAACAGTATAAAACAATAAAAAGGTCCAGTTCGTGACACCTTTAGAGGGGTCATATGATGTAATGCAATGTGTATACACGATTTAAGGTAAAAAACGCTGCATTTCCCACATATCGTGCATGTTTGTAGCTCCTCTTTGCCCAGCCTGTCTGAAACGGCACATTTTTTACAATGCTCATAACTCTGAAAAGCGAGGTGTGCTATGATTGGCCAGTTAATCAGTGCATAGTGATTGGTCGAATACTGCAAGCGTGTGACAGAAATGTAACGCCTCTTAACATATTTGGAACATCACGTTCCAAAGCAATTATTGTGCTAACAGGTACACCCACCTAACTTGCGTATACATTTAGGCGGTCTTAGTCAACTCATATCACTGACATAGATTTGTTGGGGTGTGGTTACACGAGGCGTTTCAGGCAGGTCTGGGTAAGCATTCGCTTTTAGATATAATGCATCATTTGATCCTAGTCTCCGACACTTACATTTTTGCAATTTTACTTGTCTAATACATGCATGGCAACATATAACACACCAAAGATACCACAAAACACATATTAGCGCAATATGACCCCTTTAAGTGATTGTATGGACATTGGTGGCAGATCTGACCTTAGCCCGGGCCTGAGCTTCACTGATCTGGGCCTGCAGGGCCAGCAGGTGTTGGCCGGCCAGCTGTCTCTCTTCCTCCAGCGTGGAGTTGAGTTTACTCATCTCTGACTTCACACAGGCCAACTAGAGGAACAGCAAAATGACACAAAACAGTTTAACTTCAGCTAAAACCCCGAGCACTCCACATACAAGTCACCACGTCAGGCAAGTATTGGAGAATTGATATTGTCTCACCTGACACAGCCCCTCATTTTCTGCGATGGGTATAAGGTTGGTTGTGTGCTCTTGTGAAGGTCTGGCTATCTGCTGGAGCTTCTGTTTAACATGCTGGAGCTCCAGAAGGAGTCTTTCCCTCTCTCCATCGGTCTGAAGCCTGACCTGGGCTTTCTCACTTAGCTCCTTCTGTAGCTGCATCACATGACCACGCTTCTCCATCAGCTCGTCCCTAACCCACACACAGCACATCTCATTAGGTGCTTTTCTCTATAGACTATAAAGTATGACAACTATTTATGGGTTCTGGAAACCCACAGACTGTAAATAAGCCGTGTTACTTATTTCACAGAAGAGAATCCATTTACGTATAAAAATCTTAAAGGTACAGTAGCATAAAAAAAGGTTAAATATTAGTGTCATAGAGATGGTGTAAGAATCAGGTAAACCACACATTAAATATCATTATTCTGATTAATAAAAAAGTGCGTTACCTTAGTCTGTTGTGTTCCTTCTCCAGTTGGGTCAATTCTGTTCTCAGCTTTTCCACCACTGACTTCAGCTCTGCCACCTGCGCCCTGCTCTCTCTCAGGTCCTCTTCGGTCCGACTGTTCTCCGTATGAAGTGTCAGGTTGTCTTGAAGTCGCGACTGAGCGCGTTCCAACTGGGCCACCTGCAGAGTGACAAACATGACGTCAGTGAGGAAATTTGCAGGCAATATTTATTCACACGAACACAAAGTCTACAGTTCCAATAAAATACATGACCTTGTCTTCCAAGATTCCCTTTTCTCCTTTAATCTGCGTGAGGTTTTTGTTAAGCGTCTTGCCCTGTCGACATTCTGCCTCCAGTCTCTGAACCTCCACACGCAACCTCTTCAGCTCCTCGTGGTCTCTTTGCATGACCTGTTTTAGAAATAATGTAGCAATTGCGTTTTGTTTTCATTTTGCCTCGTCAGTTCAAAGTCAAAGATCATTCGATTACAAAACTTCCAAACATCTGCATAATGCGAAATGATTTCAATGACCTCTTTCTCCTTTCTAAGAGCAGACTGAGCTACGGACAGGTCCATCTCAAGCTGTTTCCTCCAACCTTTCTCCTCAGCAAGCCGACCATCAAGAAACTGAAGTCTTTCTTGAACGCTCTCTTTAAGCTATTATATGAACGAACAATGAAAGTGACACGTAACTACACAATCAGAAAGTGCACAGAAGGATGGTGTTACAACTTGTCCTGACCAGGCAGGATGGAAGCTTGTCACGGCATGTCTGAGATTTGTTTTGCTATTACCTCTACACCAGATTCTTTAACCTGATCTTCACTGTTCTTCTCAGGTTTCTTAATGTTCCTCCTATTCATCTCGTGTTCTATACTTTTAATCTAGGGTAAATACAGGTCCCATATTAATGTTCAAGCTGTCATTCAATCAATCGAATCCATCCCAGTGTGCAAAGACCGACCAAACGCAAACTCACGTTTCTCTGTAAGCCCTCCATCTCACACTCATGTCGCTCTCGCTCGGCCTTTGCCGCATTCTGCGCCTCCCCCAGCAGCGCCTCCAACTCCTCGTTTCTCTCCACCAGCTCCTCGTGCTCCCGCTGCTGTTTCTGTAACCTCCTCTCCAGCTCGCGAAGACGGCTGTCCTTATCTTCAGACGCCCTCCGACACCTGCCAACACATCACGGTCCCATCAGAATCCTTACAAAGGAATTGCATGCCGTAAAATGATGTGTGGCTGTAAAAATAAAGTGGGGTGAGGGTTTACTTTTTATGAAGTATCTCATCCTGTGTAGCTGGAGAGGGATCTGGATCGACATTTTTCCCTTGATTCAAGTTCATCTTTGATTGTTCAACCTGTGTCATATATGACTTATTATAAATGTGCAAAGTTGTATATTTTCTGAGCTTGCATTGACGGTGAATATACACATGTGAAATATATTTATCCTTGCCAGTTCAATAAGAGTCTTCCTCTCTGTGTCCAAGGAGCGAACTCTATCCCGCAATACTCGAATCTCCACATCCAGTCTTTCATTGCGTTCCTTGGCCTTCTGCAGCTCCACCATATCTACCAAACATTTGTGTTTATAACCAGAACACATTTTATTTGCAAACGCAAATGTGAAGAGGTGGAACCCAGGATATATCGATGCAATGACAAATGATCTCACCACAATGTTTAAGCTTGTCCACTTCCTGTTTTAACTGCTCCACTTCTTCTCCAGTCCTCTGCAGGTCTGGTGCTGTGGATATGATGTTAATAGAGCTCATGAGGTCTATGTTGATAGAGCTCAAAGACACAGAACACATGTTCTGTGTCTTTGGTGTCTTATAAGTTGCCCATGCATGTATTAGACAAGTGTCGGAACAAAAAAAGCATTCTATCTAAAAGCGAATGCTTACCCAGACCTGCCTGAAACGCCTCGTGTAACCACACCCCCACAAATCTACGTCAGATCGTGGTATGATATGACTAAGACCGCCCAAATGTTTATTCAAGTAATGTGGGCGCATCTGTCAGTACAATTGCTTTGGAACCTGATGTTCCAAATATGGTAAGAGGCGTCACATTTCTGTCACACGCTTGCAGTATTCGACCAATCACTACCCAGTGGTTAACTGGGCAATCATATCACACCTCGCTTTTCAGAGGCGGGGCAAAGAGGAGATACAAACATGCACAGTATATTAAAAATACAGCGTTTTTAAACCTTAAATCTCGTATATACATTGCATAACATCTAAAACAAACGATAATATCCGTTTTATCTGCATCATATGACCCCTTTAAAGAAACAACAGTAAACAAATAAAACCTACCATCCAAATTCTGGACCATACGAGCCACATCCAGCTCATCTGTTAGGTGGCGAATCTCTTTATGTGCCATAGCAAGACGACTTGATGCCTCTTCCAGATCCCTCTCCAACCTCTGACGCTCTGTGCGCTCTCTATTGAGCTCATCATTGTGGGTCTACAAGAAAACAGTGGAAAATAAATCCATCTGGACTTAGTAGAAAGTGTGTCAGGATCCATGAGTGGTTTACATGCAAGTCCCATAGACGTGAAGCCAAATGTCAAACAAGTTCAAGACGTTTAATATGTTTTCTTACAACCATCAGAACTCTCAGAAGACAAAGACCCTCTGGTTAGTAACCCCCCTTAAGCAAATGTGGAGCTGTTAATGTGTTCATTCCAGACTCAGCATGTGAAAGCCATTTTCAAATTGAATGAACCATGATGCAAGACATGCATTATTTCATGAGGTGAACAACAAAAAGACGTCATAATGTGCATCAAATGGATCATCCAGTCTAGAAACTCTCTGCAGATTCACATTTCTCTTTAGATCATGCTTTATTTGCGCATCAGCCCAAGAGGGAGCACGGATATGACGGGAACATACAGGAACAAGGTTCTGTGCTCTAAGTGTAGCCTTTCGCACACCAAAGAACTTCCTCCAAGGACTTTGAACTGATGATTCCTGTCCATTTAAGGAGGAACGCAGAATTGGCACAAACTATGATGTAGAAAACACACGGAAGTGACACAAAAAAAGTGGAGTGAGACACTGTCGGGACGACACATTCTTTATTGCAGCTTATGGAAGATCTTCTGGAAGATCCCCTCACCTTGTTTACATTTTCCTTCGCATGCTGCATGGTTTGCCTTAGTTCCTCTTCCGTTGTCTGACGGATACGATCCAGCTCCTCCTGATTTCCATAAGTGGGAGATATCAAAATTACCATAAAACCTGTATGCCACCTCTGTTGTATAAAACGCATTTATTTCACTATGATTTTAATCTTTGACATGGCCTTACTCAGTCAATATTAAAGATATTAATGTTATACTTTCTCTAAATGACTTAAAGCGACACTATGAAACTTGAGGCTAGGAGGCTGCTCAGGAGAAGAATTCATAAAGTTAAAAGAGTTGTTCTACCACATTATTTTAAGGTAACAAAACTACAAAGTGTTGCTTTAAGCTGGGATTTCACAGACTGGGTCACACATTTCTTAACTATATACATGTATGTTTGTGTATTTATATGTACATATACATGCCACAGGCGTACATTAAATAAACACAAACACTGCATTTGGAAGCGATTAATCGTGACCGCACTAATTCTTTTACTTTAACAAGCATTTGGCATTATGCATTCAAGATGACTAATAGCATGTACCAGTTAGAGTTCACAACATCACTACCATACCCAAAAGAATTCATAGTAACGACATTATCGTGATATCCTTAACTTCAACTTGATTTTCCATTTTGTGTGTCTCTTTTTGTCAATGAATCACACTGCAGAGGCATTGAGAGAGAGTTTGCAACCATTGTGACTCTTATGGCAAAATGTTTAGCGTGTACAAAACTGCCACCTGCTGCTTCAACCAGATCCCGCAGCTGAATTTTTACAATATTATTATGTGTAGTATTACCACAATGTCAATAATCACGTTTATTATTATCATGATTCTTATCAAATACCATTATATTGTCACCACGCTAATTCCTGGTATACATGTATTAGTTATGCGTGTTCCCTGGGTATCAAACCCATGACCTTTCTGTCACAAGCGCCATGATCTACCTGCAGATGCACCTCTCTGAGGTTGCCGGTGAGTGTCTGAGTGTCCAGCTTTCTCTCAGCAGCCTCCAGTCTCTCCAGCAGTGTAACTCTCTCGACCAGCAGGTAAGCCACCTGCTCGCTGGCGCTGCTCTGGCTGATCTCTGCCAGACCCTCCTGCTCCAGCATCTCCACCACCTCCTTACACTGAGAGTCTGAAACACACCAGCACACCTAGATCAGAATATTCTCGTCGGGAAACATACCGGACACAAGAGCTGTTCCAACCCAAAAGTCAACCTCACCCTGCTGGTGTTTCATCTGAGCGAGCTCAGCACGAAGCTGTTCGTTCTCACGCTCGTACTCGGCCGTAAGAGATTCACGCTCCTCCAGCATTCTTCGAATATGCTCCACGTAATTTTCAACCTTTTACAAAATCAATAAGACAGTCATACACCACAACAAAGCTACAAAGCTAGTTTGTGAACACAGTGATCATGTTACAATGTTGATAAGGTAGACCATCATTAGCTATTCTTCGGGGTATCAGCCCGCGTGCCATATGCTGGCTCACCTCTCGCATCTCGGCGGCCTGCTGTGTGCGTAAAGTTTGCAGGTCCTCTGTAGCTGAGGTCAAACTGCTCTCACTGGACTGGAACATATGCCACAGGTGGCGCTCACGCTCCTCCAAGGGAGCTTCGGGGGACAGACCATCCCTGCGCAAGCGGAGGCTGATCTCCTCCAGCTCCTTTTCCTTAGAAGGAAACAATTTGTGTTCTGAATGCCTGAGCTGTTATCGGACACCGTCTTGAACACACGATCACCTTGTCAAAAGTGCGTCTAGCCTCATTGCTCGGTTGCTCTCATTGCTTGAGAAAATGTGTTCTTGTTTATTGTATCTTGCTATTACTGCATCACAAAGGTATTTTATTATGTCTTAAAGGGACGGTTCATCCAAAAATAAAAATGATGTCATCATTTATTCACCCTGTAAATGAGAAACACAAAAGACATTTTGAGAGTGGTTTTGTGTCCGTACAATTGAAGTCAGTGGGGGCCGATGTTATCTGGTTACCAACATTCTTCAAAATATCTTCTTTTGTGTTCTACAGAAAAAAGTCATGCAGGTTTAGAATGACATGAGTGCGTAAACGATGAAAGATTTGTAACTAAGTGCAAATTATCGTTTAATGAAAACAAAGGAAAAGAAAGAGTTTTCATTATTTTCAACATGAACAACACATATTGTTATTGCAGGCACATCACATAAAGTATTTTTATTTACTTTATATTTAAGAGATGATTGACACATACCTCTCTTTGCTCCATGGCCAGTTACAGCACAACTGAAGTTCGTGCATCACTTGCAAATCAGCCAAAGTGTTTATGAGAACAAAGTTCAGATTGTGGTTTCCAATATTTGCCAGCCAAAGCGCCCATGGCAGCGTCCGACCCAACTATCACTTTGGAATAAAACGCATCCAACACTAGATAACTGTGTTACGAGTTATTCAAGTGCGCATGAATTAAGACGAACACAACTACATACTGTGTGTTCAAACCCCTTTAATGTATTATGAAGAACGCCAACAAATGGCTCTGCATAATGTCCACAGCAACAAACACGCCCTCAATACCGTCAATCAAATGTTGTCTTTTTATCCAGACTAATGTTGCTTTGGTTATAAAATTAAAAGAATTCCGTTCTCGTGTTATGATTAATAAAACAAAAAGTTTTCGGACTTAAGTGTTCGTCCGCTAACTTTGGCTAACGGGCTAGTTGCGCACGCGTCACGCTACAAATCCTCCAGACGACTCTTAAAAATAAAATAAAACCTGATTGTTCCTGTGCTTTAAGATCGATTAATGATGACTATTGGCCTGCGAATACCGAAGAAGCATCAGTGTGATCGTGTCCACAAAGGCCTACCAAGTATTTTGTTGCTGCGGCAGCAGTAGCTTGGCTCGAGCACCTTGGCAACGGGTTAAACCATTGCGACAGCGAGGGGGAGGCTCATGGAGGGGGGTTGAGCTATCATAATATTCCAGCAGATAGCGGTGTTTAAACGATGCCTCAATATACAAGCGAAAGACTGCTGCGACTACTCAAAAAAGTACATATAATTATTTTATACTTTTATCATATCTGCTTTTTAAAAGGATGTATTCGATTATATTATATATGTCTGTCGGAATTTGGCCCTCACAAACTCAGGTCTGCTAAAATAATTTACATCTACAGCTGTTATTTTATTAATTACATTATTTTGTAGTTTCATTAGTATCTTAAATTAGCGTTATTTTCATGTTAATTTTATTTTATAGTTTTTGTGCTTTTGTCATATTACATATTACTATTACGTATATTTTAATATTTAATATTTATTTCCAGTTCCATAACTTTTGTGCCTCTACTTAAACTTATTTCAGTTTGTAATAGTTTTATCAAAGAACACCTATTTAGGCCTACATTTCAGGCTTATTTGAATTCAATTAACAGAAATTAGTTTTGATAGATTTAGTTTTTTGTTTTAGTAATAACCTTTGACTATAACTTGAGTCAGTTGTTTAAAGTATTAATTTATTTAAACATTTTTACACAGTAATGCGGTTTTCTGAAGAAAATACAGAATATTACTTATGGCCTCTCAATACATTTGTAAGCGAAGAAACTTAAAAAAGCTTTTGTTTTAAATACAGATTTAATTGACACATTTTGTACATTATTTCCCCGTTTTTCTCAATTAAATCAGATCGATAAAATCCACATAATCACAAAAATAATATTGGTTCCATTACATGTCTATAGATTTTTTACAACATATACTATCACATCAGGTTTAGTAAAAAAATATTCAGAAACATGATGAAAGTGATCACAACAATTAAGATAAAAAAGTCATTTTTATCTCAAAATCGTAGTGGTTTAGTTGCATCTGAAGCTTTGCCTGATAATCATTGAAGTCTCCTGTAACAACAGATTTCTATGATGACATTTCTCTTCTTATTCTGCCGACACTGCAGCTCTTAAGTTCATAGAAGAGAACATAAGCCTGATTGGACTGAAGTTTCTCCTCCTGTATTGTACTTACACTGTGAGTAAAAACAACCTGTTAATGTTTAAACATTATCATTTACTGTGAGAATTATCCTTAATTATGACAGACATGAGGTCAGAGTAAAAGCTTACCCACCATGAGTCATTGTAGCAGCGCCAGCCCTCCTCCTCTCGACATACAGCTGTGTAGTGACCCATATTTACAGTTCCTGAATGATTGCACACTGCATACAGATCATACAGCACTGGACCTAAAAGAAAACATCAAAGCATGTTGCATAAACCTCCAAACAGAACATTTATTACTGGTATGTGTCTTATATATCGTTAAAGTAACGCAGCTCACCGCTGTCAAATGGTCCAAATGGTCCCAAATCCAACCCAGTCAAAGGGAAGGAGACGGTCACTGAGCTTTTACAGATTGAATATCTTGACATGGTGAATCGATTTAAGTCTGTGATATCAAACAAAGTCAAGGGTAATAAATATAAACCTTCAGTAAAGTATGTGTAGTTACTTGGCCAATGTCACATGCAGCATACTAAGTACAGAAACAGCCGGAGACCTGTCAAAAATGCAACACACCATAAATAATCACCAATAACTATTTATAAAGGATACGTATCACAAGTATTCTAGGGAACCTTTGAATGGTCAGTCTTTTTGTGCTCTCAGTACGACGATTACAACACTCGCACATCTAAGACACAGATTTTTACATAAATGTCCATGTCACATGCAAGCATGATACAACAAACGGGAACATTTTGTTACATTTCTTTACTTACTGGTGAATTTTCCTTATCGAGTTTTTCCTCCTGTGAGAAGAGATCTAAACACTCCTTCAGGGTGACAATTCGGCCATATTCACTCTTCTTTAGCAACGAACAACATAATTATCTAACTTTGCTCTGTATTTATACAGTATGTGTGTGACGCACATATACATAGACACATAATCTGCACACACCATAAAGGACGTGAAGAACGTTACCTTTGGGACGGGAAGTGACAAGTCGCAAAACACGTCAAAAGTGTTGGAGTAATGAGAGCAGATGGAACAGTGCAGGGAACTGTGCAACTGACCTGAGAACAAATCTGCGGCAGTGAAAATGTGTGAAAATGTGACTTTGATTGACAGGTGTTGAGAAAAGAGTTTACAGGTTTGCAAACACAACACAAAGTGTAACAGCTCTTCATACCGACAATCTTACTGTCATCCCTGTTGAGATGTTTCTGCCACATGGACAAAGCCTCCTCTGATATCCTGCAGGAGAAAACAGAAGAAGTGATTCTTAGCTGGTATGTCGCGACCCCAAAAATGTATTCAGAGATACAGTACAGTGCACATACGGTACAACCGGAGAAAAACGATGGTTTAGGCTAAACACAAACCAGACTTTGCATCTCATGTAGACTACCTGAATCGTGAGTATGTTGATTCTTTATTTGGAATAACTGCAGGACGTTGGGAAGGACGACGGTTGATTTCTGTGTGTAGTCTGTCTAGAAGGAACCGTAAGAACTCCTGGGCATCTTGTTGGCTGTGTGAGAGTATAAAACACATTATGTAAGGATTGTAACATTTCAGGGACATACAACCATTATACATTATTTTAAAGGGATAGTTCACCCAAAAATGAAAATTCTGCTCTCATTTACTCAACCTCATTTTATTCCAAATCTGTATCAATTTCTTAGTTCTGATAAATATTTTTGAAAGAATGCTTGTAACCAAACATTTTATGGCCACCATAGTAGCAAAAAATGCTTTATAAAAGCAATTTATATATATATATATATATATATATATATATATATTGTTCTGTTGAACACAAAATAAAATATTTGAAGAATGAATCTGGGACACTTTTGACTATCATTGTAATTTTTTCTACTATGAGAGTCAATGGTGGCCAAGAACTGTTTTGTTATAACCATTCTTTCAAATACATTTCTCTGTGTTCATCAGAACAAAGATGTATACACATTTGTAACAACTTGACGGTGAGTAGGCCTAAATTATGACAGAATTTTTATATTTGGGAGAACTATTCCTTTAATAAATGTTAATACATTTACATACACTGTATTTCCATTAATCCAATTTGCAGAAGCTTTTATAAAAAGGACGAAAAGTGCTTTAAAAAGTATTTATTTGATTAGCTTGTGTGTTCCATATTAGATCAAATTCATGACATAAACTTGTGCATGGGAAGTACAACAATAAAACGCATTAAACTGTACACACCTGTAGCCACTGAAGTGAGGAACTGCCTCCTTAAAAAAGCGATAAAACTTCCCAGGGTTCACTGTGGTATCTCCACTATTACATTCCCACAGAGCAGCCAAGACTTTGGAGAATTCTACATTTCAGTCACCCACAAAATAAACAAAGATATAAATAAATGATAACAATAGAAAATAGCTAAGACACCGGCATGCTTATATTAGTTTTAAAAAATGAGTACATTTAAATCTAAGCTATGGCAAAACTGAGCCATGTCAGCAAAGTTATATTATAATATTGGGCGGATCACCATTCATGAGCACAGGCTCTCGGTTGGAATGCTTGTCCTGAAGATACGCTTTCATCAGACAATAGTCACGAAGACCACGAGTATGAGAGAGACACTGCACAATTGCATTGAGGAAACACTGTAAATCAATAATGATATACATAAGAGAGAGATACTGACAAATAAATATAGAATTTAAAAAAATATCAAGTTTCTTTTGTGATAGAGAAAGGAACAAAACCATATTTTGTGAACTGAGACATACAGTGTTTCCAACGTTGCACAGTCCAACTTGTCCACTCCCCAGCTGAAGCTCTCTCTGAAGAAATACAGTAGTTAGTATCACATGTTTAATTACATCACACCCCTAACAGGTATGTCCCAACATAATGTGATCTAATGTTTATTTATAGGGCTTTGATCCAATTACAGCACTGCAGCGAGGAAAGATACTATCATCCAGGTTAAGACCAGATATACTTAACTCACCGGAGAACGGTTGAGTCTGATAGAAATATACACTATAACACAAATCTTACTGTATGTATCAAACCAAACATGGAGTAAAATCATCATTTCAATAATGCACTCTCTTACCTCCTTTTCCGTCACCAGTAGAAGTCCCATAATGGAAGTGTATAGAACAGACTGTGATATGTCCACGTGTTCTGGCTGAAGGCCATTTTGAGTTACTAAAGTGCGGCACAAGGCCTGACACGAGTTGTCCATGGGAGTTGATTCGACTCTTGGCGTAAGCAAACCTGTGCACCAAGTGACTCTGCATGTGAATGGGACATGTGAATGAAATTATATCTGTAATAGAAAATTATAGGCCATGTGTTAATAAGCAGCTACAAAATAAATCCAAAAATATTAAAAAAAATGCATTTTAAGGTAAAGATCAAGAGGATCATTGAGCCTCTTATTATAAAGAGGAAAACATCATTCAATTTAAATAAAAATGTAAATAATACATTTACCTAAATGTTAACCCATTTTTACCAATCATAAAACATTGTTTACTCACCCTTACATGCCCACTATTGTCCACCAATTTTCCGTGATAACCATGTTTTTGTTGATCCAAAAATTACCTCAATTGTACGATTTCAATGCGTTTAGTTCCCTCTCAATACACCTGTTGTACTCCTGGCTGTCCTGTTTGCGAAGCTGCTTTAACCATCCCTAATCTTTCCTTTCTCCTTTCACAGCTTTCTATTTATAGCCATGTCTTTGTGTTTGATTAAGAACAGCTTTGGCACTAACAGACTGTGTCTATCCACTTACTGTCATTATATTAAACAGCAGTTAGTACATATATACAATAATTGGAAAACATGTTATGTTGATTAAATACGGGTCTTAAATAAGCAACCCATTTTTCGACTTTCTTTCTTCTGCCGAACAAAAAAGACAATATTTCGAAAAGTTTTAACAACAGAAAACTGTTAATTCTCATTGACTTGCAATTGTTTTGTGTCCATACAATAGAAGTCAATGGGGACCAATGGTTCTTGGTTACCAACATTCTTCAAAATATCTTATTTAGTGTTATGGCAGAAGAACGAAAATCACACAGGTTTAAAATGAAAACAGGGTGAGTAAATGACGACAGGATTTTCATTTTTGAAGATGAACTATTCCTTTAATCACAGTTTATTAATATTGACAAACACAAATCAATTATTCACCATACAAAGACATGCACATAGATGAAAGTCTCAAGTTTATGGTGCAACAAAACTACACTGGTTTTATCTAAGTTGTCAGTTTATTGAAAACCAAATGGTAACCAATATGTATAACAGGGGGAAATGAACCAAGTACCTTTGGAAAACATCTCAGAGGACCTTTGAGTTCAAATGATAACAATGGCAAAAACCGGCACATCTGAGCTACATTCAGGTTGTGTCTACAAAAAACTACAGTCAAAATGATTATCTCTCATACTGCCAAAGTGCAATGATGACAAGCATACATATATATAACATCAGATACCATTCAGACTGAATGAACTGTTTATTAACCAGATCAGATGGAAAAGGAGGCTCAATTTAAATAAATAAGAAATTGAGAGCTGGTTATTATGTCTAACAATTCATATATTCATTCTCATATCATTCACAACCGAAATTATACAAAAGCTAGAAGCACAAATCTAATACACAATATGTCCTCAATGTGACATCAGGCACCAGCAAACATTTACATATGTGAAACATGAATACATATTGCTACACATTCTCTAAATAAGGTTAAGACATCGGCTGTGGTGATGTCTTTTGTCCTGAGGAAGTTTGTTGTCACTGTCACAACAAAATGTGTTCACTGACACAATGAACAAAGAGACCATTTTAAGCCTCGGCCTATGTGTCTTGCATCTCCACATCAGAGTTTAAGTTCATTTCAGCAATGTTGTTATAGAATGCAGGATCGGGGCTCAAACGGTCAGAGGGGTTGTATTGGCTGGCTTGAGCCTGTCTGTCTCGTGATTGGACCATTGCTTGGCGCAGACAGGAAATCCATTGCTGCTTATTGAAGGAATCGTTGGCCTGCAGGCTGTGAGACTGAGACTTGGAGCGTCCTGTGGTGCTTACACGGAAACAATTCTTCACTGAAGAAGTCAGAAGCAGAAGCGGGAGGTGTGGAGGATGGAGAGAAATTGGCATAAAATGAAACAATTAGAAAATGGCCATTTAATATCAAATGAAGAGGAAAGTACATGAAGTATGTTTGATTTCATTTTCTATAATAAAAACATTTATTTATAAAATACAGCGATTCCTTTTATGTATGTGTAATAACAAAGAATTATATAGTTAATATAGTTTAACTATATAATTATATAGTCAATATATATTTATTTAAAACATTAAAAAAATATAATAAATATAATATATTGTTTAAATTCATTTGACTTCATTTTTAAGAAAATACAATATCTCTAAAAAGATGAGAAATAAAATAATAGCAGTAAATTCTACACATATGCGAAACAGATATCCTAAAGATGGTGCACAACAACAGATCTTTTTTTATCAATGAACACTAGTATACGTATTAGATCCGTTTTAGAACAGTCTATTTACGGTACAATGTGGCATTCCCTTCTATTTTTATAACTTGGTTAGAGACCTACTTAATTTTTTAACCATTTGATTGTGTTTACCTTTGGAAGTGTTTATTTGAGCTTCAGAATCCACTGACTATCCCTCTGAAATGCTTATCATTCATTCATTGATTTGTTTTATTTTTTATTACATATTTTTATATTATATTATTGTTTTTTTTCTTTCATTTTATCATGTACTGTTTCTGCATAGCATTCAACTGTTTTAATGTGCTTCATAAATAAAGATGGCTTGCCTATTAATCATCACCTTGTTCTTGGTGCTCTCTATTTGCATTAAATACTTACACAGTGCTACCCTGAGGCAACATCACGCAATAGATGGTTAAGATAAATATAACCCACAACGTCACTATAGTCTGCAGTATTGCTAAACATCAGAAACAGTGCTATTACCCTTATCATTTCCAGTAAAGGCTCCACGAAAGGATCCAGAACTGCTGGGTTCTCCATCGGGTAGGTCCTCCAGATGGAGGTGAACGGCGGGGAGGGGCTGACGATACACCTGAAACTGGACCGGTCCTTCCCTGTCCTGTGCCACCAGTCGAGTCAAAACCAACACCAGCTCAAAGAGGAACACATGCAGCTTCTAATGAGAAAAAAAAACAGAAAACAATAAATGATTCCTAAATATGTGCTTCAAAGGGAGCATACTTTATGCATTTACTGGGAATTAAAATAAAAGAATATAAATATATATTAGGAAAAAATATTTTTATTTCAAAAGAAATCTAATTACATGTCCTTTAGTGCTCTTCAGTTCACCATGACAGTATAGAAAACGAGAGGCCTGAATTTCCGGAACCCTCTGACTGTCTTCTGAGTAACACAGCCCACGTCGGTAAAACTGACACTCCGCCTCTCCAGTCTTAAGATTCACTTCTGTAATGATCCTTTGGATAAGATCCATCTGAGGGAACAACACATGATGTACAAGTAGTCATGAAGATATTCTACATATCTTGGTGAAATTACATTATATTATTATATTACATATTCATATATGGAATATGTATAAATATGAATATATGCAGTGTTTGTTAAAACATAGGCTATAAGTGTGTGTCATTCACTTTCTACAATTCATGTGTCCTCATAATCTTGAATCAAAATCTGAAAATGCACTTCTGCCCTCTAGTGGCTATCCGTCTCAGATGAAGTCAGTTAGACGGCTTGGGCAGGGCAGAGCCAGTAACTCCTCCCCTTCAACTGTCAGTCTGCTGCTAGTTTCCTTCTAAAATGCATTTCCTGTTTTTATATATCCAATAGCAATGGAAAACACAAGCCACGCTCACTATTTTTCTCCGTCGATATTCCATTGCACTAGGGAATGCGTCAGAATACGAAAGTTAACTCACAGCCAGTGGCAAAACTTCTTCATCCGGATGATCAGGTGGAGTGGTCTTCTGAATTTCCTTTAACAGCAGAGGATATTTTACCAGCCTGCTACGAGGCAAGTCCAGAAAGTTCCAAAGATCCAGTTTTCTGCTAAATGACGACTCCTGACACAGCCGTAAGAAATGCTCTACACGACGGTCCTGCTTTTTCTGATCCAGCAGAGCTTTTGCCCCAACCTGATTACAGCAATATGTGATATACGCCTCCAAACAAGGAAACTATTAAGAGGGCGCAAAGAAGAAAAGTTTAAAGTTGCCACCTTATAATAATAATTATAAATAATAATAAATACATTTTATTTTATAACACTGACCCAATCCATCATTGTCGGGCCGACCTCCTGCACAGTCTTCTCCGCTCCACGAAGACTTTCAAGACGGGCTAAAAGATCTGAAAGGACCAGGAAAATAGCGCTGAATACATCAGTCCACGGAAACATCCATAGTTTGGGTTACAAGATCAAATTTACCTTCATGTAGAGGTATTAAAGAATCAAGGGTTCCAAAAATCTGTCCAAGTTCACTTTCTGTCAAAATGTCTAATTTTAACATAGGCTCATAGTATACCTGTAAAAAACAGTACAGATTAAAATCGTGTCTGTAAAAACACCATTGAGTACAATTCCACTGACTGAAGGACAAACCTTTTTCACTAGACTCAGATCTTCAATGAGCTGTTTCTCTCCCTGGGTCAACTCATATATGATCTGCAAAGATATCATCAACAAGTGAAGCTAAATACAAGACCCCAATGGTTACGTGATCATTTTTGCAAGCACAACATTTCAGACCGAGGTGGATATTGTGGTTAACATATTTGTCTGGTTTACGAAACTATTACGATTTTTGATTCCAAATACTTCTGCATATCAGCTTAATAAAGTTCTGCCATTGAGTTGAGTCAGGTATCTCATGCAAACTCTTTTGGCATTTCAGTCGTACTCAAAAGTAAGAAAACACGCAGGTAGAGCCACAGAGGAAATTCTGCGACTGAAATAGAGAACATGGCCTCACATGCCAGCTCACTTCCTGTTTCACAACTAAGGTAGTGAAGACAGAGTTGGGCAGCCGAAACTCTTGTGAAAAGGTGCAAAGTAAGCCAACACTCCAACGCTTCACATTAAATGGTACTAGTAAATAATTAACAGGCTTTTTTAATTGCAACGTACAAAAATAATCTTCAAAGGTTGTGAGTTCAAGTTCAAGCAGTTTATCTCACCTCCTGTCTCTTGATCTCTTTGGTGGTGAGCACCTGACTCTGACTGCCCACTGTATCGCTCCACAGCTGGCTGCTCCGCCGCCGCGGAAACGACGAGGCCTTCTGGCGTGTTCTTATTGGCATTGGGGGCAAAGGTCGAGCCTCTGTTCGGAAACTGATGGAACGCTAAGGGTGGGGGGGTTAAAAATAAGACATTGCTCATTTTCAATGTTAGTCAATTAAAATGCCTTATGATACTTAGGGTTAAAATTGGGGGTTCACGTCACACAATCTGAGCGGTGAACATACGTGATGTCTCAAATCAATTGGAGAAATCAGCTTTTAAACCTAGAAATCTTTACCCTGCTGACAATAAAAGTGCTAACCTACAAAATCCCATTGATGTACAATAATGTAGGGACCCAAGCCCTATTAAGGGACCAGGAGGTGGGATTTTGTGACCCGCGCAAACACCTTGCAACACACTCAGCCATACAGTAACACACTTTTAACAACTGTGTATTAGCATAACTCACCTGTATTGACTGACCCAAGCGCTTCAGAGCAGGGGTCTTTACTGGTGTTATGATACCAGTAACGGAAGAACTTTTGTCAACAGGTTTGACTCGTTTGTTACAGGGACCCTGTAGGCCAACAGCAGAGAAGCAAAGCTGAAATTAACTTTCTGACAAAGATATCAACTGAAACTGAGAAAATTAACTGACAGCTCACCACAGACATTTGAACTTTCAATTTCATATAACGAAAAATCATTAGGCAAGGATCACAGTTATTTGACTTTCATCATGAGGTTTTGGAAAATATTATAAAGGTTTATAAGATAAAAATAGCTACCTTCAATAGATAAATATATTATAAATGAACAAACAGTGAAGGATATACCTCAGAATCCTGTATGAGGTCATCGATGGGAAAGTCGTCATCTTCCTGTAAGAGACGTGTATTTTAGTACAGAGTTCAACATCGGCACATCACCACAGGCAATAAAAAAAATTAACGAAATAGGTCAACATGTAAGGAGTTCAATCTATTCTAATATACACATCAGAATCAGTTGACAAATAATACAAAACAGCATGTCTGTTTTAAGAACAATAACAACACACACAGATACAATCACACATAATATTTGTTCGACCAATTTTAGCCATTGCTCTTAAGTTTAACCAAAAGTCTGGACGCTTTATCTGTGCAGTATCGTCTAACAAATAAAGAATCAGTATCTTAACAATTTTCATGATAAAATATGAAACATGATATGTGAAGGAAGCACAAAACCATATTTAACTGTAAGTATTTACTTGTTAAATGGATGGGTGTTTAGGATACATAAAAAAATTGAATTAAAGTAAACCGTAGCATGACATAAACATAATTTTTTTTTTTAATACGTAAAAATTTGACTAGTGAAAAACTAAAGAAAATTAAAAAGGCCTGCTGTCTTTCTGAAACCTTGTATCAACATATTTCGTGATTTAAATTTTTGCAATAAATCATTATTATTAGTAAACCTTTATGTTTGTCACTAGGTTTTGCAAATATCTAACCAATAAAGAGGATTAAAAGTGCTTGTCAATCAATCATTTCCTGTCAAACAAAGAATTCTGACACAAGGTTTCAGCAGGACAGGGACGATATATAAACGGTACATGAAAGAATCATGTATATCCACTGTTATCCCACACATCAAATAACGCAATGACAGGTGAAGCACGATCACTTAATGGGGCAAAGTGGATGTGTTCTGTGAGAATATGTACGCATGTGAAGCCTTCTTTCCGGATAGATACAGGAAACCGAGTTGTGAATGTCAGCTTTTTACACACAGCTGAGCACTTCATTCTTTAACTCATGTCTGTAACCGTCCGTATGAATATAATTCTCTTGATTGTCTTTTGCATAACAGATATGTCCAATGACAATGAAAGCTACAGATTGGATGGAGTCAACAAGTCTCAAGTTTCTTTTAAAGACCACATACAGTTAAATAACAAAGTGCCAAAGTGTAAACCCGCTTCCACCTTTATCAAACATTTAACAAAATCAAAGATAGAAGATTGAGGAATTTAATATTCAACATCAACAACACCATAAACAATTTTTACGATATAATACACTCGTTTGATAGACTTTGACATAAACTACAACTTACACAGTCCTCCAAGATTCGGGATGAAATTTCAGCATCATCTGGGTCTTGTTTTCTTTTCTTCTGCTCAAAAAAAACAACCGATGAACACTTCAGTGTCCCTCAAAAGAGGTCTACAGGTTAATGAAATAGAATTAGCTGCAATTTAGTACTACATATGAAATCTTACCCCTGCAATATCTGGAAGGTTGGCACAGGTAAGGAGTCTTTCTCTAGGTTTAGGAGACCTGAGCGAGACACATATCAAATAAAACTGTCATGAATAAACAGTATAAACTTCAGCATAAATAATCTCGAATAAAGCAACTTCAAACTATTATAAATGAATAACGGTTTGTTGTATGCCAAGAGACTCTGAAATAAAGGGTGTGTACATATATAGACTCTTAACAGTTGATCGGAATGACATCAAAACAAAGATATGTCTTCAATCTTTAGGTTTGTGCAAATAGTGCTCAAAAAAGTCATACCAGGAAGGTATTGAATCAACCTCCGTGTCCTTAGGCTCCATCTTGGCCTCTCTCATTGCATCTTCAAACACATTTATAAAATAAACTCCGGCAAAAAATGAGAATTATATAAAAAATCAGATCATAAATCTTAGAAGCACCTGCTCCAACTTTTAAAAAGAACAAGATAGCAAGACAAAAAATTGATGTGCACCCTCTCCTAGCCCTCCCCTCTTCCTCTTACACTCGCATGTCTAAAAACCACATCCTGTGCAGAAAAAAAGGTTGTGCTTCCTGTTGTCAGGCAGAGCGAAGCCAAACAACCTCTGTTAACAGTATAGATCTCCACAAATGACTTCTCTGTAATAACACCATCCGGTATATAAAAGCATGACTGAAAGGAAAAGGACGGTTTACCGGACCTACTGTCCCCGTTCTGTGAAGTCTACAGTTCAACTGATCTGATCGTGACTGGATCAGTGACATAGACAGGAGAAAGATACCCATGACTCATATATTTGGCGAAATCATTTTTAGATGTTTTGTTAAAACAGAAACATGCTTTCACAACCACTTGAAAGAGAAGTAGGAAGAATATTCTTCGATGAAAAAACATATTTGTGGGCCAAATACTGTGAAACACATCACATGACGCAAAGCACAAAAGTGGCAGCATCACTCTTTGAAGATGGTTCCCCGTGGTAGGGATGAGATCAAAAAAAGTCAAATGTGGTACAATGTGTAACAAACAAAATTATGGTTAGATGAGCCAAAATGAAATAGATTTAAATTAGAAAGTTCAACGCCCTGAGGCCTCATTTATACAACTTTGCATAAAGTTCATAATTTTTTGTTTAAATATGTCTCATAGATCCAAAATATTCATGGGGCTCTTTTGTAAGATTTACAAAAAATTTTTTTAAAACCCTGTTCTATACTATAAAAAAAAAATGGGCTAATATATTAGTTCTTATTTGTGGTCTATGAAAGTAGGCATTTCCTCCAAAGCAGTAATTCCTGTACATTGTCTAAGCCCTCCCCGCATGTATAACTTCAGACTTGTTCTCAACATAGAAATAATAGCGACGAGCATTTAACTGCAGAATTTATTTATTAGACTTATTAACGTCATAGACACATTTTCAAAACAACTGTAGTAAAGAAAAGACAATAAAAGCAACAACGTTTCCCATTACAGAGTAAAATCACGTTTCGTACTGTAATGTTTGTTTTGGAGTTTAACAAAGTAGAAAGAATACAGAGTTTATGTTCTACAAGGTGTACACCAAAGTCTGCCAAAACATAAAAAAGGAAAATAAAATAAAAAGTTATGTGCAAGTTCCTGAACCCCAACCAAACAGAAGCCAGAGCGGCAAAGGGATATTCCCACCGGAAGAGCAGGAGTTCAATAAACCAACTCGCTTTGAGACCTCAGCCAAGAGCTTTTTAATATTACAAAATCCACCAAGAGCACGGTGACAACATACCAATGCAGTGAATCTGTAAAAAAACAATCTGTTTATTTTGTATGTTTTCCCCATCATTCAATATTTTATTCAATTCAGTGTTTTCAGAATACAAAGCAAGATGGTGTCCACAAAATATATCATGAGGGCAGGAACAGAGAGCAGTGTGTTTATAAGATGATTGACGATCAGTTTACAGATAAATTCATTCACTGAAGTTGTGTGTTAGAACGACCGGTTTAAATAAGTTATAGCCAAAACTTCACATGCTCCCCGTGAACATTTCATATTCCTTCTTAAAGCTATCCAGCCTAAGATTGAACCATACCCAAGAGAGCTCGACCAATAAGAAAGAGGGGTGTTTGAGATATAATACTTGTATTATCCAGTAACTGATTAAAAAAATAGTACCACCCCTCTGTTGATTTTTCTTTGGGTTCTCCAAATTCTCCGATGCTCTCCAATTGGCTCCACATCCCCAATGGGCCCCCTCTCACTCCTCCAACCCGTCCCTCCCTACCCCTAGAACCTTCTCAGCGGATGGTGTATCTGACATAGGGCACCTCCACGTCCTCTTCTGTGTCGTCATTGCAGCAGAGCTCAAAAACTAGTGCTTTAACATGCTTGCCCAGTTTCTTCTTGGACACCTTGGTCACTATTTCAGTCATCCTATGAAAAACAGAGGACGAATAATATTAGCATTGCTACTGATGCTGCATATTACTTCTGATAAGTCATTCTGTCTCCTCGAACATAAAATGACGCAGACTTACGGCAGCTCCAGCCTTTCTTTCAGCTTGGCTGCAGGCATGAAGAACGAGTAGAGCATTGAAACTCCCTGAGACAGCATCGTGATCTCCAGTTTGTGTTCATTCTAAGGACAGAGGAGAGTACACAAGGTCAGCCATAAATAATTATTCAATAATAAGTATATTGAGCACCTTAACACATGATTTACATCAAACATAACTTGCCTTGAAATAGTCCAAGAACTGTCGCAGTGTCATTTCCTCCCCGTTGGGCTGAATGCCCTTCACTTCAAACCGATCCCAAAGTGTCCAATCAATATCATAGTACTGTCAAAGAAGGTTAAATGTTAAAATAATTCAGAGAACATAGAAGATCACGATTAAGAATGCTAATTCTACTACGTACCTTGTGCTTGGGGGCAGCTATGGGCTCAGAAAAGGCGAAGAAAGGCAGAGCAAGGTTCATGAAGCCGTTCTTGTACGACTCGAGCTTCTTGTGGTTCTGAATGATCTTCAGCAGCTCTAGACACACAAGACCCACCACGGCAGCTGTCGTCGTGGCGATGGCTGGAATGATTTTTCCAGCAATAAGTTTGCTCTGAAACGAAAAAAGGAACGGGAAGGTTAAGAATGGGTGGATTTAAAGCAACACTAGAGAACTTTTGCTTTTGGTTCCTTCATGTGGTGGAAAAACCTAATTGTCTGTTATCAGTACCGTAAATACTGTCGCTGTATCAGCGTCCCCTTGGACAGCGCAACACACGTGAATTTGTTGACTAAGCAGAAACCGGCGTTACATCATGTCACTATATAAACTGTGCATGAACTAAAGCACACTGTTGGCTCCAACAGGGTGCAGCTGCTTGTATGCCGTAAGCGCATATCGTTTTAGCTACATAGCAGCTAATGTGCTAACTTAGCACATTTGCAGTCACCCAACACATGGACGTCAATGTGTTCAGTAACCAACGAAAATCATTTTCTGGAGTTCGGGAAAAAACACACGCGACCAGAGGTTGTGCTTTGTGTATCAGGTGCAATCAATAATTTACACTCAACTTGTTGCCATAACTATAGATACCGATGACATTAGTCTACGTGCGTGATTTAAGGAATCATTGATTGTGGTTTGGTAGTCGTCGTTTAAAACAGGGGTCATCAACTACTTTTCTTTGAGGGCCAGGTTTCGGAAAGTTTTTTTTGAACAAATAAAACTGTTTTGTAACAATTTTTCTTAGTCCCTTATTGGACAATTCTCCATGAAAAGCAAGCAGCACACTATGCAATACTACTCTATAGGTACTCGAGAGAATATGAGATTGGCAGAAACCCTGCGCTTTAAAATATGCACACAAATATTGCATCCAGTATATACCTTTTCATGACATTTAATTAAAAGGGATATTGTCTTTCTAATTAATACGTTAGTTTACCCAAAAATGAATTTGCTGTTAATTTACACACCCCCAGTACTTCCAAGATGTTTTTTTAAGATATTTATGAAGATATTGATTTATGAAGATTATTTTTTATGAAATAAAAAAACGCTTTTCAGCACAAAAGTAATCCCTGCCCCTTGACGTTAAAATGGTGTCTTATAAAGCGAATCAATCGCTCTGTGCAAGAAATTGAATGCTATTATCAAACTTTCAGGGGAATTCCAATCGCATTCATGTGTCCCACGCACTTGTATGAATGACCCTTCAAAGTACATGTTCTGGAGGGAGCAGCTGTATTGGTAAATACTGCTGTTTAAATCGTACATAATGAATGAAAGTATCTAACTGAAAGTAGCTCCAAAGTACAGTACAGAAAGAAATTTTAAAACTTTCAAATCCAGTAGCAGGAAAGCTAGGTCTCCATCCGTTTTGCAACATGTTGCCTCTTGCAGCTCGCACCACCGAGTGCAAGTCTGTATGAATTTTTTTTGTGTCCGGCCTCCTGTCTGATCGCTCTCTCTCTTTTCCTCTAATGTTTTTGCTGGCTCTGATGATTACCCAGAGTACGAGGAAAACGTGACATATGCAGTTAAGGTGATGGGCGGGACTTGTGTACCTACCTACACACCAAATTGAGTTATTTCAGCCGATAGAGGGCTGCTATGTTAGAAGCGGCAGTAAAATTCCAGTTATGAGTTGTCCTACAACTTAAATACTTTTAGAGTGATTATTTTAAGGTAAAAAAACTCCCCAGTGTTGCTCCAACATTCAGATAGCATTAAAAAATTGATAAACGCACCTTGTGTTTATCTGCAGGTGGAATGTCGTAGTTCTCTGCTCTCAGATTGGAAGCCGCTACAATGAAGTCCATGTGGAAGTTTGTGTCATCGTCCTGATGGAGAAAATTTTATCGGCATTACTAAAGAGTTCAAGAAAGCTCTACAGGCCTGGAAATTTGGGAAAGCAATAAGTCGTACCTTCTCAAATTCAATAGGACAGAGTTTGAACTGAGAGGTCACTTCTGGGGTAGGCAACTGCGTCTTCAGTTCTTCAAGTCTAGAGTCATCTAGAAATAGATCAATTGACATTAGATCACCAAAATGTAACGTTATCAATGCTGTGTAATGGATACAAGCAATGCAAAGAGGGTAAAAACTTGCAATTTAAAAGCTCTGCAGTTTTACAAACAAAAAACAACTTTGCAACTATTCCAGAACAAAATCTGCCAACCAGATGTTCTGCAACCGCTCTCAACCTACCAACAGATGCATTGGCACTATGCAGCTCCTGATCGGACACGTGGATCTTCACTCCTGACCTTGGGGTGAACTCAGGCACTTTAATATCCTGCAGAAGCTTGGCCAGAGCCACCCTGTCTTTGCTGCCGGGCAGGCCGTATGATTTGGCATACAAGTTAGCCCCAGACAAAACGTAGTCAATGTGAAGATCCTGTGAGTGAAACACAAATTCAAGATGCATGTTTATTTTGCCTTGTTTTTCAGGTTAGCCCATCCAATTCATTTATTTTCAGTCTTTCATGGTGAACACCTACATTGCTAGTGCTGAATTCTAATGGATGAGGACATCTTTTTGGACCAGACCAGAATGGTGCCCCGGAGCTGGTAAGCTGTCAAGAAAAAGAAAGCCATTGAGATTTTTAAAAAGAAATGAAAGATTTCAGATAAACGCGCATCTCCAACTGAACTTAATGCTCAATATCATGTTACGTCCACTGAGAGCTGATCTAAAGAAAACCCACAGACTGGTCTCACCTGATTCGGAGGGAAGTTGTGCAGCAGCTGACGGATATTGTTGTTATATTGACACTGCCAGTGGTTGCGGGCCCAGGTTACGCAGTCCTCCCACTTGCGCGGGTAGTCTGTCACCAGGCATTTGTACACGGCCTCCACCACTTCCAGTGGCTGAGCTCCAGGAAGCTTCAGTGTGCGCTCCATAAATTTCGCGTCTCTGGAGAGGGATGACAACATCGCATATTAACCTCCAACGTTCCAGCTTTCTGGAAAGTCCTTGGGGGTTGTTTAGAGTGACTGTAACTTACGTCAGATACTGCAAGGCGTTTTCGGCAGGCTGTTTGAAAAGTCCCTCAAACTCATCACGTGCCCACTGAGAAAGAGAAGGCAACAATAAAGCAACAGCTTTCTACAGTATCTAAAGGTGTAAGAGATGTTAACATTGTGTATTCATCAGAATATTGGTTGTTACCTGCAGGGTGTGTTCAATCGCATTGGGGAAGTTCTTGAGAGTGCAGATAGGAATGGACTTCTCTGGAGGATCCTGACTGGAGCTGTATGACTCGGTGACGAAAGGAATGACCACCTGTACATTTCCCTTAGTGCCTAGAGTACCAGACTCCAGCAATGGCTTACAGTAGTACACACACCTCCGATCCATATACATACCTGGAAGAATATGTCAATAAGTTTTCATTTTACAAGTTCAAGTTTGACCAATGATTTCTGGATTCTGAACACTCAAGTCATACAACTACTTAACCTAATAAAGACTACACTATATGTAACAATTATGATAAAAGGTTTAAGCAGGGTTCTTACACCTTTTAAAAAGTCAAAATCCTGCAATTGTTCAGTAATTTCAATGTTTGCTTTCATCATACACCATGCCCGATTAGCAAAGACTGAACGCTTCTTCAAGGTTAAAGCGCTCAAGCAGACCATTTACAGAACTAGCTGGATGTGTTATCGTTATGCAGACAACTATAATCTTTTATATTGTAATCCATTTATTTTCAATAGTTGGCATGTTTGTGTGCTGCTGCACGTTCCTCTGTGTGTAATAAGCAGAATGTACACATGCCTAGTCATATAACTAGCGTGGTCTTTAAATAACACAAAAAAATAATCGCACACTTGACTTAAGACCAGGTTTCAGTTGGTAATAGCAATGCGCCAACAATGCAACTGAACACACCTCGTTGGGCGCACAAATGGGCATAAATGCATTTCCTATTAAACAACATGGGGCAGGACATGAAAACCGCATCGGGCTGAATGTACACAGTACACATACATTCTGCTTATTACACGCAGATGAAAAAAAGCAGCACACAATAATCCCAAATAAAAGGATTACAGTGTAAAAGATTATTTTGTACATATAAAAACTTGTCTACTTGTCCTCTGGTCTCCTCACACGTATTAACTTCACGCTTGAGCAAACGTGTTTCCTCTTTGGAAAAGCATTCAGTTGCTCTTGCAAATTCCGCCATGTAAATAGCGAATCCACATTTTTTATCAGGTTCACCCATTTAACTTTACTTCCAGAAAAAACAGATATTTCAGACCAGGAAGTATGTGGTATTTTGGGGTTTTGAAGCTAAGATATTTGAGTAACGTATACAATGTGTTTGGTGGAGAGCGTTCACTTAACATCATAATCTCATTGTTGACGGAGGTTGGTTTAAGAGGGTTTTGCATGTGAACTCTTCGACACGTGCAGAATCAGAGCAGCAAGAGCAGTTCGAGCAGAATGTTTTTAATGCAAACAGCAAACGCAATAAGAACTTTTCAATTATTTGATCCAAGAAGTGAACTGCACATACTGATTTGATATGAAATCAAGCAATTAAAATGTCAAGGAGCTTCAAGCCCTTTATCCCAAATACAAGCATTTTTTAACCTTGAAAACACAGCATTAAAAATCAATCATTTTTCAGGATTTCCAGCACCTGTACAAACCCGGTTTAAGTCAAACTACTCATTTTGACTCCCAAGTATGGGTACCGAGAACTGGTACTATTTTGGACCGGTACATAATTGGTAAGCTTCATTAAAAACGATACTGTTATCAATACTTGCATTGTTTTATATCCGTGTTTTCGAGTGTTAAACAGCAAATTAGATGCTGCTGCCTCTCATTTTCCATCCTTGAATGATGTTTACTCAACATATGTGTGATATCTAGGGCCATACGATTTACGCCATGTATTTGTAATCTGCTTGTTTTGCGTGTTTATGAGTTAGAGTGGCATGGTTGGGCTTGTGGAGCTTTCAGCATCCGCGTTTCACTATGAGAAAGCTTCTGTCAAACACCCCTCTGCGGCAACGCTTCAAAATAAAAGTTGTTTATTTGAGAACAAGTTATAACATTGTTTTAAATCATTTCGGCACGGAGTATATTTACTTACTTTAGTTAATTTAAGTAAATGTGCTGGTCAAATTATTAAAAATATTTAGATTTATGTAGACCAAAAACCTAAAAGAAAATACTACCCGCCAAATAACCACAGTGATGTAAAGTAAACATGTTGAATTACATAATGATATGCGCCTATGCACATGCAAAGTGCCATTAGTGGTATGCGAAGGAACACACACAGGTTTTGTTATGAGTCATTTGTGTCAAACTGCCGTTCTAAAGCTCACGTGTAATAAAGAAACTTAAAATGTTTAACATCTTTTCACATCCTGTGTTTTTGCATAAAATTATAGAGCGCGGTATCGATAACAGTATTGGTAAGTACCGATATCGATAAGCAGTATTAATATACGGTACCCTCCTCCAAAGTACTCCGAGCTACTCATTTTTCCTGACCAAACACTTGGTGATGTTCTGCAATCTAACTTACGGGCATCTACATTGTCAAGAGCATTTGCCACCCCATCCAGGTTATCGAAGAAGTCATCATCATAGACCTTCTCCGTGTCAGGTCCTACACGGTTTTGATGGCTCGTCACGCGGACTGACGGGTTCATCTGTTTCACAGCTGCGGCAGCTGTATCACTCTTCATCTTCTGCTCAGACAAGAGACATTGGAGTCAGCAACAACTCAAGATCACAAACACTCTTGACAATCAGAGGGAATCAACAAAGCATCAATTCAAACTAGATGTTTGTATTCACAATAAAAACACTCACTGAAACGTCCCACGGCCTGAAGAGAAACTGACGATTGAGATTTGACTTCTCTATGGTGTCCATGTCTGTCACTATGATCTCTCCTTCACCACCGGCCAGGCCCATCACAGCAAAGTTCTTCAGAAGCTCACAGCCAATGGCACCAGCGCCAACCTTAACACAAAAAAAGACTCTAAAATTCCACATCTACAAAATCTAAAGGCAAACTATGCCAAGTGACAGGACAGTGGTATTGCAACAGTTAACAGCGTGAACATGGACCCAATACATGTTGTATGCATCACTCATTTTGATACCCAGCCAACCTTAGTTCCTTACCAGAAAATATCGCTGTTTGGCTAACAGGTCCTGCAGCTTAGATCCAAAGACAGCAATCTGAGAATCATACCGGCAGTTCCTCTGCAGAAAACAGACATTAATAAATGAGATCGTTCTTTGCATCAAGCTGTAAGCATTTTGCGAGAGCCACAGTTTCAAAGTAGCTTCAGTGGAAAAGCCCTTAAAATGAATTTAAGTATTACTATTATCATTATAATCCTTTTTTATGTCCAACCACTGGTATGTTAAGACACAAAAATGTTTTGCACTAGTATGAGTATGGGGTAATTTGTGAACAATATAAAAATCGGTATATTTATTGTATGATTATATAGATATGTTCCCACCTCAAAATGCTTATGTATTTAGTTATTATTTTTTACATTTATGGGTATTTAAATACATAATTTTTTTCTAATTGTTAAACACCTATACTCTGGATGTTGGATGCTCTTGTTTTTTATGAAAAGAAAAAAAAAAATAGGAAAAAATCTATATTCATTTTAAGGCTGATAAAATAACCATGTAGGTTGGATGGACTCACAGGTGCACACTCCTCCTCTGTGAGAGCAACGTCATTCTCAGGTAAACACTCCAATGCATCAAAATACAGCCACTGTTTGATGGGCATAAATTTCCCAGTGCAAGCCTGTGCATATACAAGACAAGCAATAAATAATATGCCATGACAGAACAAAAGTATCAAAATCTTAAATCATAAATAACGGTAAGTTTAATGCAATAACAGGACACGGCATTACCTTCATAACCTCCTGGGCAGCAAGCCCACCAATGAAAGCATTGATAGGTGCCAGGTCTCCAGCAGCCACACAGGACAGCTTTTTGATGACTGCCTGATCCAACTGCTCCTGCTTGGCAGATCCAGTCTGTGCAGCATTCAACTCTTCGGCCAGAGACAGAAGCTCATCTGCATCTGCCTGCAATACAGATAGAGTGAGAGAGAGAGATTAGACTGCTGAGTCACTCACTTTGATGTCCAAAGCTCAGCTCTCAAATGTAATTAAATGTAACACACGATCAATCTTTTAGGACCACAACCTTGTATTTGGGAAGACTGTCGGATTTCTAAAGATTAATGTCTACAATTGATGAGTTTAGGAAGTACAAGCCTATTAAATGTCTGAAGCATATTACACATTTAGAGGGTTTTCACACTTGGTCCTTTCAGGGGTCTGTGCACGGTTCACTGCATTTTTGGCCCATATGCGAACACTGCAAATGATCTCTCTTCGATTCTCTCTCTCTCTCCTGATAAATACCCTATTTGTTGGGCCCAGGCAGGAATGCGGGGCTCTATGGTTATTCATTGCACGTATTTGTCTGTTTTTAATACACATGATCTTCAATATAGCACTGTAGTTTTAGTTAATTCTCCATTTAGTCCCTTTTTACAGTGCACAAACTCTTACTATATTTTAATTTATACTATATTTACTATAATTAAACCATCATAAATTTTCCTACAGATTAGTTCCCCCAAATAAATTTGAATATGGACAAAGAGGTTTTGGTCCCCTTTATTACTTAAGTGGACCAAAAAGTATCAGAGTCCTCTTTCAGTGACAGAGACAGTGTGAACATAAAAACAACTCTGTCCTTTTTTTATTTGGTTCACTTAAAGAGGTCTGAGTGCGGCTCTTTTAAAGAGGACCCAAGTGTGAAAACAACCTAAAACAACCTTTCAGAAAATCACAAGCCCCATTCTAACTGGCTGCCTGATGGATAAATGTTGTTACCGGGTTGCTAAAACAACACAAATTCACCTAATCCAAAGTTAACCAACCTTTTATATAATAGATAGAAGGCCCTTTTGTAGTCTAAATTTGGCTTAATGAGACCTACAATTGGCCATGGCCATTTATCCATTATGAAATGTCTTAAAGCAGTCAGGCATAGTTTCTACAATGCACGGTGCTCACCTGATTCCAAGGCTTCGGAAGACGGCTGTGTTTCTTCTCAAAAGCATGCAATGCCTGAAAGCCTATGTGCAGATGTCCTGGCCGATCAAACTTGGCAAAATCGGTCAGCAAGAACTCTGGATCAGCCATTGAAGAGGAAAGGGATTTCTGGGAGATGAAACAAGCAAATGAATCTAACAAAATATTCACTTTCAATATATTTTGGGATATTTGTGTCAGCGAAGGAATCAACTTACAAATTGGACCTTCTTGGGCATCTTGACCTGTTTGACAATACCACCTCTCACGTAGTCTGTAAAGGAGCTAGTGTCACAGATGCTGAAGGTGTAAGGACCTGATGACAGAAGACATTACAGCTTTCAACACTTGATCTACCAACACTTGACTTTAGGTCGACTTAGCTTAAAGGCATACTTCATAAAAATGAGCGATAATTCGTGCAAAACCTGATAATTCATGTTATTCTCACTATGATCTGAAAATGTTCCAGAGAGCATCTTGTGTCTAAATTGCACCCTGATTTTGATAATCTGACCAGAATTTAATCTAAGCTTTTTTTAAATAGTTCCTTTTTCACATTCAACACCCTACTGGCTTCTATGGCTAGTTATTAAAAAATATATATATTTCTAAAAACCTCCTTTGAATTTATCAATAGAAAAAGTTCTTCTTGTGAGTCTAGAGGGACACTCCAGCATTGTGTACGATCTGATCGATATGCCATTTAACACTTGCATAACTAAAACATACACTTATGTTGTAACTTAAATACGGACTAATTATTTTTTAGCCCTCTTGTGAAGAGAAGGTGACTGATGATGCGATCGGTATTCAAACTAGTGATTGTTGGCTGTCTTACATAGATCACAGAACAAATATTTTTAAAAAGTAAGCCTGCATTAACTGTGGCAAATGCTTGAAAGCTGCCAAATAAATAGTCAAGAGGTCCAGACGTCTGGAGCTGTTGCACACTTGCCAAGATGATGACACGCACGCATCTTAACACAACTAGAAAGATGAAATAAAAAAACATCCAAGCAACATCCTCTAACTCTGCACTGAAAATAACCAAATATCTTTCAATTAATCACCAAAAAATCTAGATGACACTGTAGGTTTCGTGAAGAGGTCACTCCAAAAAAAAAAAGACTATTAGAGATCTTTGACGCTTTTACAAAAAGAGGTTAACATTCCTGCAAAAGTGTGATCTAGTCACAATTGACCTTGACGCATATCTGAAGCCCGATATTTCTACATTAGTCTCTGTGTTGTCTAGATATTGTCAGAATAACTTAACTCACCCAGTGTCTTGATCTCTACTGGATCACAGTTATTGAGGTCTGTCATGCCCTGCACTTCTGTGAACGTGACATAGTCCCCACTCTCGAACCCATGGCGTGCTTCATCCAGACACGTGACCACACCAGCACTGTCCTTTACACATGCAAAAAAAAAAACAGCAAAAGGTTCAGGTGAGCAGGGCCAGTATTCATGAAAAATCTTAGCTCAAAGAGTTGCTCCTAGTGACAAAATTCTAAGGAAATTCTTAATAAAATGTGGCCGTTTTCATTTCCCCTTAAAATTACAGAAAAGTAAAATGTAATTCATAAACCATATAAACCCTTAAACGAGCTCTTTAAACATGAAAAGTGAGAAGAAATGTGTAACAATGCATTACAATTAACATATTACCTTTAAGGTTGATCAGATTTTTTTTTGTGTCTCTTCAACTTTAGTTTTTCTTGGTTTATGTTTTCTTGTATAGCTGCTTTAATGCATTGCAAATTGTGAAAGTTCTATAAAATAAACTAAAATTAAACTAAATGACAGTGAGTGAATAGGACAACACATTAGATCATGTAGGGTTTATGTTTGTGACCGATCCTATTAGAGACACGTCAACATCTCCAACATCGAACAAATGCCATAGTGACAGAAATAGAAATAATAAAAAATGTATATTTAGCAACAGGAGAAATGCAGCTATAAAGCAAAGATGATTTGGTTCGGTCACAACCTTCTATAGTGATCACACAAACAATTACAGCACTTACAGAAACTTATTGTGTCACTGTTCATTTTCTATCAAATACGTTGACATTAACAGCATGTAAAATAAAAAAATATATAACGTGCATGTGTGGTAAATATGGTAAAACAGGAAAAAATACATCTGCAATTTCAAAGTAACAACCCTATACTTAAAAGCGCTCTTTTTTCTTCTTGGCCAACAAACCAATCAGTCTGTAAAAGATTGTGTCATATATAGCAACGGTGTCAGCCCCACCTCCTCCCTTAGATAAAAGATTAGTCTTTTCCTTGTTCAGAGTTGCTCATTGGTCCTGAATCGCTTTTAAGCCAAGACCACTAAGTAGACGTTTTTAAGCTAAATTTTGAGCTTTCTTAGAAGCTTTAAGTATAAAGCCCAGATGTTCCAATGTCTTATAAGTAGTTTCTGGATATCTTCAAGCTTTCTTTGTGGCTCAAGCTGACACAGTTCTTACCTTTGTGATCATTGAGATCATGGCGCTCAGAGGCTGCTCTCCATTGGTGTCCAACACAACCATATCATCTCCAAAATCGCAGAACAGTTGCCTACGGAATACATGTAGAAAAACATCTTTTGTAAATAAAATAAAAACCAGGCACCAGAAATGCTACATCTAGCCAACACTTACTTAAGTACTCCACAAATACAGTTGATTTTGAAAAATATGCTTCATACTTCCGATGCTAAAATTAAAATAGTTGGACAACTTAATGTTGTTTGTTCGAGTTTTTATTCTTTAACTAAAATTTTATTTTCAGTAAAAAACAGATTACATTTTTTGTTAACTTACATACTGCTTAACATGTTCTTGTTCATGAAATACATTTTAATGATTCTATTGTATCGCAAAACCGAGTTTATTGTTAGACCCTTTCTGGAAGCTTTTCTTACCCAAACAGCCCGCGTGTGTCAGCCACTATCAACTTTATGTTGTCACTGTGGCAAAACTCCCCAAAGCGCGTCTGTTCTTCCAGACTGCAGCTGGTGAGCACCACAACCTGGCAAATCACAAACGCTAATTAAATCAAACCCTGTTCATCATTAATCACTGCAATGTTATTTATGCATGTGGGAAAAGTATCAGTGAGCCCATTTGTTCAACTGCGTGAACACTGCAGTACCTGAAACTGGGTCAGGTATTCATTGGTGAGGGTGCCAGTGTAGGCAGTTACGGGCACATAGCTGTTCAGTTCTGCCAGTCGAGTCTGGCTGACCTCTGCACGGTTCTTCCCGAGATCCTCCTCACGCAAGTAAAACTAAAACACAAACACCATGTTAGTCACACACCATGAACAGAATACTGTAATTTGGTAAAGTTTTTGATTACTTAGCCTATAGCTTAAATACAAGTGGTGTAACAGATCACGGTTGATCTGTGATCCATGGGGATCGTGCTCTATGGTTCAGAACGCTTGTGAACCGTGGATGATGAAGTTTATTCATCATTGAGTAAAAGATAGTTTAGCGCACACTCTCTCCCCCTGTCTTCAGTATATGGAAAAGTAAAATTTTAAAACGCATTCTCGCATATAACTTTTTTTGCTTGCATACTGTATAACATAGCCTAGAAGATAAATTATAATGTTAAATAAATCTG
The DNA here is from genome assembly GCF_015846415.1 of Triplophysa dalaica. NCBI lineage: Eukaryota > Metazoa > Chordata > Actinopteri > Cypriniformes > Nemacheilidae > Triplophysa > Triplophysa dalaica. The sequence goes on from NC_079561.1 coordinate 7,126,660, forward strand.
TTGATATCATCTAGGTACTTTAACCCCTTATGCAATCGCCCCTATTTTGGAGCATTTTATTTGTTGCAAAAACAAGTTATTATAGTTATTATTATAATAAGAGATGCACCGATTGCAATTTTCTTGAGCGATTCCGGTTTCCGATTTTGTGAACCATGTCGATTCTGATTTTTGCAGATTCCAATTTTCTATCCACAAACTATAATTGACTGTACAATTATAAAACCTTATTTACTAATCAGAAAATCACATATATAGGTAGATATTTTATAAGTCGTGTTTTTCAATATGATTTTATCTAAGTGAAAATACCGTAGTTTTAATGAAAGACAAGCAATCAGGTTGAATGGAATTTACATTTGTTTTATACAGAGTGAACGACTTCAACATGAGTTTGGTATCACTGTTAGCATACATACCCCAGTAGACAGAGCAAACGAGAGATGAATTAAAATGCACCTTTTTGTCTGTACAGTTCATGATGCACGTGTACGCATGCAGTCAGCAGATATGAGAGATGCGTGTCGGTCAGCGTGTCAGAGACTCGCGATACGGTGGACCCACATGAGAGCATAAACGAGCCATGAAAGACAGGCTGAGCATACGCACATTCACATGTTTACTTGCGGGTTTGAATGTAATGATGGCAGTGATGTTATTGACTGTGCTTGCGAGCAGCAGAAGATCGTCTCGGTCTCTGGTCGGTCAATCGGTGCACCCCTTATTATAATAATAAAACTATGATAAGCATTTACATGAGATGATATGAAAAATGATCCGACCAGTGACCCAAAATCCGTAAAATGATGCGAACCGTTAGTTTTGTGATCTGTTGCACCACTACAAATATCAATTCATAGTATAGTCATAGAATAGTCATTGTCGTATAAATAAAAAGTTGTAATGCAGTCATTTCGTTGCATTACCACCTTGTGTCATTCATTAAACGTACTTGGGTTTTCAAAATTAACAATGATGCATCTGATTCACATTCACGCATTTATGCTCGACTCATGACCAATTACTGACCTGTGAAGAAAGGTCCTTCCACTCGGCCACGCCTTGGTCGTGCACAGTTACACTCTTGACTCCAGCCAGAATTACATTCTTTGCGATTTCTACACCCAAACCTCGCATCCCTGAGATCAGGACATTGGAGTTTTGCATGCGCTTCATAGCCGCATGGCCCAGCACATACCTAAGAGACAAATGTTAAAATTAGCAACCGCTCATGAACGGGTCTCTCATCTTTATTTAAAAAGAATACTGATACATTAAAACAAGACAGTGAAACCCACAGTTGTCTGGAATACAGGCCCTCATCAATCTCAGCATCATTTCCATTCTTAGCCATGCCCTACAGAGACGAAAATAACAGTTAGTGCACTATATTTAAACATGAGCATTCCCAATTACAGACGGATGTTCAACAAGTCAAATCTGATGGTCTGATCGTGAGGTGAAAAATATTTAATGTATGACAGGAGTTATTTAATTAAAGTGAGCATACGTTAGCTGGTGTGTGTGACTGTTCGGTTCTGACAGAGTTAGAGGAGGAGCAGTGGGATCCCGTCTTCGTCTCTGATCCTGACACGCGACGTTTCTTGGACAGCGGCGAGCTGGACATCTAAAGAGAAAAACTGAAAACTCAGCTTCAGTATTTTCCAAATTGATAGAATGAGCATGTAATATCTGATTATTGCACAATGCACAAAGACGCTGCATATCACATGAAACCTGCAGATCTAATATAAAGCAGACTGTCTTGCCGCACGTTTCATTTAATCAGTACTGGTGTTTAAAGAAAGAAACAATTAAATGAATATTTAAGCAAATTTACATTTAAGCATAAGCTTAACAGCCGTTTCAGTTTGCTCTAGGACTTGGCAATAGCTTTCGTGCCACCAAAATAGCAACTCTCGGGTGGTTTAAATAAATAATTTAAGGTGCACACATCTGGATAAAAATAGCTCTACAAACATCTCTATATTATGGCCGAAACTGAATTAATACAAGGTACATATTTTATGATCTTGCAATACAATTTTGAAGGGCATAAAAATTCTAGTAACATTTTAAGAGACTGAATTATTTTTAAAGCACAAGCTTCCATAGTCAGGTAAGTGCCATTTTCACAATGTGAAGAGTAAATTTTCCTTAAAAAAGGCACATAAAAATTAAAACAATGACTATTACATTCTATGAAGAGCCATCTCTTCTCCATTTGTTGGGTATTACTGTATCTAGTTTGTGCATTTTAATTCAACGAAATCCTAGAAAATACAGCACTCAAAAGCATGTGCCCTTTTTTGACATATCCATAACACATGTTTATTTCCCTCATCTTAAATAGAAAACGTGTATGACTATCTTCTTCCTGATGTCTGAACTACCAACAGGGATTTAGGAAAAAATAAACAAAGTGGTTAATATAACGGTTATAAATATGTTTACATTTCTCATTTTGACAGCAAACGTCACACTGATAATGCTGGAATTACCCTAATAAACATCTACTGGACTGTTAAAATGTTTATACTAATAGTTTTAAATTTGATGTTTCAGCACTGGACAGTTCCTTTACAATAAAGAATACAAAATCAATAGTATCACAATCCAGTTTAGTCAGACACAAAGTCACAGTCACACAAAGTCTATACACAAAAGCAAAAATTGGTAGAAATGAATGTTCTTACATCGCTTTTAAACCAGCAGGGCTTATGTCCCTGAGAGAATCCAGCGAAGAAAAACTGACCATGAAAACCTCAAGCCAACTTCAAATAACTTCACGTTTGACATTAATTTGAAAGATCTTGCATTATTATTTTACCAATAATGTATTTGAAATAAGGCGATTTGCCTTTACACAACACATAGTCAGATTTCTGCCGCAAGATGAAGCACCTTGGCTATAAATAGCTCACGGACCGAAGCATTGTGTTTATTGTGGAAAGCTCGTGAATCCACTGACTCGCCCATTCAGCCTTTAACAAAACCGCTGATTCATTAAAACACAACTGCAGTGTGGCTTTTCCACAAACACAAGCTTCATTATGCTTGTCATTCATATTACGGATTTAAAAAGCATTCACAAACCGTGATGCGATTAAACGCACGTTTAATAAAAACATTAACCAAATTCACAAAATGATGGGTGGGCGGAACAATAGGAGAAGCGCTATGGTTTAAATCACAGACACGAAACTTACAAAACAGTGTATTGCTTTATCGTTCAACTCTACGCGATGCATACAGTTCATTCTAGAAACATTACAACCGAGAAGCTGCCCTAAAGCGGAAACTACGCATGCCGATGCAATCGTGCAGTACAATCATGCTACAAGATAATGCACATTGAAGAACAACGTCTAGAAACAATTACTTTACGTAAAGGGTAGTTAATACTGACGTAATCATTTACAGGAAGGACTTTATTACTTCTCTAGTAGTCCTTTGTGAGTACAGGTACGGATTTTTTAATGTGTAAATGAACCCTCAGAATGAAAAGTAAATGTAAATGATTTTTAAAGTTCAAGGTTAAGTTCAACTAAACGTAACTATTCTTAAAAGAAACGAAAATGTCTTTTAAATGTTGATTTAAATGTATCGAACAAAAGTCATGTTTCAATGGCGTGATTTTCAGCGAGTGAGCGTTCAGTTGCCCACCCTCACCATAGCGAAATCGAAACAGGAATAATCCGACTGCATGACATAAGCAAAAATATAACGTCTTACGTTACGAGAATTATTAGCTCGACATGACCTGTAGCAACTGCTCTGTCAAACTCAGTTCTTCACTTTCATTTCACGGGAAAACAGCATAGGCTGTATGTCAAAGCATTTAACATTCAAATCAAACCGAACATCAAATGATTAGTCGATTATAAATTAACGTGACCAGGGAGATCATCTAGCAACTAGCAAGGATCGCGATGTGATTTCTTGGACACCTACGGTTATGTTAGCTAGCCTGCTATATGCTTTGTATTAGTTGCTGCATGCAGTTTACACAGCCAGGTCTGCGGCCTAAGTTAGCTGTCACAAGTTCGCATGCTAATGACTGAATGAAAGAACTCTGCGCTTTTACAAACGAGAAGATCCGATCCGTGAGAATTATAAATGACATCACAACGCCGACTATTCATAAGTGCTGTCGATTAAATAAACCATAAACACACGTTTAAGTAACGTTAGGCAGCTGCTCGCACTGAGTTAGCATGTTGAGAGGAATGATTCGGCTCTTACCAATAATCCTTCTCAGTCCACGCTCAGTGTCAGCAAACCGCTCCTCGTGTGAAACTAACTCGCGGATTGCAGACTGATTTAGATGAGAGGGAGGATACGACGACAGCACGAACAGCGCTGGGCGAGATGCTGTGACTGAATCCCCTTCACTATCCTGCCGAGTCACTGTCGTCCGGTCTGCACCCTGACTGTCTCGCGTTTCTGGTTTTGTCTCTGCGAACGGAACAAAACCAAAATGGCAGCTGTGGCAGAGGGGCGGAGCCGCTCGGATAAAAAGGAAGAGGAAAAGGCGGCCTCGCAGAGTGTGCTGCAATCCTCTGCGGTCCCTCATTGGCTACCCTACCTATGACATTACGGAAAACCCCGCCCACTTTTTGAAGTCATCGCTTAATGTGCTGGGACACTATGGCCCGGTTTCACAGGCGAGGTTTAAGGCTAGTCCCAGACTAAAATGAACGTGCTACCATCTTAACTGAATATAACTTTACCAGACTTAAAATTGATCAGTGCAATCGTTTTGACTCAAGATGCACAACGGTAGATTTACCTTCTTAGGTATTTTTATTAAAGCGACATAAGTATCTTAATTCAACTAAAGCATAGTCCTGGCCTAGAATTGACACTTTGTTGCGTATTGAACTGAACCACGCTAGCAATTGTCATAAAGCTACAAACAAAAACACACAGCCCCTGCTTTATGGAGTCATTTGGCTGTATTGAACAGATATTGCGTTTGTGTACAATATTTTAAAGAATAATATAGTTTAAAGACTAAAGACAATAATGAGCTCATTTTACTAATTTAAGAACGGCACCCTTGACAAAAACACATGGTCACATCACCTGCAGGACTTTAAAAATAAGATTTATTTGATGGTTACAATAAATAGACTAAACTAACAGTCCTGTGTTCTTAACTCTATATTTTACCAACTTGTAAAAAATAACCATCTAACTAAGCTGAAGACCAGCAGGTTGGTGGCAGAGAAATCAGAACTGCGTTTTTGAGGTTCGACAGCATTAACACTAAGGAGGTTTAAAGCCTGATTGATTGTTAACATTACCAAAACCAGGCTTGTTGATAGGTGACTCTGTTAAGTAGGTCACAATTGTTTACCAAGTATGTACGGACATACTGGACAGGCTACGAGGAAAACCATTTCACTAATGCTGGTGGTGAGAGAAAACGATTGGAATTACAGAGTGAAAGATGACAATTCAACAATCGTCTGTTAAAATTATCCAAAGTTTTTGTTTATTTACCACCTCACTGTAATGATGCTTTAATAACTTCTGAAGAGCTCTCTTAAAGCCACACGTGCAAGGTTTATACATGCATCAACAATCTGTAAAAACTGTATCTTGACAGGGGCTGCTAAATTAAGGGTTAGGCATGGGCTTTCTCTTGTTAATGAGAGGAATAACCGTTGGGGGATGGGATGTTACCTTGTGACAAAGGCCCAAGTGGGCCTCTTATTCTCGCATTAGATGCATTAAAACGACAAACCCTGCCAGAGTTCACTGTTAAGCAGGTACAAATAATGTAAACAACACACAGTATCTTCCATCAAGGCCCCTGCACTTGAGAGTGAAAATCCCTCACTCTGTAGTGTGAGCCATTTAGCTCCATGTTAAACACCTTAATGAGATGAAACTATCAGATTTGCACGCTTTCAACAAAAAGAGCATCGTGTGACCTCATAAAGCGTCCTTTATGAAATGACGTGTTTGCAAGTCGTTTTTCAGCACAGACTATTAATGCACAAGGCCACACAAACTGAATGAGGTTTGATCACTGATCCAAGCATGAGAAACAACGCAGTGAGTACCCCATATTCAGACAGTTTATTCTTTTGATTGTAAAGCTTGAAATACTTTTAAAAGACTGTCTTTCTAAGTCCCCTAAAGATCTGAGACCAGCTTGCCAACTAGGTGTCAGATTATCTGGCTATCTTTCAAAGCTGCTGCTAGCTCTGGGAAACGATGCGAGGAAGCAACACTGGCATGCCGTAGACGTTGTGCACGGCTCCACTGATAACATTAGCCTGTGAAAAATGAAGCTCGTTAGCTTAGCACACTCTTCCAATGCATGAAGGGTTTCTGAAAAACAAGCCAAACCATATGACGTGAGAACTTTTCGCAAACATGAGGATGTCTTTTAGCCCTGGCTCATAATGCACGCATGGAGCGCATTGTCTTGCGCATGTGGTAAACTGGCTCTGCCTAAAGTAGCCAGCGCAGATTTAAAGCCACATTTTTGCGTATGGTTAGCTCACCGTAACGGTAAAAACTTGTCTGTCGCTGGCAGCAATAGTTTTCTTATGGACACGTTAGCGATTTAGCATTAGCTAGGTACATAAGTATGCAGAACTCACCACATCCGATATTACTTGGCCTCTCCACGGTACTGAATACAGAGATACCTCGCAGGCAAAAGATAAACAACAGAAAATGTCAAATCAAACCGTTTCTGTAACTTTATCCCTGGAAGCGGCGTGAGCTCCGTGACTTTCCAGTCGGAGGGGAGGCTGGACGGTTGCCTAACCGGCTATTCCATGTACCGTTAACAGTACTCTCTCAGTTCAGCAAGTGTTCTTCAGTTCACGAAGGTAGTACCAACATGTGCAGAGTTTGAGTTGAGAATGTGCTATTATTTAAGATACATGGATGCAACACAAAAGCGTTTTCGTCGTTGACGGTCAAATACATTCACTCGGCAGCATATCACTTGCTAAAAGTTTCACGTTTTAGTTAAAATAAGCGAAATCGTGTAATTCTTATGAACGTGAATCTAGTTTGTGGAAGATCTTAATCGTATCTTTGAAATCTCCCCATTTAGGAACACAATGGACTCGCCCGGAGCGTGGCTTACGCTGTGGACTATGGGAAAAGAAGTTTTTAGACTTCTACTGCTAGTAAGAAATCATATTATACGCTATACTTTTATTGTTTTCATCAAAGCGTTGTTACGAGCACGAAGTTTGGCTTTTCTAGTCGTTTACGACGTTTAAGTGATTTTGAGAACATCGTAACTCAGTGAATGTAAAGCAAATAACAAGTGTCTTTGTGTTAGCCCTGTGCACGGTGTCCTAAGCAAATGTAGCACACTTGCTGAAGAATGATGTAAGTTGAACTTGAAGATTTTTGTTACAATTGTTATGCTTTTATCCAGAGTTTTCAAGTAGTGTCAAATAAACAGTCTATAAAACAATATGGTTTGATTTGAGTTTTATTGAAATTTTCACATGAGAGTGCAAAAATAGCTTGAAAGAATATTCACATCACCAAAACTATAATATTTAGGAAAGTGGAAGCAACAGGTACATTTCACATACATTTGCAGCATATACAGAAGACATTAGATATTTTAAGATATATTAGCAAAATTACTATTATTCATCATCATTTGAGAAAAGAGAGCAGGGGGGTTAGATATAAACACACCGATGGATACGTGAATGCCAGAATAAATCAATTAAAATTAAATAAAAGAGCAAATGCTAGTCTCCTGTATTCCTTTTCTGTTAGATTTTGTATTTCCTATCAATAAAGATTATGCATGTCAGATTCTTACAGAAAGATCTGTACAATTTGAGAGTATATAGATTGAATAGACTGATTGTTTTAAATATACTACTGAATGTAGAAAGTACGCACATGCACTGCTTGGACTTCTACCATCTAAGAGCAAAAATCCAAGACCGATGATGTGAGAAAATAAAAATATCCCCCAAAGTCACTGCTTGGCGAAGAGCAAATGTTTGCTGTTTAATTAAAGGTGATGTTTTTACGCAAATTGATCTTGCATCCAAGTAAACCATATCAAGCTTGCATTCTCAACAGGACATAACAACTATGCTATCATCAATGATAGTGCTGATTTATTTACAACCAGTCAAAGTAGTCTTAACTGTTGGATTTTATACTACAAAATATTGTTCCGCCTCAAACCTCTAAGACACGTTCTTCTTTAAACATAAAAAAGCCGCTTATCAATTAAATACAATCTCTTAATATTTCAGCTTGAACCCCAAAACATTGTACAGCCCCCAAAGGTATGCTCTAATTTCATGTCAGAAACCCTCAGGCAAAAGATTTTATTTTAGTTGGTTGACCTACTTCACTGTTTAGCACACACATTCTTATAACATATTTACAACCCTTTTCCTCACACACTTCCTTTTGGTGACTGGCCAGACCGCATTGTATCCCTTTGGCCATCACTGTTATCTTCATCAGCGGTTGGATGGCTGTGACCCTGGACTTGACTGGGTGGAGAGGGTGGTGGGTAAGCAGGAGGGGGGATAGTTAGATGTGGCAGAGAGGGCATCGTTGGACGTGGTGTGGTAGGAAGAGGCGGAGGGGTCGAATGATGTTGTGTTCGAGGTCGTGGTGAAGGTGAAGAACTGGCGCTCTTGGCTCTCGGCAGGGTCTCGGGATGATCGCTGATCTGCTCTAGCAATGAAGGCATTTCTCCCTCAATCTTCTCCAACACGGCAGCCATTTGCTTTTCTATTTGTTCAATTACGCTGTCCATTTGCCAATCAGCACTGGCTCCTCCCCCTGGTTCGAGACCACCGTACACAGCCCCGCCGCTAACAGAATAGGCAGGACAGTATGGATTCCCATATCTAGACGCACCGTGGATCTCTTGTACATCTTGCATGAATGCTTTTTTGTCACGGCCGAGGCTTGTTGACCCGAATCCTTCGTATGAACACTGGATGTTTTTCACTGACTGGCTTCCCTTGTCTGTTTTTGCTTTCTTTCCATCCTTGCTCTTGGGCTTAACCTCTCCGACAGCCCCAACTTCTACTGGCCTCTCTGCTACTGCCTCTGGAAGTTGTGTTTGACACCAGCTGCTCGGTTGTACATCCGGCACCGCTTCTGTCTTCTTCTCTTTTTTAACAGACTGTTCCTTTCTGGTTGATACCGTCTCAGTTTTCGCATCAGAACATAAGCAATGATCCATCGAGAGATTGGCAGCCATTTTACGCGGTTTTGGCGTCTCAGTGAAAGATGACGATTTCTTCTCAACATTGTTCTCTCTGCTTGAGGTTTTCATGGACTCGGTAGGTGCTGATTTCTGGCTCACTTCTACTGATGCCTTCTCCTGGCCTGCAACAACGTCCTTTTCGTGAGTTCCTTCCGTAGACTCTTTCTTTTCATCTTTCTTCTGCTCCTCTCCTTGTTTTAAAGAGCTGTTTGATTTGGCAAGTGGCTCTGCAAGTTCTGAAGTCTCCTTCTCTGCTTTTCTGTGTCCTGATTTCTCTTCTTGATTCTCCCCGGGTCTGCTTTCAACGGTCACCTCATGTGACATGTTCACTGCCGAGTCAGTTTGTGGTCCCTTACCGTCCAACCCTTCTGCTCTGACCCGTTCACAGCGGCCCTCTACAGCTCCATCAGATGATCCTAATTCTGAAGCTCTGAGACGCTGCATAAATGTAGTCACACGAATTGCTTTCTGTGAATGAAATGAAGAAACCAGACATTTAGTATTCAATGGATTAATTAAGTAATTTGAAGTCTTCTGCTATTGAGTTGAAATTCGTTGTCAACTTTTTAGAAGTCTTTGGTACTCTTGAAGACAAAAATAATTTACTCAAGGGACAGTTCACTCAAAAATAAATTATTCTGTCATCATTTATTCGCCCTCAAATTGTCTAAATTTCTTTGTTCTAATGAACACAGAGAAAGATATTTGGAAGAATGCTTGTAACCAAACAGTTTACCATTGACTACCATAGTAGGAACATTTTCAATGGTAGTCAAAAGTGCCCCAGAACTGTTTGCTTTCCTACATTCTTCAAAATGTCTTCTTTTGTGTTTCAACAGAACAAAAAAATGTTCCTCCTAATGGTGGACAAGACAAATATATTCAAATATCTTTCTCTGTGTCTATCAGAACAAAGATATATATATACAGGTTTAGAACAACATGAGGGTGAGTAAATGTAGACAGAATTAAAATGTTTGGGTGAACTGTTACTTTAATAAGCATATTTTTCTTGTGCAAATATGTAAAATTCACAAATTAAGGTATACTTACTTGACAAAGAAAGTTACCTAAGACCCGGTTTCATAGACAAGGCTTAGCCTAAACCAGGACTGTGCCTATTTAAGTCGCTTTTATTGAAATCCCGTAGAAAGCAGCACAACTGTTATCCATCTTGAAAGAAAACAATGGCACTGACATATTTTAAGATAGGTCAGGGCATATTATTTTCAGTTAAGACAGCTCAAAATTAATTTTGGTCTGGGACTAATCTGAAGCCTTATCTGTGAAACCGGGGCTAAGATATCTAGTCTTGTTTTATGAAAGAAATATCAGAATTAAGTGAGGTTTTTTTTCAAACAGGCCAAAAATCTACGAATCGTGTAAGAAAAATAAACTTGAATTTAGTTTCTTTCAGATTTTTGACCGGTTTTTAACATAAACTTACTTAAATATCTTAGGTCACTTTTCTTATCAAGTAGATGTATCTTCATTTAAGATATTTGTAGGTCTACTATAAGACCGGACAAAAATGCTTACAAAAATGTAAGAAATATCTGTTTGCAGTGTAGCAATTTTCACTCGCTGTATCCCTTATAAAATATTTGATACTGGTTGGGTGGTTCCTCGACCTTAACTAGCATGAGTTAGATTCCCAAGAACGCACACATACTGATAAAATGTACTGTATATCTTAATTGCACGGTAGGATTATATAAGCATATGCCAAATGCATAAATGTAAATGTATTTTTGCTGTTGCATCGCATATAGTTAAGCAAATAGCGTTATGAGCGTTGGATTTTTAAGACAACATGTCAAGGTAAAACTTGACTTTTAAAATCCTGTCTCAAGGCCCTCAGTTGTTTTTGAATAAAAATAAATGACCCTCCAATCCAAAGTAATATCCATCTGATCTTAAGGTATCAATAAAAATGACTAAATTAAATATGAGAGAACTTCCTTACACACAAACACAGGGACAACTCCTCATACACACACACATGACACAACAATGAATATTAAATTTGGAGATTTGTTTGAGTGAATGAAGGACTGACTGGAGCTCGAGCTGGAATATTGAGGACACTGTGAGTAAAAGCCAGACGGCGTATGATTGAATGCACATGGGACCAGCTGGGCAGTGATAAATTTGTTAGTTACTGGTGTGCAGGAAGGCTTTTAAGTACAGGGAGAGTCTTTCCAACAATCAGACTTGAACAACATATTTCCAACGTGTTGTTTGAAGAAACAGGTCAGGCCATGAGACACTAAAGCCATGATGCTAGAGGAAATATGAGTGCCCAAGTGAAAGATTGTACTGTATGCGAAAAGAATCTCTGCCTCTAGGCTGACCCGAGAATAACAGTACCTTCAAATCCTGGGTATCACATGCAAGGAAAAAGCAAACATGAATATAATAATAATCAGAAACATTTTTGTGAAATTAAACAACTGATTCATTGGCAAAACCATCTTTACAGTTAAAGTCCTTATCCAGTGGACTACAACTAATTGCCCTGTTTGCAAGAAAAGTAACTAATGCAATCCTTCAAGGAAAATGGCAAACTGCAAATTACTGTTGTATGATATTAGATTTGTCTTACCCTCCACTTGGCCTTTGCAAAGTTTTTCTCAAATTGAGCACAAACGCCTTCCTTCAAATTCTTTTCCGAAGCCCCATTTCCAGCGATCCTGTATATAATACATGCAAAAAACAACATTTAAATCAATAATTTCTAAGTACACTGCAAAAAAAGAATTTATATGTAAAAAGGATGTTTTCTGGGTGTTCAAATGCTATAGGCCCTTAGTGTTAAGTATTTTTGGCCTTACCATTCATGCGATAACGCATTTTGGGCACTAATTCTCAGCATCTGGTCGACGTCCATCAATCTGCACACCAGCTCTTTTGCTGTGCCACATGACAAAGAAGAGATTCATTTTAAAGCACCAAGAATCATTTGAAGTATTCACAAAATTAGGAACTTCTCATTTCCCGATCTTAATACCAGCGGGTGAAATGTCGTCCCAATACGGCGAATCAAATTCAAATTCTCCTCCAACAATACGGCAGAAGATGATCCTGTTGTGCATGTCTGTGTTCTCCTCCTCTGTTTCATCATAGAAGGGGGGGTTTCCAGACAACCTAAAAATCAGTTGTCTGTGATTTGTATTGCGTCCTGTTGTTTTGCATTACACATTCTCACAGGCATCATTAAGTGTTTATTTATGTGTAAAGACGTGCTGTGGAATTTGCACATTAACTTAATTGAAAATGTTTCAAAAGGCAAAATAACGGAGAATCCAATTTACAGTAATACAACTTACAGTATGAACATAATGACCCCCACAGCCCAACAATCCACCGGCCTTCCATACCGATGACGAGCCACCACTTCAGGGGCTGAAAGGTTAAGAAGGAATTAAGTAAACCTGATTTCACCATATATACAAATAATTAGCGAAATAACAACATGAGATACCAAGGTACTCAGGTGTCCCACACGGCTCTGTGATCGAACCGTTCTCAAACCTGGACAGGTAGAAATCCCGCAACACAACTTTGTTGTGGTTACTCTCTCTATAGTACATAAGGTTCTCCAGCTAAAAGGAAGAAAAGACAAGGTATAAAAAATGTTTATAAAAAGAATCTATACTTTCATATGCAAGTGATGATAAAAGGGCATTAGGGGAAAGTATGATTGAATAAAAGATCACTTTGCGTATTGTTTACTTTTTTAGACGGTCAGTACAGAGAAGGAACGCATCCTCAACGTGCTTTCAGTGTAAAGAATGAGCTCTATTATAACAATATCCATTTCTGAAAACACAACCATTTGTAATAAAGCCTTGCTTATGACATTTCAGGGTTACAAACCCTGTTGTTGCACTAAGACAAAAATTCTCCACTTTTTTTTGTATCCTGTACCCATAAAACCCTGTAAAGCTCAAGTGCCGATAAACTCACACCAAAACGTGTTTCATTAAACTCATATAATACTGTATTTAAATTCAAAGTAACCAGATGTTTATTGGACTACTGAAGAAATACTTAATAAATTAAGATTAATATAACAATCTTTTGACTGCCGTTTAAGCGCCCGCTTTAACCTTCTGATGTACCCCCTATGGTACACATACAAGCGATGCTCTTAAACAGAGCAACACAGCAACAACATGCATTACTTACAAGAGAAAATATTTTTTATTAAACCAATGCTAGGCTTCTGACTACACCATACATCAGTCTCATAATTCATCTGCTCTCATTGGAGAACCTTTTTTAAATAATCAGATGCAGGCATACAGTATTAACAGAGAATGTCAAAAAGTGATTTTCAACACAGCCTGATGCAATAGATTCAGGAACGATTGCTCCATTTATGTGCACTAGAGGGCACTACAAACACATGTTATCTCATGGCAAACAGCCGTATAACCTTAATGACTTTAGCATGAGGGATAAGAACCACAGAGGAATGCAATACTGTTTATTTCTTTCATATTTGTTTTGCACATTAAGGACGCCCACAGGGAGAATCTGCAATATTACAGTCATACAGTGTTATGAGTGAAAGAGGACTAGGCGTTTGATTAATAAAAACTGATTTCATTTAATCGTCTGCAGATCGGCACAAACATGTACACACAAAATACACACTAACATGGGTAAATGGATTACTGTGAGATGCAATCGGCGAGTGCCTCACATTCAAATATCTTTGCATTAAATGTGCATAAAATGAAAACAAGGAAATGCATTGTTGCAAATCTTTTTTGTTTTATTTATGCACCCAGTTGAAGTTCAGTGGATATCTCATACATAAGTATAAACAACATAACTGCAAACCCACCTTTAGGTTTCTGTGGACTATGTTGAGGGAGTGAAGATAGGCCACAGCTTCCAAGACTTGACGGATTACATTGGCCGCATCTCTCTCTGTGTAGTTCCCCTGATCTAATATCCAATCAAACACATCTCCACCTGTGGCCCTGTCAAAAAACAAAGAAGCATTGCAAAATTTCCTTTAATGCTTCAGTACTTATTATTTTAAATCCAAGAAATATATCACACATAATCACAATTCAATGTAACAAAGAGTTCAAGCATCCAGGTTCATGTATCACTTTCTGTTCAGGACCAGGGTATTACGTTTAGCGGCATCTAGCGGTGAGGTTGCAAATTGCAACTAACGGCTCACTCCCCCCTCTATTTCAAAGCACAATGGTGCCTGATACAGGACTAAGATGATGTCACATTTTCACTTGTTTGTTTATGGAGATAAGTATTTACAAAACATTTGTCCGTTTAGGGGTATTGTGGGAACAACATTGTGAATTCCATGTAAAGGGACCTGCGGTGTATGTAGATTGAAATGTAGATTTTTACACCTCGGAAGGTATATAATTAAGCATATCTGTCAATAGATCCTCCAAAAAAATTCACACATTATCTTTAAGGGTTAAATAAAAAAATGTAATTCTTCAATTCACATCAAATTTCTCAACTAACTGTATTATACATGTCAATCCGGAGCTGAATATTTTGGCAGAGATGTACACAAGTGAAAGTGTAAAATCTGCATGTGAGAAGCAAACGCACCAACGTAACAACTGACAGAACTGTGATAATGCTCTTAAACTGTCAAGGTTTTTCGTTCTCAACAAAACATCAATCCTCCCCAAAGAATACAAGATTAAAACAGATCTTTAATATGTAACCTCAGCTTTACAAGTACAAGCCAAGTAGTTCTCAATCCTGCTCCAAAAGAATGTGTATCACCAAGACACCGTTCCAAATTATTATTCGTTCGGTATTCTTTTAGTAAGGTTTGTTTTATTTACTGGAATGGAATAGCTACAATACATATTCTTATTAAATGCAAAACTAGAGTGGTCTTTTCCACAGCTGTATATTCAGTATGCCTTTATTAAAACTCATTATCGTAATCCTACGTATAATAGCATGTTATTCATGCAAACCCAGATGACAGAGTTTTAATGGACTTCTAGCTTTGGTTTGATGTGTCTATTTGCATTATGAGCAGAGACAGGGGGAGATGAATTTTCAGGAGTGATGTTCTGAGAGAGAGAGAGAGAGAGAGAGAGTCCTTGGCCTCCTGAATGACACACAGTAGAAACATGACTGATCACAGCAAACAGAGGTCAGACTCACAGCTCTTGTATGATGAAGAACTCTTTCCTGGTCTCAAATGCATCAATCAGCTGGAGAATGTTTGGATGTTTGACCCTGAAATAAAAACATCATGACAGAGAGTTGAATAGACTCGTTCTCTCGAATTTAATACAGAAAAGCGCTTCCAAAACAGTGAGAGAGGACATAGACAAAAATCACACCAAGGGCAATGCATTCATACCTTCTCCATATTTCACACTGTCTTCCTACACCCTTTCTTAACCATTATGTTATTTTCCGATGGATTTGATATTAGGGGTCCCAGAAACCTCAATGGTGTGTGTGTGTGTGTAAAAATAATAATAGCAGTTACATTTTTTGTGACTTAATCAAAACCCAGCAGTTACATATTATTAAAGCATTTCCTCACTGTTGTACCACAAATCATATTTATGAAAAATATAATTCATTTTAACATGATTCATTTTTGATTCAATTGTTTTTTACTGATCTAATAGATATCTGATCATGAAAAGACCAAATGTCCCTCCAAGACGCCTCAGATGATTGCCACAGGAGGCGCATACAAGATGTGACTCGCCCAAGTGTAAATGCATCTGGTTGTTCAGGCAGGAACAGTAGATTTGTTTTCCTTTTGCCGAATCACATTTATGCGTCCGAGCGTTGACAGAATACCAATCCGATCAATCAACATGCATGAAGTGACTTGTGCAAAATGTGCAATTTTACCGTAATAAAGAAACAATGTATAAACAGAAAAGGAAATCTAAATAAACAATAGTTAATGGAGGAGTGTTCTTTGTAAACACCACTCACAGAAGTCATGACATTTATTCATATCCATCGTCTCTGAGACCCCAAACAGATTAGGAAAACTCATTAGGTATCATCCAGACACCTCAATGTTAAAGATATTAAAATGGCCTTGAGGTCCGTTGGACCCCAAACACAACATGAGGATTGAAATCTCCCAGCTGGTGTCTCGGATCAGCCTCACAAAACTCTACATCATCTGCCGATGCTTCCAGTCCCCCACGTACATTTTCAAGATCATGATCTCGTTCTTGGCAGCCTTGCGCACTTTTCTGCCATCCTTCTTGAGGAATTTCTTGCACACGTAGACCTTCTCCGTCTGCCGTTCCTTTACTAGACACAGCTCGCAAAATTCTTTCCTGCAGAGAGAGAAAAGATGCGAGTGACGCATTTTGCGCTACAGTTAATGCCAGATAATTCATACTAATGTAAATCATTTAAGTCCAATGTTGTGACAAACACGTTCAAAGTCAATTTTTAATAGGGTCATTTGTCTGTAATTGATGGATTGGCTTTTTTAAGGACATGATGACAGATCTATGCACACTCACGCCTTGAGGACCTGTCCAATCTCGTATTTGTCGGTGATGTCAGACAGGCTGTTGTACGTCCGCCCATCCCGCAGAGCAAGGCACCCAAATGGCATGACAGCATCCACCTGTCCAGAAGCAAAAACACACACATACAGATCACTCTCAATAAAACTAATGTCAGTCTAGAGGCGGATAGCCAGGCCTTGCGGAGACGGATCCCAAACAAAAATAGTGAAATGCTATTAAATGCTATTTAAGTGATATGGTGCTATAACAGATATGGTTAGTGAAATTTGGTCTGTCTGAATACAATAAAATGCATCATGATCCTATTTTTTTAATTTATAATTTGCTTGAATTTTGTTTACTTGAATGTTATATTGTTGCAGTCTAGACGTACACTGTGGCATTTATGATCCTTAAAATATACTTAAAATAAAACTTATATAAGACATGTTCTTTCTTAAATAGTTTTCCTAGCATAGCTAGACAATTCTCGAATATTATGTCATTCCAAACCTGTATGACTTTCTTTGTTCTGCAAAAGAAGATATTTTGAAGAATGTTGGTTTCCAAACAACAGTAAACGTCATGTCTTTCATTGTATGGACACAAAACCACTGAGACATTTCTCAAGATATGGTCTTTTGTGTTTAACAGAAGAACGTTTAAAATGACATGAGAGTGAATAAATTATGATGTTTTTTTTGTCTGGACAGCCCCCTTTACGTACTATATTTGTAAAAAACAACAACAGCCAACTCATATTTGTATCATATTCTCCAGAATTGATCTGATGTTTTTCAATAATACAAGATCACAACGGTCAAGTGAAAATTGTTGGGAGCGATGTGACAGATGGTTGCTTAGATATATATCTCTGTGCAGGGCAGCTAAAGATCTTTAAGATGGAAATGCTGATGGTTATCAGTGAGAAAGAGGCCAATAGGAGTGATGACCGGCACCGAGAGCGCTGGACTGCTGGCTGTGTAATCCAGATCCTGCCTCTAATCCCTAATCCCCCACATGGATCTATGCAAAGGAAAGGACAGAATACAGTAGAAAAGGTTGGGAACTAGTAAAAAATTACATAACCCCAACACTGGAAAAATACAGAATTGATCTGATATGAAGCACTGAGATGTAAATGTTTCGTTCTGTCAAAATGGAAAACGTAAAGGCAAATTACAGAGACACTTCTGAAGTTTAGGTAGCCAGCTGTTCATCCTGAAGCAATAACAACGAGGCTTTCTCATAAAAACTTCTTAGTTGTTTTTGCATAGCTATTTATGTTACCTGCCTTCTGGTAGCACAAAAACAACCTGATAACGGTCAATTAAAATGATGCTGTAGTGATTTGAACGTGACAGGCGTGTAAAATGAACATTTTAACAAATTAGACATGACAGACAAAAAGCATGATGTCCTGACAATGATGTCTTATTGAAGACCACATTATCATTTATATTACATTAATATTATTTATTTGACAACTACTTCAATTTATACAACGGATAAATTTGATCAAACCCCTGCCTATGCTGCTAACATCTGTAGCGGTAGCAACAATTGATCTTGAACCACACAAGAAAATATAATAAACTGCTATGGGCTTAACTTTGAAATGGGAAAGGCATAAAAAATATATTTTTAAAACCGCCAGGTGTCTTATTTTCCATCTATAGGCACATTTAAACATTCTCTCCATATGTCATTGAGGCTGACAAGAGTCCCAGGCTTCCCTTCGTATTGCATGCAAATACTAGAGGTGACATTCTTTCACATTAGGGTTTTGATGGGTGCCCATGTTTTGATGGTTGCGTTGGATTGGAAGGATGGATCACATGTGACAGCCCTTGCCCATTCAAAGAGTGTTTTGGGACTCGAGAACACAATAAAGACGGGTGAGATCAACCGACCTCATTCCCTCAAGTGAACCTTTGATGGCAAAACTTAATTAATGCTTCATTACAAATATGCACAAACCTGACAAGGGAATGAAGAATAATGAGCGATCAAAACTTCTCAGATCAGTTACGGCAAAACTAAATGTAGTTTTAATTGAGGCCCATACATATTCATTATGGCTATTTTTACACATCTACCCCAATACTCACATACACACACATACACATGTGCACACACCCGTATTTCAACCCGAAATTCGCATTAAAACATTGACTATAGCCTGAGTCAATGAAAGTGACAAAGATGCCCCAGATATTTGAACGACGGAAGTAGCGCTGGGTGCTATGAAGGTATATATCCAATTATCCATATTATCCATAAATGATGTATACCACGGTATGTAAATAAGTGGGCGTGGCTAAATCACATCCTGCACTCCACCCAAAAATATTCACTCAGGTTTATGGTTTAAGATGTTTAATCGGACCTACGCGCCTGGCCCAAAGTTAACTTCCGGTCTGTGTTTGTTGATCGGTCTGGTTAGCGGCTAATAATATAACAATTTATATTTCATTTAATTATTAATTTATATCAATATTTTATTGTATAACAATTGTATTAAATAAACAATTTGTGGAACGGTTCGTGTAACTTTGTCGCATTTAAATTTAGCCAAGTATCGGTTCTCCTACAGGTAACCCAAAATAATACTGGATAGACATACTTTTAACTTGCTAGCTAATGTAATTTACTTTATACTTTTGCTTGTTTTCAGAAATAAACGGTAGGGACGTGTACCAGACGTCATGCGCTGGCGCAGTAACGTTTGTTTATGTTGTTGCTTTGAAACCATCTATATCATCCCAGTCATTGAAGTTGCTCTTAGTGGGAAGCAATAAAGATTTTTTTTTAACATTATGATATTTTATGGACCTAGAGTTTCAATTGACTTTATGGACAACATGCTGTGTATTACTGTACATCCTAACCGAGTTTCAACAACAAACCGAGTCATTTTTACCAATTCTTTAGTCATCACAGTCGCAGCTGGTTACGTTTTATATATATACATTATTAAATGTTGGAAAAACATGCCCTCATAACAGTAAAAATGCACCTTAAACCCATTTCCACCAGGCAAATACTTAATGAAAGCTGTAGTTTCATAGTCTGAAAGGCAACGCATCCACCAGAGACCGAGTTCAAAAAAGAGATGGAGACAAAGAAAGTGTCAGAAGGCTCTGGGGATGGGGGGTGGCTCTTCTACAAAGACCAGCTCACAACAGATGCCTCCCTCCATCATTAAAGACCATAAGAGCGGAGAAAGGCATCCTCACCATCACACTTCCCCAGGATGCTTCTCTGTAATGGTGCTTTCTTCTCTCTCCTGTCGGCTCTGCTCTTATTAACGCAATGAATCTTCATCTCCAGAGACACACACATTTAACACCAGAACCAATCCCACAGGATAGATGAGAAGAGCCCCGCTGGTCTGAAAACACATCGGAACCCAACAACACACAAACATCCACACAAACCAGTAAGGCAACAAACCTGAAGTTCAAAAGTCATAGCGTGAAGAGAAGTTCTTCCTAGTGCTTAATCTGGTGTTAAATTACAGCATGCGTTCCTGCTTTTTTCCACCTCTCAGAGACAAACATCGTAATCATTATCATCCTGCTGGCTTTATTATGCATTTGGTGTTCTGAAACAGAATTTTGGCACCCCTCGATGAAATACTTGCCAGAGCTTTGGAAAACGCTTTAGATGTACTGAAAATATTGCGAAATGACTCATAAGCAGATATTCTGCATTCAGATTCTTTTACTGTGGCACATGTACAACGTGAAAATCTGCAATCTGAGGGTGTAAAAAAATCTAAATATTGAGAAAACCGCCTTTAAAGTTGTCCACCAGAGACGCTTTAGCAGGCATTTGCTAAGAAGGTTTGTTTTATGCTCTCAATTGGCTTACCGCTGTAATGACGTTGTGGAGAGTAGATGAACCCGAAAGTGGAAACTTTATATAGATGTAAAACTAGAGTGGTAATTCTCAAAGAGCAGGCCGCAGTGAGTGAAGTTTGTAGGTGTGCTTCCGGCCTTTTTTGTTTGCGATTCTGCTGCATCCATTCACAAAAATAAAGTTGTGATATATTTCTGTGTGATATTTACAAATGTCTTCATGGAACATGATCTTCACTTAAAATCCTTCAGATTTTTTGCATATTTAAACATAATGTTGACCCATACAATGATTTGTTTGCTATTGCTACAAATATACCCATCGTATACTTATGACTGGTTTTGTGGTAGGCTACAGTATCACATATGGGGGCAATTCCAGCGTTATGGATGTGGCATTTTGGTTATGGACGTGACATAAAATGCTCAGAGAATGAATTTGTTACGATAATATTGAACCATCTGTTTATATTTTACTGAACCATTGTTGAGTCTAAACATAAAAATGTCAGTTTAGAAAAAAATATATATTTATAAAAAGGGAAATAAACTTAAAGTTACTTTATATTCCTTTTCATGTGTCCATTTATGAGGAATATGTAGCGTTATGGATGTGACAATCCTGCAAATGGCACTTACCTTACTGTGAAAAATCATGCAGTAAAAATAAAACAAATGCTTCACAAATTTGAAGCGAGATCTCACATGGGTATTTGAACCACCAAATGTTAAAATCTGTTCTGTTAACATAGAAAATATCGCTGGTAAAAACTTAAATTTTTTGTGGTAAGGTTGACATTTTCATGGAATTGGCCATGGGCATTCCAGAGTTATGGATGTGACATTTTCAATCAATCTCGAAAAATGTATTTGTCACAAATAGACTGAATCATTTTTTATATTTTAGTAAACCTTTGATGATTGAGTTAATCCAACAGAAAAATATCAGTCGATGTACAAGTTTTTCAATTTAAAAGAGAGAAACATTTATGTGTTATGGATGTTACAAAAAAGTATGCAGGTTTTTGAGAGAATCATTGCTGGATTTCTGTGGATTAAAATGGAGAAGGGATGCACTTCCAAGATCACAAAATAGTTACTATATTTAAATGTGTATGTGTCAATTTATAAGGAATATGGACCATTATGGATGTGACAATTCACTTAAATTTAAGAAAGAGACAAATTCTGAATCTGAACCACCAAATATTGACATCTGACCTATCAGTATGGTGAATACCTTTAGTAAAAACTTGGTTGGCATTTGCATGTAATTTCCGACAAACATTTGTTCCTCTTCTATATGCATAAATAGGACCCTAAACATAATTTGGGTATTTCGTTTACAAGTGGTCAACATTCTAACACCACCTCCGAAGACAATGAGAAAAGCATGTGACCAAATTTCCTTCGTAGTGTAAACGCAACACTGAACAGCATCAAGGACAAACTATTCAATTACCAACCATCCATTTTCTTAAAACCAGGATTTTTAACTCTGCTTGTTACATGGAAAGTCAATACATATGCATGCACGATCAATAACGCATCCAACGGCATGGCCAGTTTCTTGGAATTAGCCGTAGCGTGTGTGTACAGTAAAAGGGGCAGTCTGAAACCCACCCAGACTGAGACAGTCCAGCTGGTCTAATGCTATAAGAGCAGCTGGATGCTCCTCACATCAGGGACGGGAGGGGAAAAGGGATCTCATTCACAGACAAGATGCTCATCCAAACTGTCTGCTCCTCAGGAGGGAGGCTCAGAAATCTGGAGCTGATGCAAAAGGACAGCCTCCACACGGGGCACCGAAGGCCTGCATTAAATCAATCTTTCACCCTTCAGGTAGAATGCTACCAATTGAAGAAAACTGATGGCACATTCATGATGTGTGTGACTGGAATGTTACAATGTATGCTGCTGAAGACTTCCTGAAAGAAGCACAAAAAGAATAACAGGAGAACTTCTAAAATGACCATTACGTTGAAAGAAAGCTAAATAACTTAAGACGTACTTTAATATTTTTTTATGGAACGTGGATTATATATTTTTGATGTTTTTTAAGGAAAGTTATTAAAATACTGTCGGTACAAATACAAATTTCATTCACCGATGACAGAAGCCATCAACGCTTTCATTCATCTCTCACACTGGGAATTCTCAGTCTCATTACCTTTAGTTACCAGTGATGACACAAACCCATTTTGTGCTTTGGCACAATTTATAATAAAGCACTCCTGTGGTCCTGTCCTCAATGCAAATGTGTCTTTTTAAGCTATTTATCTACTCTCCGCATGAGAATGTGCCCTGCCCATTTATAATCACGATCTCCACACAGTTCATAGATCCATCACCACCACCGACCCGTCTGTGAGCAGAAAATAACTTGCACTCGCTTTTTTAATAAGCAAACTTTGCTCACTGTAGGAACGCCGGTGCTATATTTTTGTCTGAATTATGGACGTATCTTGAATCCTAGCTGCGAAAATATGCAAATGAAGCACGTAAATGGATGGCAAACTAAAAAATGATAAAACTAAGCTCGAAGACCCCGAGCTGTGAATGAGCCCATGTTTTTTTGCAATGAAAAACATTTCTTTATTCACATTAAACCCATTAGTGCAAATCAAATGTAAGCGAACCCATTTAAAGCTAGAAGATGGTTTTAACCACACACTAGTACAGCAGGAGACACGACTACTGCACCCGTTTGCCGTACGTTTTTAAAGCATGCTGACAGTAAAAGAGCCTTCATGAGACCCTTCTTTCAGCAATTCTGCCTGTGTCCCGGCTAGCAGAATCTAAATGAGGTCCCTGGGGTCCTGCTCATCCAGGGCTACATACAAGACATCCGCATCATTACTTTTCCCTGTTCCTCCACAGTTATAGATACTCTATATCTCCCAGTGGGGAGACAGCGGAGCTAAAACAGGAGTCTGAGCGTGTAACCTTTGGTCAATAGACACCTGAGGATAAAAGCGGCCTCTGACTGAGAGCAGGGAGCGGAAATCAATTTGACTAGTGAAGAACAGCTACAGCACAAGACAAAGATATTGGAGGAGGAAGGATACGGCAATGATATAATGCGTTGAGGTGAACGTTTTACAATCGTCGGAATCGTTCATTTTAGTTTGATGATTAACTGGAGTATTTAGTTTTGATGGATTGTGAAAAAGGACTAAAATAGGTTTGATGGAGTGTTGGTGGGGTAAATGTGCGTTTGCTTGCAATTGTGTATGATTCATGCATCAGTATTAAGTTGATTATGGCTGTAAGGCCATAACTCATGCTTGCGTGTTGTTGTGAATAAATTAATGAGATAATTTATAGTTATGCACAAACCTTAGGGTTGCTCTGTGTTTTTTTTGTTTTTCGTTCACCCAAATTCTTTTATTGTCATTTATTCACCCTCATTCAAAACCTGTATGCATTTTTTTGTTCTGTGAAACACAAACAATATATTTTATCTTATTTATTTAGATATTTATTTGAGGTCAATGGGGGCCAATGTTGTTTTGTTAATAACATTTTTCAAAATATCTTCTTTAGTGTTCTGCAGTAAAAAGAACGTCATACAGGTTTGGGTGGTATGATGGTCAGCAAAATTAACGATGACAGTCCCTTTAAATCTTATTTAATTGAAAATGTTTCCAACACAGCCATGCACATAGTATATACATTCAGACACATGGTTACTGATAATTTTGAGGTCTGGTTTTGGTGTATTGTATGACAAAAAAATGTTAACCCACCCACAAACTTTTCAAAATGTATCGTTTTACATGTTTATTGTTTTTCCCTGTGGATCACTTACTGTATGTCCTTTATTTTTTTATTTTCATTCCACAGTGTATGACCGAATCGGAGTCGAAAACTTTATAAACTGTATTTGACCCATAATATTATTTTAACAGGCCATTTTGGCTGCTTGTGACTTAAAGGACATGAGTAACAACGCTAACATATGGGTTGTGGGTTTGCTGTCAGGTCCAATATATTCGGTGCTCCCACATCTTTCAATTACAGCCTCTTTGTAAAGCCTACTTTGTGACAGGTTCACAAAACAATTATCAATGTGATATGTTATGAAAACTGTAAAGTTTATCTTCAGGCATCTTGGTAAAAGAATGGTTGTAGGTTCAATGCAAGTTAAAGGGATAATTCACCCAAAAGTGAATTTTCTGTAATTATTTACTCACGTTGTTCCAGATCTGTATACATTTATAGATATTTGGAAGAATGCTTGTAAACAAACAGTTCTTTGCCACCATTGACTTCAATAGTAGGAATATTTTTATTCAAAATTTGTATTCTATTGAAGATATTTTGAAGAATGTAGGAAAGCAAACAGGGCTTTTGACTACCGTTGTAACGGTTTGGAAAATTCTTTGAAATATATTTCTTTGTGTTTTATCAGATGAGAGAAATATATACAGATTTGGAAGAACTCGAGGGTGAGTGAATGAAGCATTTTATTTTTGGGTGAACTGTCCCTTTAAGGGGTCATATTAAAATAAAAAATAAAATAAAAAACTGTCTGTCTGTTGTAATGGACAGCAGTCATAAATATTTTAGATAGTGCTTACCTTGTTTTAAAGCTGGAATATTCTGTTTTGTATAACCTTATTCTAGTATATAATGAAAAAAAATTGCCTACAGAATGGAATGACTGGCCAGTCAGAATCGAGTATTCCAGAAAGCACTGTAATAAGAGATAATGACTTTAGCTTGCACAAAGTGTCGATATTCCCTCAGAAAACACCTTATGGAGTAATGCATCTGCTTACAAAGGCATTCATGTGAACAAAGCCCCTTCGGCTCTGCTCGTCTTAGTTTATTGGTCATTTCAGAAACTATAATTGGCCTGTCTACTGATATATTTAATGGCAGATTAAAAAACTAGTGGTGTAATAATTATTGATTGTCTCTGGGATTTATAAGTACTTTCTCCGAAACGTAATACTGAGGCTCATTGAACAACTATTGCATATGTGCATGTAAAATACTCAGAATACCTACAGGCATTGATTCACATGCACACACGCATGCACACATACACATACACCCTTCTGGCACTCTCTTTCACCAGCTGTGATACTAAACTAACATTGGAGACTGTTCAAGATTCTGTTTGAAAATCGCTCGAGCTATTCCGCTTTCTACTACTTTATTATTTTTATGGAAATTTCCCTATTAAAGAAGTGGCGAAACAAATCGAAGCCCAATTAATGAATGCATTATAAACAGTTTGTCTACATACTGTATATCTCTCTGTTTTCCTCAAGCTTTGATCCATTACACTATTGTTCATTTCCCCAGCTCGCCCTCTCCTCTGTTTTCAATTGTGAGAGTGGAAAGAACACACATAATGCTAGAGAATAAAACACAAAACCGGGGACTCTACAATATTCAATTTTAAATCAGCCCCGGACAAAGGCTTTATGTTGAACAAATCTTACACAAGGCGAATCTGGCAACAGAATCGGAGAGCATCTGTTATGCACAGCCAATTAAAAATTGTTATGTCATTCATTGTTTGCCACAATCACACAAATGCTAAATGAAACAGTCACAGATAGCTTACACCACACCCATAAAGCAGTTTACAGGGCAAATACTACAATTATTAAAGGGATAGTTTAGGCAAACATGAAAATTATTTTGTCATTTACTCACCTTCATGTCATTCCAAACCTGTTTGACTTTCTTTCTTCTGCAGAACACCATAGAAGATATTTTGAAGAATGTTGGTAACCAAACAACATTGGCCCCCATTGACTTCCATATGAAAATGAGGCATTTCTCGAATTATCTTCTTTTGTGTTTTACAGAGGAACGAGTCACATACAGGTTTTGATTGACATGAGGATACATAGATGATGAAAGAAATGTTATGTTTGGTTGAACTGTCCCTTTAAAATCCAACCAACATGGCATTATATATCACCGCTGTCCATGATTCCTTCAGAACAGACCCCATTTCTGAGCTGGAACCCAGCAAAAGAAAAGCAGTGCTCTAAATAACCCTTCATCTTCACGATCCAACCTTCCTATCCAACAGGATCTTACAAAGAAAGCCAATGACGAACCTGCCAACAAACCAGAGCATCTGATCCAATAAGAAATCAAATTCGCACCCGAAAAAACTTTTCACCGTTTCCGACACTTGGCTGCAGCTGCAGTGAATTCAAAAATAGCTTTATGGTCATTTAATGAGGCCAGTCGTACGGACCTACAACAGATGATAAATAAACTACATAAGTTGAGGTGTATCTGGGATACGAAAGCTCTTATTATGCGAGTTTGAGAAACAACGTCGGTGTGTGTGTGCCCATTTGAGAACAGCCATGTCTTCTGAGGAGAATTAGGTCAGTCAGACTCCTGGGAGAATCAGAGGGAAAAAAGAGAGAGAGCGAACAAGAACAAGCAAGTCAAAAGAAGACAGCAGGGACAAGGGACGGAGGGAACAATGTAGAAGGTTATAAGTGAAGGATAAATGAGAGAGAGAGACCTGGAATGATCAGTGGAGGGTACCGAGGGAACAACACATCAGTTGCGATGCTTCATAAATGCTATGAGCTTTAATCTATTTACAACACTGAACTTTAAAAAACCATGTGACTGTGGAAGTGTTGTGTTTAAAATGGTGTAGACAGAGTCCAAAATAAATTTTGTTGGCCACATTCCACTATGGGTGGGTGAATTGAAAATCCTTTAGCATTTTTTCCTGCAAATAAAACAGTTTTTGTGTTATTGCCTTAAAATAGTTTTGTCACCATCTCTTTGGAATTATTTATCTGTTAGACATAGCTGAAGGTCATTATTGTAATGTGACTGGCAGCATCATATTCAAGTCAGTCTTAAAAGTGAAATGGTGCCTGTTCCGAAACCACTGAGACGCATCTTGATTTTGTTCCTGGTTTTTTCTTTTCAGTGGTTTAATGCCAGGAATATGTCTCCACATGGCATGACAATAGTTGCTAATGCACTTCCTAACTAAACAACAAATTTGATGTGGTGCACCATCTGTATGTTTTTTATTTTGTTGGGTCACATTGAGTATTAGATTACTATTTAAGCCATACGTTATTTTACGATTTATACAAACGTTATTGCCAACTGGCCATTGAGTCGTTTAATTAAGCCTACGTGCCAAATCCTGTTTGTACTTACATTTGGAAAGTGTTCATTTTGGACCTTGGGTGTAGAGATGGGAAAGATTCAAAAGATAAAAGTTTTAAAATCAGACAAAATGATAGCTGTGTTACAAAAGATTAGACACCAGGAAGACCAGACACACAACGCAATTCGGAAAACAGTGATGTTTTGATATACCAAAGTTTTACAAAAGGTTTTCACTGTACTGATAGGTCAATGTTTGGTGGTTTAAATACCCGCTTGAAGTTTTTTTAAAGCATGATTTAACATAGTCAGGTGAGTGAATTGTCACATCGATAACGATAAATATTCCTCATAAATGGGCACATTAAAATTTTTAATAAAATAACTATTTAATGGTCAACGAAGTGCCATCCCTTCTCCATTCGTTGGGTATTATTGCTTTGGGTTTGCACATTTCAATTCACAGTAATTCTCCTAAATATGCTGTCTCAAAAATGTTCGTCCTTTTCGTCACATTCTCTCTTTTAAAATAGAAAACTTGTGCAAACACTAATAATTTTCTGATGTCTGGACTCTATAATTAGGGCTTTGGTAAAATATAAACAGATGGTTCAATATATTGGCAACAAATGCATCTCTGAGAATACATACTGTATATCAAGTTTTGACTCAAAATGTCACATCCATAACGCTGGAATTGCCCACCTATCAAAATTATAAAAACAATTTCAGTTTTTCCACTATACTGTAGGCCTTGGTGTTATTAGTCAGTGGCTGGAAAAGATGTATGAAATATTTAGTGCCCTCCAACGGGACTGAACGTCAAATGAAAATCTCGTTGACCTTCTGAAAATGTGCCAAGTAGTAAAATGTATTAATATGCATATTAATTAGCCCCAACCTTATTTCAGTGCTTGGCCACAACAACCAATAGAAGATAGACACTGTAAAAATGACCATCGATTCTCCCTTGTTTCCTGAGCTGAGGTTTTACTGTGATTCTGTCACTCAAATGACAGTCAAATCAAGCAACGTATGAATATTTATTATGATCCAAATGACTTTGCAAAACAAAACCCTTAAAATATAAACGCCGGTCAATCTGAAGACACAAAATCGCTGTGTTTAGTGAATGTGAATGTTTTTCTGAGGAAGGACATGTTGGTAAGGTCCCCAGCATGAGCTTCGGAGATTGAGGACCAGGGAGGCCTTGAGAAAAGCAGCAGAGCGGGGGAAATGAAAGGGAAGAGAGCAAAAAGGCGAGTGTGAAATATTAAACACTGAAATCCGCTCCCTGAAGAAAGAGATAATGACAGAAATGAAGATAATGCGGCCACGTTACGAAAACGTCATTTATGGTCTTCATGCCCACCGAGCGAAATAAGCCAATTGTGCCGAACACTTTCCCACACCGTCTTAAAGCATACTTAACAAGTCATTAACTTCTTGTAATACAGATTCTGATGTTTGCCCCCTGATGTTTGCGTTATGAAATGCTTGCCTCTACAGTCCTTCTTTATGCACATCCCATACGCAAATTAGCATTTCAAAGATAGGAAAACACAGCGACTGTAAGTCACAAGTGCGGACCGAAGAGGAAAATGAATCAGCAGGCGCAGACGAATGGCCAAAGTCATCTTTGCCTTCACTGGAAAGTGCCCATCTGGAGAGTTTGGCTGCCTGCTCTCACTGTAAACTGATGGAGCCAAAACTGCATCTGTCACATCAACACACAAAAACTCCCCTATCAGATGATCCATCACCGGCGAAGGCACATTGGTAATAAAGCGGCCAAATATAGGATCTATGGGCGATGATTCAGAGTTCTAAGTAGGTGGATTATCAGAAATCAGGTCAGTCAAAGGCATCGCAGTCTAATTTCTCTCGACTTTCTGTTGCATTCACTCGATAGTCTCATAATCTGTTGCGCAATACATCCCCTCTTTGTTAGAACATTGCAACTGGAGTCGTTCGTCTCTGCCTTCTCCATAACTAGACCGTCAGATTAGACATCAAAGGTAGAGCACCCGGAGAGGGACAGAACGCAGGAGTGTGTGTGCGTCGAAGGGTGAATGGGTTTTAAACAGAATACATTAACAACAGAGCGTGTGCTTGAGGATACCACCATGCAACAGTCGACTATCATGGATTTATGCTTACGTCCCAACTGCGCTTCTTTGGAGCGAAGGTGGTAAGGAACCACGGCAGAAACGAGGACAGAAGAAGGAGGGAGAACAAAGTGATAAAAAAACAAGGAGACGCGAGGCCGAAGATCTGTAGGAGGGCTGAAAACATGAGTCAGATTCTGAAAACGATGAGACGGTACATTGTTTGACCATACACAGATATATTAAAATCATCAATCATTTCTTTCTACAGTTGATAGGAAATCGTTGCATAGTCATTTTCTTAGATTTTTTGGCCTCTGTATTAGATCATTGAGTCAATAAAATTGGTAAAGAACATAAAGTCAGGTGCACTGCTGTTTCATGATTTAGATCGCAATGGAGAGCTGACATGTCACTGAATTCGCTATTTTTAAAGCAGGAACTTTAAAACTTAAAGTTCAATAACTTCACACAGTGTTAACACATTCATGTTCCAAGTGATGTCTTAAAGGGACAGTTCACCCAAAAATCTGTCATGTATCCAGCATCACGTTGTTTTAAAACTGTATATAAAAAAAACTTTTTTTTTCTGGAACACAAGAAGATATTTTGAGAAAAGTGGTTTTGTGTACAATGGAAGTCAATGTTGTTTGAATTCCAATATTCTTTCAAATTTTTTATTCTGTGTTCCAAAGAAGTCAGAAAGTCATACAGGTTTGAAATGACATTATGGTGTGAAAATGATGAAAGAATTCAACTGCGTTAACTCCCTTCAATGACATTTATTTTCCACATAAAGGCGATGCTGAACAAGGGAAACATATCATATACCATATGTCTTGTGCAGTCACTGAACCTTCTAGGTGTACTTCGGATTAAACTCGCAAAAATGAGTAAACACCACAAAACACAACATTATTTATTCTGTTATTAACATCATTTCTGTAGATTGTCAATTTGTATGCCAGTAATCTTAAATTATTGTCACTGAGAAAATATATACAGACGGAGATGAGTATTATAGCCTTCGGAGACTTGCCCATAAACTTTAATGGATTAACAAAACCACAGAGACTTATCATTGTCTTTCTTGTGAATCATAAATAGGATTAGACTTGGAGACATTCATATTATAAAGAGAAAAAAAAACAGGAGTAATTTCATTTCAAATATTGCACTGTTTTGATTTGCTCCACAGATAAATAAACAGGAAACTGGAAGATTATTGTTGAACGATGCTTAAACAACAAGCATATTGAAAGCAACACTGTCATAATGTAATAAGGATGAAGTATCCAACGGCGAAATCTTCATCGCACTCCATTTCCCATCTCATTCTGTATTCTCTTTTATTCTGCCTCTCTTTATCCCAAGTTGAGAGTTACGGCGGACAAAACAGGGCTACCGGGAAGAGTCCTCATTCCTGATTTATGTTTGGTTCTCCGTCCCCTATGTATTTATTATTACACCGTGAATGCAACAACAAGCATCACAAAAGCGCCCAGCGTTGTCTTAAACCTCAACGTATCTTGCGTACAAAGCCTTGTTTCCAGCTTCCCTCCACCGTATCGCTTTCTCTTTATTGTTTTGTTTTGCCATGACTGGTGAAGTGGATGCTGCTTCTATTGTCACATGCAATCGGAAAACAAAATTACGCAGAAGAAGGTGGTCAAACGCGGTCCAGACGGCAGAGAGGTTCTCAGATCTTTTTTAACGAGTCGTCAGAAATTATATAATGTGGCTTATTAAAAGTAATTTGATGGAGAGAAAGAGAATGCGCACGTATCACGATTAAACTGTAATTGCTAGTCTGTCCTAATGGTAATTTCTGTTGAACGGCAGTCGTAACAGTACCTTGCCACGTGCTTGAGGGACAGCGACTCATAATCTGGAGCTTGTGACTGCATATTAGCGAGAAATAATTAAATTTTGTATAATATGTTTTTCAGGAGTGCTACAGGGGGTGGAGTGATTATCAACACTGTTACAGTAGACTTATGGCATCTGAGCCATGAAGTCATCTAAAAAAAAATGTTGTGCCCCCTGGAGAGAGTTCACAGTAAGGCTGTGGAGATAAGCCTCAGCTGTTATGAAAAAGGACAAGCTGGGATCAACAAGCAACATTTTCACTAATAAATTCTGGACACATTCTTAATCTACCAAAATTCCTAATCGATCAATATTCCTAAATCTTTCTTTATTTCTCATACATACACGTAACAGCTATAAGTGTTCACACAGGCTACACGAAAATCTATGGGAATATGTTTCACAAACATTTTATAAATCCTTTTCCATTTATCATTATAGACGACTGTTTGCGCAGATCACACAAATCCATCTTCAAGGAGAGATCATTAGTTACGGGCGAATTCGATTAACATGTGTTTTCCTCATTTGCCTCAACAGCACATAAGAGATCGAAAGTAATATTGGACGAGAGGCTTGGACACCTGAAGTACAGTACACCCAAACCCATCTGTGGGAGGTCTGTACTGTAGCGTGTAGGCAAACTGTAAGAATCTAACTTGAAAGTGCGTTCTATATGTAGTGCAGAATCATGATGTTTCAGAGTTGTTTAAATATTTATTTACAAAAATAAACAGAAACTGAGAAAATTCTGCGTGACCACATTGTGAACTGTGTATATGAGGGGTTGATATCAAATACTTTTGTTAAGTAACACAGTAAAATGCTGGGTTATTTTAAACCCATAACAGAATGGACCCCAACTATATGGTTATGAATAAACCTATGCTGGGTTGTTTTTACCCATTTTTTGCTAAAATATGAACAAAAGACCCTTTTTGACCAAATGATGAAACAACCCAGAATTTTAAGGGTGTATCGTCCCTGCTGAATTTTCTTTTGAAACCCAATAGAAACCATCTGATGATTTCCTTTAAAACAGCATTATGAACCATTTGATTTTCCATTAAAGGTCCTAGGTTTGGAGGATCTCTCGACAGAAATGCAATATATACATAACTATGTCTTCAGAGCTGTATAAAGATATTACAAAATGAAGCGTTATGTTTTTATTATTTTAGAATGAGCTTGGCATTCGCAACCTCACCCCTAGATGCCACTGAATGTCCTTCACTTGACCTTTAAAACCATTGCAAAATTCCTGTTTTGTTGTGTGTTTTGGGCATTAAGATATGTACATCCCGCCAATAGAATCCATCACATACCAGTAGCCACCATTATAGTTTCCTTTTAAACCAATTCCATTCCCATTACAACCATGATATCCATTACATTTTTACATCCATTACATTTTACATATTGTGCATTGGGCAGGGTTTAACACGGATGTTTACACGGGCATGTTATCAACTACCCATGTGTGCGTCATTTTCGCTGAATATATTACAAAATTAAATAACTTCATTGGCACCATCCTAGAAGTGACAACAATGTTGAGCGACACGGTGCTAATGGGCATTAACATGTCTATAAATAACCAATTCCATATAGACTAAATATGACTCATTGATTGTGATCTCCCTCCACTACTGTTACAGAAATGCCATACGCGTGCCATTTAAAAAGTGTTTTTCCACACCGTGATAACAAGCCTTTCCAGAAATGTGAATGTGGTGGCATTGCTCTCGCTGAGGTTACCCACTGTCTCTGCACTTACTCTCATAAGTGCTCTAATTTGTTGAGTATACGGGATGATAGAATAAGAGGGTTTGAAAGCTATTGATTTAGAGTTTCTTCCAGTAGGAAAACAGATAATGATGCTGACATTCAGCTCTGGGTGCCGTCTTCTGCGCACATTAGTTACTTATACAATGACAAGGACGATGCATTTCTTTTGATCAAGCCAAATGTCATCTTTTATGAAGTAAAAGCTAAAAGAGAATTTCATCGGCACTGTCCCTCAGCTGGAGTTTCAATCCTGTGTGGGTAAGTAATAATCATGACAAGGTATGAAAAACCTGCATAAATCTAAAAATTACAGGGAAGAAATTTTGAATGAAGGGATTTATTGCTACTCCTGTATAAGACCCTCCAATCTTACAACAGTCAAACTCTCAAATAGTTGATTTATTTTAAACTAATAATATTATTGCTGCATTGTTATCTATTTTTGCATTTCATAAGAATACTTTTCTCTTTAAATCTGTTGTATTCTTGTAACAAAATTCCATTGCAATCGAGCTAATCCAATATCCATACAGTAGCAACATTTATTGGATTTGTTCATATATTATTTGCTAATCCCCTGTGTTCCATTTCCTCTCCCGCTCAACCCCATTTTAGCACATTTCGAATTGGAGTCCATCACAGCCATTAACTATTATAACAGCATTTGTGAAATGCTGTAAATGAGTGTTAGCTGGGAAATCCTGCATCATGCCGCAATGTGTTAAGAGGATGTGCAATATTTCAGTCGGGTTCACAGCTCACCTGTGGGTGCGTCTGTCACATTCACAAACACCTCTCTGGCTGCAAAGACTCTCTAAGTGTCGCACAGGGTTTAAACAATCCCTGTTTCACGAGCTACGACCTGCAGCCGCGAGATCTAGAAGATTCTCAAGAAATCTTTTCGTTCAGATAATCTGTGCTCATCCTTATATAAGAAAGCGAAGCAAACAAAAATACTATCCAATTTTGACATAGAAATGCATTTTATGGTTTCATATGGGTGTATGAAAATCTCACTCACATTTTTCTGTCTGTCTACAAATGAATCATTTAAAATAATTTCAGTATGCCTGACAGTCAACAGATTAGATAAATACAGAACCAGATGTGCAACAGCATGCATGTTTGCAATGGGGCCAACGCATTAGAATTAATGTTAAGTGTTCAAAACCTCACAATGATAAATGGTAAAGAGAACAACTTGAAAGGTTGACAAACACACATACATGTTTGATCCGAGTGTTACAAAACAGAATATTCTACAAACAGAATACCATAAAAATGTCAATGTGACTCTGTGGCCATATGCAAAACCCACAGTCACAACACTCACACATAACACCAACCTTGCTGTAAGGTTCATTGACCCTGGATTTCTCTTTACCCCAAAACATGTTCCCTCCAGTTAAGCCTACTTGTACGACAAATTGCTGAACGCTTGAGTAATGAGAAGGACAACATGACAAAAGAAAATGATGCGACAAGTGGCCACTCCTGATAACTTAGTTGAGTTTATTAATAAGCTAGAAATAAATATTAAAAAATATTTCATAAATAAAACTAAATTTAAAAATTAAACAACATTAATAAACCACTAGAAATAATTTAAACAAAATTAATAAACTCACATGCATCTCTCTATATTCTTTGAGGTTATTGCAATAATCGCAGAGCATTTGCTTTCTAGACATTTTTCAAAATATTTGTTCCAAACCAAGCGATGCAATGTCGCAAATCTGAAATGATTTTCTTCTAAGTATCTGATTTTTTAAAGAATTTAAAGAGCCCGTTAAACGACTTTTAGCTGTAAATGCGGCAAGAGATCTCATCAGCCTACTCCTGGAAACATAATAAAAAAACATGCAATCGCTCCCAGACAGTATCTCTCTACATCATATGCTCACGATCGACAGGTTGGATGCTGAACTTAAATGCATAAAGACATTATGTTCCCGTCCCACCTGGCTATATCCCGTCATATTTTCAGTTCTGTGGAAAACCATACACATATAAGACGCCATACCGGAATGTCTAAACTTGGTTTACCTGCTCGGGTTGGCACAAAGTACGCGCGGGCTGTGTGAGAAAATCCAAACTTTGAAGGAGCCCTCGATCGGGTGTTAACGTCTCGCGAATGACAGACGCATCAGATCGGCGCGCATCTGACAAGACTGTCGGCGTTGAATGCTGCTGCCTGTCCTTCCCTCCCTCTTTCTACCCCAGAGAAATAAATAATCTCTGCTTTCATCTGGATCTCTCTCTCTCTTTCTCTCTCTCGCTTCTCTCACACTCACTCGCGCGCGCACAACAGGAATGAATTGATCGCATTGCCTAAAACGGCACAGGTAAGCAGGTGTGTAGTAATATACGACGCTCTTACCTCCCGTTTCGGAGGAGCGTTGCGCGCGATGATTTCAGCGCGTTAACAGGTTTGTTGCACTTTAATATTTAACCGTTGCATTGCATAGGCCTACGTTTTCCAGTAAACCAACAGGACGCTATGCTTTTGCAAGTATTTAATACTTTCTAAAGGCGGTGAATAGATTACATCGGATTAAACCGCAACAACCATCATTTCATTATATCTGCGCATGGCGCAGTGATGAAAACATGGCAGTGATTTTTTTTATAAACATGGACACTTTTTATCACCCCCTTAGTGGTCCACAGTGGAATTCAATATGTGAATTAATAAATGGTCAATGAATCACTTTCTTAATGACCCGTTGTAGTTCTGTGGAGTTTATGATGTCATTAAAGCTTTAGACACCAATAGTCTCGCGCAAATGAAATAATACTGGCTTCTCAGCATGTAAAGGCTATCTGCCTGGTTCCACACCATTATGAAGTTCTTCAGTCAGTAAGATGGAGAAGTTGAGCTGCTGGTGTCATCTTAATGGGATGAAGCATTGAACCACACAGAGATCAGGGCAGCGATGCTGTACGGGGTCTTTAGTGTGCCAACGGGATACGGACAGATGGCTGTGTAATTACTCAGGAACTAACCCCATGTGCGCGCGCGTCGCTTCCGCTTTTGATAGTGAATATGGCCATTCTTGTTTTTGAAGTTGTTTACATATTCTTATAGCCCCAGGAGTTGTAAAAATGGACCCATTTACCAAAGAGACTGAACTTGATACTGTAATCTGAAGAAACTAGTTTTAATGCATTGACTATAAGCATGGATGAGATTTCTGCATACTAAAAAGTGTTCTCATAAAAATACCAAAAATAAAATATAACAAAGCTTAGTTAAAACAGTCTCGTCTTTGACCCGCAGTCCATAAAATCAAAAGCTCTATAATTGGGTTTTAAGAAGGGAGAAAATGGCCCCAATGGCAGGGCTGTATGAGACAACCTATAATTGGACAGTAGGCACACCCATCGAGTCCGCTACACAGTGTCCCTGTATCATGCCTTACCATTTAATTGTAATAATTAAATTGCCCAAATGAAGTTGCAATACAATCCGAGTAAGAGATCACAATTTAAATGACATTATGTTTATAAGATAGATAAATTATAGATAAATAAGAATGAAAGCCATCAGTATGTTGAATGATTTGCATACATCCCCAGTTGTGTTTGTGTTTCTCTGTAGGCAGTGTTTTCAAGTATTCGTCACACGTTTATTTGCTGTGCTGGATTTAACACGGATTTGTCTTTTCTCAGATCGCCTTTCAGGGTGAAATTTGACATTCGCCTACACAAGTTGATACCGTGGCCTTGGATTTGTGTGACAAAGTCTTCTTCTCAGAAAAAATACATCCTTTAGAAATAATACAATTCTACAGTAGCTGTGAATATACGGTTGGTTAAAGGCATAATAGGTTACATTTACATTACATTTGCCAGACGCTTCCAAAGCGAATTACATTGCAGTGACCTATACATTTATACTTAGGTATGTGCAATCCCCTGGGCACGAACCCACAACCTTGCGTTGTTAAAACAATGCTCTTACCACTGAGCTACAGGAAATCAGAATGGTTGAAAGTTCCATCTTTTTCTTCCAGACAAAAAAGGGAAAGAGCTCCAATATTACTCCAATAAATCCAACTCAAAATAATGAATGAACATAGAATCCTATTTCTTACAGTTTTATAAAGTTTTCTGATTGAACATTATGGTTAAATGGAATCACTCCTGGCTAATGGGTTATTGGTCACATGTTCTAGATGACCTTAATTATAAAGCTATATTTGAGTGGGGATGTAGGGCAGGGATTACTCTTACATTAATGGAGGACAGAGGTAAATCATAAAATGATACATCCAGTGTCACTGTAGTGTTAAGATCTGTCCTGCAAGATCAACCCTGATCCAATAACCGAGCTCATTCACAGTGTCGTCTTTGTGTAACTTTAAAGTTCTTAATTGGCTGTTCGGTGAGCGTGTCAAACCCAGCAGCACGTATTGATTGAAGTGAGCTGTGTGGGCTCATTAATCTCACAGAACGCTGAGAAGTTCTTAGAAATATGGGACGGTCTGTGAAGGCTGATTTTTGGGAAAAGGTGACATTTATTTTGAAAACTCAATATTTTGTCTTTATTGGGATTTCTAAGGCTAATTCATATATACAGGCTATTTTCAGACTTTCATGTGCAAAGCTGTCTTATCTGCAGACAGGGGTCTCCAATTAGCCTGCTCTCTCCTCACAAAGGCCTTAGAAATCTACAGTCTTACTCTACACATTATAGTGCGTGTGTACACTGTTTTTGTGTCTTGCACAAAAATAAAATGTGTGCTAATACGGGTTCAAATGCATTAATTTTTTTCATTTCTGTTTTGTAGCATAGAAAAAATGCAGGTGACTGTAGACAGAGCATTAAAGTTTTAACTTAAATCCACATTGGGTCTATGACTAGCTACTCTATTGGTTTATTTTTTACTTTTATTGTAATACAATTGTTTATTAAAATATTTAAAAAGGTAATTCATATATAAAATATGTATAAATATCATTTATTTATTACAAAATATGATGTATGTATTTATTTTACCACAATATATCTAATACTCTTTTATTTACTTATTTTTATTTATAATGTTTTTTTTTTTTTATGGGCACTTCTTAAATGTGATCGTTCACTCCAAAATGAAAATTCTTTAATCATTTATTCACCCTCTTGTCATTCCAAACCTGTATGAATTTTCTTCTTCGGACCACAAAAGATAAGTGAAACAGTGAAAAGATATTTTGAAGAATGTTGGTGACCGAACCAAAACCAGAGGAAGTCAATGGGAATCGATGTTGTTTGGTTACCAACATTCTTCAAAATATCTTCTTTTATGTAGAAGAAAGAAAGTCATACATGTTTGAAATGACACAAGGGTGAGTAAATGATGAGAGAATTTTTGAATTTGGTGGAACTTTAAATTGTAACAGCTGGAACCTGTTCCTGTTAAATTTCCCCACGAAGTTCTGCAAAGAAAGCCAGAAGTAAGAGACTGTAAATGAATGTATTTATAAAATGAATGAATCCATACCCAGAGCAGTCTCTCCTCTAGATTTAAGAGGTCACTAATAAAAAGAGGTTTACCCTGAAGAGAGAACACCCAAACTGGGTCAGAGAGGAGTTGTTTTAACTCCGTAGGTGCTCTTACGAAGACTGCCTTAAAAAAGGGAGTTAAATAAAGTAGGTGCATTCAGAAACACGATCGAAAACACATACATTCTAACGCTGACATGTTAAAAATACAACAGGGAGCTTTCATACCCTTGTCTCTCTCTTCAAATAGAAATACATTAAATACACCTTCCATACTGTAAAAATATATAAAACAATAGAAATGGAATGATGATATGAACATCATGCATTCAAATACAGGCTATAATAAACAAACATTATATTAAAGTGATTGTTGCTTGCAGGCATCAGCTTCATTTATTACACCTCATATCAATTTGTCAGTAACAGGTTTCTGTACAAAAACATTTCCTTCACACGCGTCCCACTCAAGGTTCTTGTTTTGTCTCCAGTCTGGCTCATCAAATTTTTTAGCGAGAAATGTCAGCGCTAACCTTTCACTTGCACACCATCAGCACCTTCTTTAGTCTTGACTGAGGCTACGGCGTACGCTTTTGTATGTTGTCTCTCTCAAACTATTCCGCTGACCTTGAGCTTGTATTATCAGGGGAATAAAAGCTGTTCTGAAGATGCTCGGAGTCATGGTAAGGCATGAGATCGACTAATTGAAAGCGGTTTCTATCAAGCACCGTGCTTTAACTAGTTCTGACATCAGGCACAAGAAACCTATGAACTAGTGAGAGAAAGTCTAATCTATATATTGTAAGTATTCTTTGGACTGAGGCCTTGGATACGGTTGCTGAAATGAATGTGCTGCAAGTCACCAGTTAAAAGCAAATGCAAAAAGATCTGAAGGTGAAAATCTATCATCAGGTCCAAGTTACAGCCAGAAATTTTGCATTATGAGCAGAAGCGGTGAAGACTTGAAATAAGACGCAAAATTAATTCATGACTCAAAGGCCCAGGGAAAATAAATACATTTCTTATTGCGTATAGAACAAGTTCTTCTAATGCAAAAAATCAATAAAACAATCTAGTGACTAGAGAGGATCAGATATTACAAACGGGTATAAATCCTACAAATCCATTTCAATCCTTTGCTCTCTTAGGATTGATGTGCAATCAATAATCAATAGATTATAATCAAATGAACCAAATTATTGATAAACAATAAACAAATTGATTTTCAGTATTCATATTGAGATGTTATTTTTGAGTAGTTAAAGTGATAAACCGACCATGTTTATAGTTCCGGCC
Source organism: Triplophysa dalaica (assembly GCF_015846415.1). NCBI lineage: Eukaryota > Metazoa > Chordata > Actinopteri > Cypriniformes > Nemacheilidae > Triplophysa > Triplophysa dalaica. The sequence continues at coordinate 7,166,946 of NC_079561.1, forward strand.
ATTGGGACAGATCAGGGCACAGATTGCTCTTGTGGCCATGGACCAAACAGAAGCAGAGTGAAGAATGTTCCAACTGTGAACATGTATGGTCCACTGAGATGCCCCCTTACATAAGCTTTCAGAAATCTCTTACCTGCAGTATATTACACCACTAATTGAACCTATTACATCACCCTCAGGCCACGTAATCCGGCTTTGGCATGTTACGGTTGAAAAGTTGAAATTTTCTTAAGATATATCTATACTGTATCTATCACATATGGGTTGCTAAATTCAACAACGGCACGAAATCCCCTAAAGAATGCACCTTTCGGTTCCTGTCTCATGGATTTCTTGGGAGTGACGGACAAGCAACATTTGTGTGTGTTCAGAGAGAGGCCAGCCTTTACATGGCTTTATAAAGCCAAATGCTACAAAACTGCAGTTTTGAGTTGATCTCATGTGTGAACAGCAGATGTTTTTAATGAGGAGGCTACCGGCACGTATTTCAACACCAGCTCTTTCGTTCAGTGGTATTTTCACTCTGTGTTATTTTTGGCTTTAGTTTTCAGGCCAAACTCTTATTGCAGAAGCATTTTGTCATCGGGTGCACAACACCCTTTTTATAACACTGCCATCTAGTGATGATAGACAACTAGCTCATCCTGAACCTAAAGTTTTAAAATCTCCTAGCAACCCTATTCAGTTCCATTATATTCATGGAATTCATAGAAAATTCAATTTGCGCTTTTCCTTGATATGTTGCTTTATTATGATTAACTTCACTGTCCTTCTGAAATCTTGGATGTCCAAATTTGCTCTTTTTTAGGAAATGGAAACAACTATACTTTTTAAATAATGTAATTCTGTGTTGTCAGAGTTGACAAGCACTTTTTTAATGCTTTGTATTGGTTGGATGTTTGCAAAATCCAGTGACAACATAAAAATGGCGACCTATGGAAATATAAGGTTTTAAAACGATAGCAGCGATATGTTTAGCCATTAGACCAACCATCACAGTATTCTGCAGAAAATGCAAATATTTTATTTAAATCTGAGAATTTTGATGAAAACATCAAAAGAGACTAACTTTGTTAACACGGTAACTAATTAATAAATTCTTAATTTGAACATTCAAGCAAAACAACTACCTAAATTTATTTTTCAGTCTAAAATACAAAGCCTGTCTGACTTTTACTCCACATTAAGAGACTCGAATGTTCTGAGATTCAAACATATCTGATCCCAAACACATAAAAGCTTCTTTCAGCAGAAAAAGCTTTTGAGAGATTTTATAAAATAGTACGGCAGCTACAACCTTTGGTTTCATGCAAGGCCTTGAATGTTTTGTGAAGTCAAAAAACCTCTTTGCATTCAGCAGGCTTTGCGCTGTGTGCTGACTCTCTTGTGTACAACATTAGCTCTGCCCTGACCATGACCACAGGACTCCACGGTTTATGTTTTTATCTAATAAACATCTTTCTTAAGCTAAGGTTAATGTTTTTAAGACCACCAAGCTGCCAAAGCGAGACTGCAAAACAGTCATATTGTTATATGGTCAGAGTGACATCAATAATTCTTTAAGCACCTCATAGGTCTGTTCCCTGAAGATTATAAATAAAAACAATGCAACTGGAAATTAAAATATATTCACATCTTATTTATAGGCTGAGTAATAAACTATCTTAACATGAAATAGTGTGTGGATAAAGGATTCTTGTCAAGGCATCTAGTCAAGTCTAGTCAAACACCAATCACCTGGATGGATAACTGATGGTACTTCTCAGTATGCACTGGATGGACACTGTTCAACCACAGGACCCGAGGACCTGCCAAATTCATAAAGGCAATAGATTAAAAAAAAGTGCAAATCTGAGCTGGGAAGATTTTTCATGTGTATGTCAAAGAGGTACCAAGAAATGTATTATTTGGGGTTTGTTGCACTTGCACCATACTCCATAAGCAGCATCTGCAGGGGCAAAGCTCCTCTCCGCCTGCTGGGGGCACTATAGAGACAACTCAATCTGTCTCATATGTCCTCATATAGTCAAACTCATTCTCCCTCCCCCATTTTGATACCGCTCTGAAGAGAGGAGCGCAGGCCTCCATCAGCCTCTCATTGTTCTTTGTGGGTGATATCTTCTTTCATCCACATATAAGTCTAGTAATAACAGAGGCAAAATGGGCTGCTATTGATCTTTTCAATTAACACTATTGAGAAAAGCTACACTGGATGTTTATATATAAAATCCATGCTTCTTAATTAAAATCTCCAAAATATGACATGCGATTGTACACACGCCTATTCTCTTTTTCCATCCGGTAAATGTGGACAGTCTAAGGAAATCGGTGATGCTTTATCGACTTGGTGGAGACAAAGAGTGCATTTGATGGTGTCTTTGGAGGCTGCATCAAGGCATCTCCAAAGTCCAAACACAACATTTCTTTGTTGTCTGCTAGGATGTCGTCTGGTACGGAGATGCTGATCAATACATAAAGACACGCATCTTTCAATGAAAATTTCAATAGTGTCTGAGAAAGTGGTTCAAGAGAGAAATTTAAAGAGATAGTACTCATAATATTCTTTAATTATTCACTCGCCCTCATATCATTCCAAATCTGTTTAAATTTTGCAGAACATAGAAGATATTTTGAAGAATGTCTGTGCCTCTAAAACATTGTATCTTTTGATGTTGTATGGGCACAACGAATGACATGATGATGAATAAATGCTTACAATATTTTCATTTTTGAGTGATCTACAATCTTCTACAACGTTTTGATTGTTATTCTACATAGAGATAATGCCCAATTATTGCCAACTAGCTCTTTAATTTGATTTCTAAAATAATTTCACAAGGACTGTTAAGCTGCCTATGAAGTCTGCACAACATGATTTCCATAAGTGCACAGGGCATTACGGCTACAAGTCAGCTTCATAAGCTTTCAAACGTTACCAATGTAGCCATTAACCTCGACTTTTGTCCACCAACAGTTTAAGTCGCATTCTATGGTTTGTAACAATATAGCATATGAAACTAGTAGGCCACCACAAAGTATACTTCAAAAATAAGAAATCAACCCAGCAAAAAGGAGAGAGAAAAAGACAAATACAGTCCAGGGTTAGAAGCATTGTGAAAAGCACAATACGGCACTTTATTCAGAAATGCTTGCAGTGACAAAAATGTAGTAAATGTGGGAAAACAAAACAAGCTGGAGGTCACATATTTTAACATACAGAAATTTAGACTGAACACTTCAACAACTCAAAAAAATCCTTCATCAGATGCTGAACCAAACACAATTCACTCTACTTAACCCAATGCTGCAGAGATCAAATAAAATAGCAATCTCTCTGTGGTGAGGGCTGACATGGATGTGTGAAAAGCAGCTCGGAACGTAAAACACAACTTACAAGATTGTAAATATATTTATTAAAAAAGACACTTTAAATAGAAACAGGCAAAATAAAAGCAAGAGATTATACTCTCTTCAAATAGCATTTTTATACTTGTGTATATATTTTTAACAAAATTCTCTACTTTAAATAAAAGTAAAATAAAATCAGCCACCAAAGCCACATCCATTGTCTCTGTAACCCAACAAAACATCTGACGATTAAGCGTGAGCACCCAAAAAATTTTTTTTCAGTGAGTACACCTACACATCTCTTTAGAAGACTGTACAAATATACACTACCTGTTCTACATGGTAACATGAAATTCAAGAATACCTGTGGTTCCAATAAACACTCCGTGTTTAAAAAAACTGCTTATGTTAAAGAAACTAAAGGCAGATCAGTATTTTCCTTCCCTATGCTGAAAGAAGACAGACCCCCAGCTTCACAATCTTTGCATTCATAACTGCAAAATATGACTTTTTTGCCTTTTAAATGGCTTTGAGGAAGGAGCATATACTTATATAAACCGTCTGCAACCGAACGTTCAATGAGGCAGCATTGTTGGTGTTCATGAAAGACAATGTGCATTTAACAACCCTGTCCTGAAAATAAAACACCAGTCGCTTGGTCTGATTGTTCAAGCTCATTTGTGATCCGTGTCTGGCATTCGCCTTTTTGATGCTGTCTTTCGCTTAACATGTCAATTGTCCCATAACCATTTTCGTTGTGGATTTCCTCCTTGATGTCGGGGTCACTCCCATGCACTTTATTATTTATCTCTGATTCTTCGCTTTTAACCAACTGTGTAATTATCCTAGAATTTTCTAACTGTTGAACAACATTATCACTATCCGAGTCTGTTGGTTCTGACTTGATGAGTGCATCCGATTTGAAGGTGCTTATAACTGAATCATTGCAGTTATACTCAACGATGGCCTTTTGACCATTCGAGTAGAGCGAAGCTTTGGCAGACAACCTTTTCAACGCCCCTTGTTTCTGTTGTGGGTCACCGTTGGCTGTCGCCATCTGCTTCAAGCGAATGGAATTGGCAGATCGGCCGATACGAGTTCTAGAAGTTCGTCTTATCTGTTCATGCTTGTGTCCCTCAAAATGCCACTTTGAGTCAAAGTTCATTGGATGACTGAAATGTACGACATCTTCCATTTTAAATCCGAGTAAGACACGAGCATTTAACGTTTCGCAATTAAGCGTACAATTCCTCCGACGATTTGAGAAGTGGCTCGCGATGTCAGACTTCCAAAGCCAGAGGCTAGACGCAAGCTTCTCCACCTCTCGTCGAGTAGGGTATGGCTGCCTGTTGAAGTACTGGGTGAGGAAGACTTTACGGGCTTCATACGACTCATTCTCATGACCCTTTGGGTCCAAGGCGAAGACCACAGTGTCTTCTTCTTTGTCTGTTGAGGACGATGGGGTTTGCTCAGCTTGGTCATCTGTCCCAACTTTTTTTTTCTTTGGCTCAGTTTGGTCAAAGTTAGCTAAACCTGCCCTTTTAAGGCCAGCCCCCTGGGCCTGCGTGACTCTTGGAGAGGGAGCGGGTCGGCCATTCTGAGCTTTGCTGACACCGCGGCAATGCACTAGATGCAAGGTGATGGTGGAAGCCGTCATGTTACTAGTATACACCCCGAGGCAGTGGATACACTTGTACGTCAATTTCTTCTCCACAGGATGAACTGTTTGTATAACTTGATGCCTTTCACGCAAATGGTGAGCTAGAGAATCTGTGATGGGTCCCTTGAGAATCGAGAAGCAAAGCGGACAAAGTGTTTTGCCGATATCTTTCTTGTAAGGTACAGCCGTTTGAGGGGTAGCTTTAGGTGGCACAGCATCTGTTGAGGCATCTTGAGGTATCTTTGGGACTTGTGGCGTAACATGTTTACTCACATGAGATGATGGCAAGGTGTTATTTTGCGCATGGAATGCCACCGACTCCTCAGGAGCATCGCGCATGTTATACGTGGTGACGATCAGCTGGACGTTCTTCGGATTACCCTGCTGGAGCGTGAGGTCAAAAGTAAGCGGAGAGTCCATGCGTGGCTCGACTGATTCGTTGGGGTGCACCCCTCGCATGTGTGTCACCATTTTTTCGACATCGTTGAACGTGGCTCTGCAGTGTGGGCAGGAAAGGCCATGAATCAGCATGTGGTTAAGAAGCGTGTCACTAGGCAAGTACCGGTTGCAGTATAAGCATTTGCTAGTGAAATTGTGAATTTTCATGATGTAGTTGGCAACTGCCGGCACCTTTTCCGCTTTGTGCTCCTTTTCGAAATGCGAGCTGTACACATTTTCCGGGAAGAGCTCATTGCAGATGGTACAGATCTTCCATTTCTGAGTATACGATGTGCCAATGATTGAGTTGACTTTCTTAGGGGTAACAGATGATACGGTAGTGGCCGCTGCCTGAACACGTGAGGTCAGCTGAGGGATCTTCAGTATGGTGGTGGACGCTGATGCAGAGCTGCGCAGACTGCCAGCAGGGATCTGAGGTTTGCTTGTTTGAGACTGCTGTGGTATTGAGAGTTGCACTGGTTGTCCTCCAATAGTCAAGGATTGGGTAATCCCAGGCTTTAGACCAAACACACCCGGTTTCAGATGAACACCTGACAGTAGACCGGTTGAGTTCAAACTTCCTTTTGGAATGACAATTCGACTGAGCTGTTGAGCGGATAAAGGTCGAACCCCAGCAGTCACTATGGCACCCTTTGGCATTATATTTATGACACCCTTATCCCCTTGAACTTTAGGGGACACCATAATTACAGGCTTGGCTCGGGGTACCACTACATTTGTATGTCCAATCATGGCAGTCACCTGATAACCAATACGTTCATGGTCTTCAATGACATGTTGCACAAGTGCTTCATAGGTGCGTGGAACAAACAGGCATCGTTTGCAATGGATAGTGGTGCTTGTATTGTTGGGACCACCAGCACTGCTATTGGAATCAGCATTGCTCGATGTCCCATTGGTTGGGGTGGTCTTCTCACCTGGTCTTACCAAGTACGGCGCCGCTACATGTTGGAAATGTTCTCGGTAGATATGCTTGCGCACTACATTATATAGTGGGTCTCTGTAGGTGCACTTTTTACAGTAGTACACCGCCTGTTCTATATTATCCCGTGTCTTGTCCTGGCGAGCACCATCCTTCAAGCCAGCCCCTGTACCTCCAGCAGTCTGGCGCACAACATTAGGCATGTGAAACAACCTAATGTGTGTCTCCAATGTCTTTTTGTTTCCATTGTAAGTGCAATAGGGGCAGTTCAGGAGAATGCGATTTTCAAAGTCCTCGCTGTGCACATTGCGAAAGTGACTCTTGTAGGCAGAGAAAAACTTAGAGGAGAATGTGCATCCTGAACAACAGAAAGGCTTTGAGCGGTAATCCTGGGAAGACAAAAAAAACCAATAAGTCATTACAATTGGGAATTGCCGATGATCAGAAATCTGACAAAAGACTATGAAAATATTCAGCTTTATAAGACTTACTTGGGATTTGGTCAGTGAGGGATCCCACATGCAAACATCGTCCCATGTTGTGTTCTTAATGTAAAACTCAGTGGGAACATAGTCTTTGTAGTCCTTAAGAGGGGAAAAAAAGGAGCGTCAAGTGAGAAAGAATGTAGAATGTTGTCTCATTACAATAAGATCAAGGCTTCATAAAAGACATATTTTGTGCATGTAAACAGTGTAGTACAGTAATTAAAAAGAAAAAATATATAGGATGTTGCAACATTGCATTGTATGTTTATAAATTAGTCCAGCTCTATATAGGATAGGGAAATTTTATATTTTCTGTTAATAGTTGCATATATTGAATAATTGCTTACAAAGCTTATGCCGATGTTGCAAAATTTAGATGCAAGAATTAAAGGAATGAAATAGTAAAAAGCAAATATGTTTTCCCTCGGACTGATATTTATACATTTTTCCATATGCAACAACATATTCAATTAACTTGAAAACAATTTGTATTATTTTAAAATAAATTTGGGATATTCCAATATTCCATAAAAAACAATTCATGGGGATTACAGAGAGATGACAAAAGTGAATTTTGGAACTGTGCTTTGAACTGATTAACTGACTAACTTTTTCTACTAAGGTTTGAAACAGATGTGTTGTAAATCAGAAAATTGCCCTTATCAAAACAAAACAATAATTTGTAAATAATAACAAAACATGCTCGAAATTTTATGAGTAATAAAAATCAATGCCAGTTTTATTACAACATAAAATTGATTTCACCTTAAATAACATAAAAATGAGTTATAAAATGAACCAAAAAACAACACTACAGAACTACATAATGGCCATGGTCTTTAGAAAACTTGATGAACCAATGATAAGAATAGTAAATGCCATTTTCATTTTTTAGGGGTAGATCTTCAATATAAAACCACACAGCTCACAAAGACATTCCTTCACTGTGGCGCAAACAAGATATTTTTAAAGACAGCAGAAACAGTCAATTTTCTTACACACAACTTTGAAACTGACAAGATCAGAACAACATAGTAACATTTAAAAATGTGCTTGATCTCACACATTCCACCTATTGTTAGACTGGATAGAGCATAAAACCATTTATAAAGGCGAGACTGATGGTTCATGATTGTATGGATTTAGATACGTGCCAAAATAGACATTTAACTTGTGCGTCTTAAAAATCAGATAGACTTACATCAATATGCTCCTTGCAAAAGTCCAAGCCAATGTCGCTAAGCACTTTTTTCACATTTTTCCTCGCTTTCCTTAGACTGCTGATGTTGTTGACTGGGAGTTGAAACATTCTGCCCACCTGGACACAAATGAATGAATTCATTAATTTGGGCACTTAAACATGCTTCAAATGAAATTATCATAAATTATCATAATGATCATGTTCAAGCCATAAATGTTCAGCATAATATCGAATAATACCAATTTTGTATGACGATCTTGATACACAATCATGGTGATGGTTATTTAAGGGATCTGTGATCTGGTCATTTCAGTAATCCAGTAAACACTAAATGTTCAGTCTGCTATTGCATGAAGATCATACAGATCATAGTCCACAGTTCATCAGAAGTTCAAAATGGTTACTAAGATGAAATGAAAACACGAAGGTCTTAAGCAAAATAAACATGTCATTACCTTCCAATTAGACCTTATTACAGCTTGTGTGAATGAGCTGTATACCAATACAGAACACAAATGCTAGCTTACTATTGACACCACACCGTATCACTTCCATTTTTATGACGGCACACAAAACCCACCCAATGAAGTCGTGCCCACAGAAATGGGGTCAAAGATCGACAAGGGTCAAAGGTCACGATCAGAAAAACCCGACTTAGCTGTTGGCCATACACATGACAAGCATCACCATCTCCACTGCATGAAGAAGCAGTGGCAGCAGTTTTACTTCAGAACTGAATGGGGGCTCTCTCACTGTGGGTTGTGTTCCTTATCTCCCTGACTTTGTAGATGGCGCTAGAGAACAGTCCTTCCTCCATGTTATATAAGCCTCTCCCTGTTGTGCCTGCCCTTTTTCCGCTCTCTTTTTTTATGCACTCTTCTGCATTATACTCCTGGAATGGCGCCTCCTGTTGAGGCAGCAGCAGAGGCCAGACTGTGGTATCCTAGATTTGCATTTTGCTTTAGGAGTTGGTTATGTTTTGATGTGAACAATCGAATATATACGAATACACAATCTAAAAAGCATTTATAACAAATATTATAAAGGTATCATCTCTTACATTTTTATATTAAACATAACTGAAGGTCTCTACTGACATACTCGTGGACCCCTTGAATCCAAATGGTAACGCATAAACCAATGTCAACGTAGAGAAACAAAACATCTCAATGAAACCTATGGCATAACAAACAGCTTGCAAAGTAACATACGTGTGATGAAAAAAACACGACATGCTTATCATTAAACATCTGACACGAGCATTGCAATTTTGCTGGGTTTACTCCGACTTTAAATGAAGCTGCAAATATAATTCACTCTGAATGTCATCAACTGTCATATCTAAGAGAAAATCTTACAATCTAAAGTAAATACACTTTATCACGTGGACCGTTTACAGTTGCATACACGCAATGCATCCTAGACCACACAGAGCAACAACAAACAAAGTGAGAATGACAACACACCGACGAGCAGAGCAACGCAGCATCAGTCGACTCATTTCAGAGCAATAAGAGTTGGTTTGTTTAGTTTGTTGACTTGCCAATGTGACAAGACATGTAAAGTGGCGACTTACATTCACTACTTAAACACAACATATGCTGAGCTGACAGTACTGCTTGGTTACCGCATCATTCTACATGTCAGCAAGCGCCCGAACCGCCAGCTATTCGCTTCGTGTGTACCTGTCAAAGCAATGAGAGATGTAACAGCAAACTCGTGTCTAATGATAAAGACCACCGGCAAAGTACCCCGTTAACAGTTAACGGTCCAGATAACTTACATCACCAAAAACTTTAAATCCGCGACCTGGTGCACCGTCCATCCTTCATCCCTTTAACTTGAGCAACTGCATGACACGCGACTAGCTACATTTCATTAGGTTTCACACAGGCTTTCGTGGTTAATTCGGAGTGGGTTTCTCTCGAACGGCTCTCCGCTGTTTAACTGTATCCAATACGCGTGTCTGAAAGAGACTTTACCTGACTAGCACAAAGCAGACGCCCGCAATCTTTCCCTCTTCTCGACCCGAGCGCCTCGTTCGCCGCCTCACGAGCGGACACACCACGCCGAAAGAGGGAGCCCGACTACTGTCACGGGCCGACCCGGAGCTGTCTGTCCGCCGGGGATGAGCCGCTGCATATAGCAGCTCCTGGAGTGCCTGTGGTTGTCTGAGGGTCTCCTGGAGGAAGGGGGAGTGTGAGCCGCCGAGCGCCCGCTGCGTTGTCGATGATACACGGTCCACTCAGACGCGCAATGACGATGTAATTGAGAGCAATTAACGTTATCCGCCATCCACTTACAACAATACGACCTGGTCCAGTACCTATACGATCCAAAATGGCGTGTGAAAAAGGGCGGAAGTGACATGTGTGTTTGATTTGCATAAAAAGCCCATTGTGAGCGTTGGGTCTGGGAATCTGTAGTGAAAGGTACCGGGCGACCGTCAATCAAACCCGTACAGTAATACAATTACTTACCTGAATTTCCCAAGGACTCCGACAAGAGTGTCTATGATGTTTTTTTCAATGCTTCCAATACTGGTGTAAACAGCCCGAGTGCAGTTTCACGAAAATAACCTATAGGGGGCGCCACTAAGCGGGAGTTGATTGGACAGAGGCGTATGCGTCAATTCTGCATCTGTTATCTACCCCCGCATAGAGTCGGATGTATACAGTGCCTCAGTACCCACCGAGCATCGGACTCAGTGCTCAGGTGGTGGCGCTGTAGCGCTCGTACACGCAACTCACCGGGTCTACTTGTGAATGTGAAGTGCTGGGGTTGCAGACGGTGATTTCCCGACCCACTGGGCCTTCAGCACTGGAAATAGTCCCCCACCCCCTATCCCCTGGCCCTTGAGCTATTCCTCCTCCCTCCGGGTCCTCTCACCTTGATGCTGGCATCACCAAACTCATTCCAAGTAGTTTTCACATTATGATACATTCATTGAGTGGCGTGTGAGTCTGCACATTGTAAACCCATGGAGAAGAGAGGAATGAGTTTCTTTTGTAAATATCATGGTAGGGTCACTCACTTTGAAATGACTGGAAGGATGTTGCATGTGATATTGCAGTGTCAACTCTATTAACTGGGTCTACTCATCTATTGCACTCTTCAATAAGTGCATTAACTGATCTACTGCAATGTAATCTTAATAACCGCATTAACTCATGTACTGCACCGTACCTTTAATAACTGCATTAACTCATCTATTGCACTGCAACTTTAAAAGCTAATGTCTATAATTAATGCACACTTAAGTCACTTGCACTATTGTATAGTCTAAATTGTTATCTGTTCATGACCACTTGTACATTAATGTCCACAGTATATAGCCTTCTGTATATATTGTTCATAATACATACCGACTGTCATATTTTCATAGTACAAGCCTATTGTATAGTATTTTTCCTAATATTGTATTCTGTATTTATTCACACTGTATATCCTGCACTTGCTAATTGCACTTCTGCTTAGACCTAAACTACATTTCGTTACACTGTATTTGTATATCTGTAATGACAATCAAATTGAATCTAATCTAATCTATGGCACAAGTCAAAAATCTTTCACATCATTACATATTTAAATATACTGCATTAACCGAAGGATTTTGCAAGACGTTTTTATTTCAGGGCATACATCTCAAAGATACAAAAATGTTCATTGGGGGAAAAAGTCATAGATAACTTTGTAAATGTGAGGGAAATAACTCAATAGATATGAAATGAGAGTTAAAAATGTTTTCAGCAGTCTCAATTTGGTCCTGTTGGTTAAAATAACTGACATTTTTGATGTAATTAACAAAGAAAATTGCTTATTAAGTCCCGTTCTGAACATTCCGCCATGTATGCAGTCACATCTGTGGGTTTTATGGCACAGACCCATAACATAGAACTGCGATTTAAAAAATATGGAGCATCATTGATTAAACAACTACTTCTTGTTAAACATGCATGTCAGTTGCATTGCAACGATGATAAGCACCGATCTAAACAAAAGCAAATGAGGTCAAAAGTCATGTGGTGGCAAATAGAGTGAGCAATCCTTTTAAAAAGGAGACGATTTCATTTCCACCCAACTTGGACTCCCCATAAACACGGTCCACAAATGAAATGGGAACCTACGTAATAAACAAAACCACTTTCAGTAATACGTATCAAAAACACTTGCTACTTTAAAAAAGTGTACAGTCATATATATAATAAAAACAATAAATGTATATAAATAAGTAATTATGAAATAATAGCTTTACTATAGTGTAGTTAAATATGTATATACAAAATAAAAAAAAGACCTATATATGACTTTATTATTTATTAAAACAAGCAATCTGACCTCTCCAATTGTACAGTCCAATTGTCTAGCACGGACAATCATCTCCATTTGAAAAACATAGCCTTTTGACACACATCGCTCTACCAGTTTTTCAAGCACCTCTTTCTTATACAGCCTGAAACACACAATATTAATATTATACAATAATGAAATACATGAATATTGTGTTTTTAATATTACCAAAACAATGATTCCGTTAACATACCTAAAACTTCCTGTAAGATCCGATGCTCCTGGTCTGAGCAGCACTTGCGTGACGAAGTTTGCTCCTCGACTAAAAATAAAAGTCACTATGATTTAATTTATTCAAACAAAACTAATAAAATGTCACAAAGACATAGCTGATAGACACCACCCATACAGCCAGTACTGAACGATTAATCTAGTGGCCCCCTTCATCCCCGACTACGTCCATGCATAAATCATTACTGTGATTATAAATGTTATTTAACCATGCACCTGTCAAAATCACAATAGCTGTATTATTGGACTTGGGGCTCAAATTGTAAGCATAAAGATTTCAAAGCCAAGATCATGACTGTGTTAGAGAATGTTCGGACATTATAACCACACCCCTTTAAAGGTGACGTGTGTAAATTTTTGAAGGATTTATACAATGTAATATACATTAATATGTATTCAGAGGTGTTTAATACATATTAATAATACAAAAAAAGTGTGATGTTTTTATAACCTTAGAATGAGCTATTTCTATTCACATACACCGTGCATATCTAACATCCCCTTACATGAAATTCACCGTGTTGTTTCTAGAGGTCGACTGATATGCGTTTTTCAGGGCCGATGTCGAAATCAATTATTACAGGCCAAGTAGACGAATAACCGATATTTTGAACCGATATATATGCCAGGTGTAAAAATGTAAAAAATTCATAATTCCGACAAAAACTTTGCCCAAAAACAATGGTTACAACACGTTTACTATAGTAACACCATGGTAAACTGTAAGACACAAAAAAAAAAAAAAACAGTTGTTTAATCAACATATTTAACGAAGAGTCTTGCTGTTTAGTTGTGCCATTTTTTGGGGCTTGGGCAGATCATGTGAAAGAGAGCGCTCTGGCAAGGATGTGATCACAAAACAAGCTGATGCGGGCGAAACTGCACCTGTCTTTACTTTCATACAGTATATAATCCGAAAATATAAATTGGATCATTTAAAAGTACACACTTCAAGCTTTCTTTAGACATATGCTTAACGTTTCTATGATGAGTATTCTCAGAGTTTTCAATCTGTTTTAATGACGCGTTTCAGAAAGATGCACGCGGAGAGAGACGGCTGAAAGCACAGCCTGTATATAGTCATTGTTTTACAAAAGCAAAACATTCTATAGATAATGAGTACACACAAATCACATTTTCGTACCATGTATTAGTCTTATTTGTATGACCCCTAGTTGTTTCTACAATAGCACTAAACGGACAAACTGCTCTACAGAGCACGTTTCGAAAATAAATTATCTCTTTCGGCAAAGAAGAAACAACATATTTGTCCTGTAAGAGCAACCATAGTGCTTCGAAAGGGAGGGGTGGAGTGAGCCATTGGTTGCAATTTGCAACCTCAACACTAGATGCAGCTAAAATCTCCAAACTTCTCCTTTAAATGACATTTTCCCACTTCCAAGATATCCAGATGTAATTAATGCAGGCACGAATTGTCACCTTAAATTTATAATCACATACCTGATTAGTTTCCTTCGCAGATCCCAACCATAGACGCCCCCATCTCCGCTGTACCTTGTGCCAGACACCAGGTCATATCCACCTTCCTTCTGTTTTCTGAACATTTAACAGATGCATATACAATTCTTACAGCTATGGCATGAGGCAATAGAAAGAAAGTTACTTACGCAATGAATTGTGGGATAAATTTTGGCTGCAGGAACAAAGAACAAATATTGCACAAATTACCCACAATGTTTTGCTTACCAAAACTTCACATAGAAATTCATTTTTATTCCCCCAAAAAGGAACCTACATGATGTGAGAGGTCTGCATCCATAATGATGACAAAGTTTCCAGTAGCATGTTTAACGCCGTGGATGTAAGCCGTTCCTGAAAATAAAGTAGCTCGAGTTAACATGACTCCTTTGCCCTCATTAAGGATTAAATAAACACACACATTTACCTAATCCCAGTTTTTGTGCACGCGGTCTCAGGATCTGGAGAGAACAAAGTTTTAATGATTTAACTGCACACGCAATGAGATGGAAACAAAGCGTCACAATCGACTCACAATCTTGTCAGATCCGTAAATCTTCTGCAACTGTTCTGCGATCTGTAAGGTTCCGTCTGGACTGCCATCATCAATCACTATAATCTCGTAGTTGTAGCCACTGCATTACAACATACAGGTGATAAGACATTTTATGTCGATGTAAATCGATGAAAAACATTAATATCTTAAACACCAAACAAATATCTTAATACTCTTAATTTCGCATAGCGAAGTTTGGCGTAATCAGGTTGTTGTTATGATGTTTACACTGACAGCTCATCAAAGCAACAGCTGTATTCTAACTCATTCTCCTTTAGACAACACCTTACAACACAATTACCTCTCGCCGAAGTATTTCACCAACAACCATACAATCAATGGTAGGTTTTCTCGTTCGTTGTAGGTTGGCAGCAGAACAGAATATTTGTCAGACTGCAGGTGGGTCTTCGCATTGCCTCTCCGGGTCGCCATGTTGGCGTTTTCAACGTCACATAAACACCGGAAGTGTGGCATAGAATGTTGTCCTTGAAAACCACCAACTGGATCCTTTGGTTCCAGGGATATTTATAGAATTTTATAAGCAATACAAGCAGTGTGGGCGAAATATAAAATGTAAAGTAATACTACTACTACAAATAATAATAATAATTAAATGTCATTCTATTCTATTTATAAGATTATTAGATACACTTTAGGGTTGAGCTTTGACTTGTTATTTTTTATAATTTTTATCATGTTAAATAATTTGGGATTATTATTGTGCATATTATCTATCTTTGTCATTTTGCACGTATCTAGTAAAATATTAAACATGTACATTTTATTAATACTTTTATTATATTTTTCAGTAAATCAGAATAGTTATTGCTTTTACTGGCACAATATCAACAGAAACGACCACATGTTTTCTTGAACAGTTCCATTTCATACAATCTGTACATAAACACTAAACAAAAAAAGAAAATCAAAAGAACAATTCTCTCTGTATGATCATAGAAAATAGTATGAACAGCATATGTAGAAAAGTCAAATAATACAATATCACAGTGTATTTCATTTTGACAAATTGCTCTGGCAAAATATTGCTTATTTAATATTACAATAGTACTTTATATAAAAATCAGGAAATAAGAGATAAAAACTGGAATGGAAAGTATTTAAACCAATATGCCTTCAACAAAATACATTTAAAACACATACGGTGAATTAAATACAATAAAATACAAAAAGTACATTTTAGGACATTCTTAGTGCGGATTGTAGTTATTATAAGGTAACACGCTAGTTACTCAACACTAGTTAACCAACACGTCACGTTTCCCTCTATAAAACAGAGTCTGGGTGTGTTGTGACGTCATCAGCTTCAAGCAGAACATCGGTGCAGCACAAATGAAGTTCTACACGAGAATCTGCTTTTGTCTTGTAGCAGCGGATCAAACCGAATAGTGAGTAACATAAACAGGAGTTAAGAATGATCAGTGCTTTGGTGATCTCAGTATGAATGTATGATCAGTTTGGAGAGTCTAGTATACAGGCTCATTAAAAGTCATCCTCTGGCAGATTCGGTTCATAAGTTACTTCCCACAATTCCTTTCCAAAGTCTGGGGGCAGAGATGATACTAAAAACTTGGAAATACCACCAAGTCTACACTGATTTCTCAACTCAAGGTTGGTATCCAAGGTACGGGTCCTCTGTATAATGAAATAAAAACATCAGAAGAAATTATACATACATGAGCTAAATATCTGCATGGTGTACAGGTTTTACACTTACATTTAGTCATTTAGCAGACACTTTTATCCAAAGCGACTTACAAATTAGGTAAACGATGGAAGCAATTGGAACAACATAAGGACAACAAAAAGCAGAAATGCAATAAAACTGGTCTCATATAGCCTACCACAGTATACAGAGCAAAGTTTTTTTTTTATATATAGAAAGAGTAGAAAAGAGGTAAAACTGATCGGTCAGGTGCTGACGGAACAGATGTCTTTCCAGCCGATTCTTAAAGAATCTGCCGATCTTGTGGGCAGATCATTACACAAATGTGGAACCGATCCAGAGAAGCTACGTGAGAGCCATTTACCTGGAACAGGTCCACCCTGATAACATCCACTGCTGTCACACACACCAGGGGGGCCAATTTCTCCTTGCTGTCCCGGGGCACCTGGAATACCCTGAGGTCCAGCTTTACCATCCTCTCCTTTGGGGCCTGGTTCACCTGTTTTGGTTTCTCCTGGAGGTCCTGGTAAATTAAAAACAAACAGTGCTGCTAACAAACACACTTTACTATTAAAAGACTTTTAATGAGATTGTAAGTGTGTGATCGGATTACAATACCTGCGAATCCTTTAGTTCCTTGCGGTCCCAAGACATTGTCGCCTTGATAGCCCTTCTCACCGGGAATACCCCTGCGTCCTAGAAGTTAGAACAATGCAGAATTGTAGAAAAGTGACCATACATCAGATGTGGAGTTTGCCAAACAGATCTAAAAGCATCTAGACTTACCCTGCTCACCAGGATACCCAGGTTTCCCAGACTCCCCTCTGTTTCCTTGTCTTCCCTGAGGGCCTCGTGGTCCAGGTGGACCCCTTCCCCCTGGTATGCCAGGCTCTCCTGGTGGCGCCACCGGTTCCTGGATGGGCACTGGCTTCCGATTGATCTCATTCAGGAAGACATCCAACTTCAGCACCTCACCTAGAACATGATGAGCAATTATAAACTGCGTCTGACTGTAGGAAACGAATAATAAATGGATGCAGTTTCCTACATACTGTGCACAAGCTTTTCACAAGCTTGGGTAACAAGCTGGTAGATCATGGCAAGAGACTGTGGCTCTCCCTTATAAAAGAAAAAATGATAAAAACCACAAAAATAACCACTGTTCATTTACAAATAACATGTAAATGAATAAAAAAACATTAACTTACCTTCTCTCCTCTCTCCCCTTTGCTTCCAGACAGGCCCTGCGAAAATAATATCACTGTGTATTAAACAATCCGTAAGATTGAATACACATCACATTGTCAAAAAAAATTTGTAGTGTGTGGGGGCTGTACTCACTGTGGGCCCTACAGGACCTAATGGGCCTCTGTTTCCCATTGGCCCAGGATGGCCAGGCATACCCTGAAAACCCTACGAAAGGCAGATACAGAAATATAAAAACAAAGTTGTAAAGCATGCAACAGATATTCCTTAAATGTGTGTAAGTAGGGCTAGCTTACCCTTGCTCCAGTAATTCCTGGGGGTCCTATGTTACCTTCTGGTCCTCTGACACCCTGTGAAAAAAAATATATAAAAGATAAATGACAGTCTGAACATTCTGAAAATCAGAACATGGTACTAGAAACACCAAAGCCATGGGGTTGAATCCTAAAGAAGACACACTAAATAAAAGCTTGAATGCAATACATAAAATGCATGTAAATTGTTACCTTAGGACCAGGGTTGCCCTCTTTACCCTCTGGGCCAGGAGGCCCTGGTAACCCCTTCAGATGCAAAATGAAGAAACAGTAAGTAATAATATGAAAATAAAATCTGCTAGAAATATGTGCTGGGTAAGGAAAAGCAGAGAAGGTGGATGTTAAATCTCACTTGATTTCCAGGCCTTCCAATGTCTCCTTTTTCACCTCTTACTCCAGGAGGACCCTGGTGTACAGATGAAAAGAGAGGATTTCAATCTACTCTGCATGATCTATAGATTATATACTTAAGACTGGGTACACATAACACTTGTGAACATACCACTTTTCCCATTACAGTCATTCCCCGTGGACCAGCGGCTCCAATAGCACCAAAGTTTCCCTCAAGACCCGGTTTGCCTGGTGGGCCCATCTCACCCTAAAAATAGGCAGATAAAAGGAAGAAATTCAAGGATGAGACTTTATACTGTATATGAAATTAACCCCTGATGCCTTTCTAGCTTATCATACTGTGGTTATTTTATATTTAATAGTATTTTTCATCAAATAATAACGATAAGGATACACGACAGTGGAAGCGTCAATGTACCTTCTGTCCCAGCTCCCCTTTCTCTCCCTTCTCCCCACGAGGACCAGGTTTTCCCTAAAGAACAAGCATTGGCCTCAGTTTATATCATTGTCAATTCCAGCAGCTTTTCATAAGCTGTTTTGTCACACATGCACTGTGTCGTTGACTCACAGGAGGGCCTGCATCTCCAGGTGCTCCGGGCACATTGGTGCTACAGGTGCACGCATAAGCAGGTTCTGGACAGCTCTCCTCGTCCCTCTAGAGGATAGATTGTGATACTCAAAAAAACAGCAGGTATATGTATGTGCACCCTTAAAGCTAAATGAACAAGTGAATCTCTTATACCTGTGAGGGCAGATCACAGCATCCGTCTTCTGATGGCCATGTGGTGTTGCACACTATCTCAAAAGACTGCAGCTGGAACTAGGGTAAAAACAGTATCACAAGCGTTGAGATTTCAAATTGGCCATATGTATGGCCCCAGTACAGTATGTGTCTTTATATAATGTTTCTATGATGTTTATGACTCACAGCTGCAGATCCGCTTTGAGGTCCTCGTGTCCTAACTAGCTTGCCCAGCATCTCAAAGCCATCAGTAGGCACAGTTCCTAAGGGACGAGCAGGTCTCTCACCTACCTGCTGACAATCTACATACAGCGATACGCTCACCTGATTGATAGACAAATGGATCTGCCAAAAACATCGAAGAAAAAGATTAGAGATTATCGTGTGTTATTAGGTGACTTTGCATCTGGTTAAGACATGGTATTAGGATTTTAAACTTTTCTTATAGTTTCATATAGTTTTGAAAGAAAAAACTTGTCTGAACTAGAAATATACGCACAGAATATCTGTGGTTTGCCTGACATCAACATGTAATGATACACGAATCACACACACTTGCACACAAACCTTATGAAAGCTGCCGTAAAAGAGAGAATGGACTTGTGATTGGTCAAAGTTCAGTTCTTGTATCTCTCCTCTGTAGTCCAGACTGAAATACAGCAGCATCTTCTTTTTAGCTGACAAACAGAACAGAGAAAAATGAATCTCATGAACCTGACTATAGATACACTAATAGAATCAAATAAGGATGCATTCATTTCTTTTGGAATTAGTTTGCCCAGAAATGTATAATTTTTATCACTAATTCATTATAAATTCATTATAAATACAGTGTGTATACACACACACACGCATGTTTTATTAATTAATTTAATTAATTATTAGGAGTAATACACTAATGTAACCCCAACACTCCAAATTTAAACAATTGTCTAGCATTAACATGAGTCTAATTTGACAATTTGACCTCCACTCACGGTCTAGCACAACCCCCATCTTAGGCTGGAAGTCATTGTCTGTGAGCTGCCAGAGGGCAAAGGGTTCCTTCGGTGAATCCTGCAGGAGCCTGAAGGCTATGCTGATGGTGTGTTCTGGAGCAAAGCCAGCCGGGTGGATGAAGCTGAGACACAGATGTACACAGAGAGCTGAAGCTGTTTATATTAATGTGCTCATGTTAAACTCTTTCCCGTGAGCCTATTATATAAAAAGTTGCCAGTCAGCACCAGCTTTTTCGAAAATTTTCACTACAATGTGATGGCTGATATTTTTTTAAATAAAATATCAAAATGAAATAGACTAACATAGTCTATGCTTTTAAACAAAAGAAACCGTATTCTTGCATCTTCATTTGTTCTTTTTTTTAACAGTTGAGATAATTAGATTTTTTTTGTCATGGACTCCTCACAGATTATATTAAAGATTATTATTAAAAACTGCTAAAATATTTAACCCCAAAACAGATAAAAAAATATACGTTCTTTCCAAAGATGTGTAACAGCGCAACCTGCTGTACAAAAGTACAAACAACGATTGCCATAATAACTCTTTGGCGGGGAACTCATCACTTGCAGGGAAAGAGTTAAGCATGTATGTGCTTGTGTTTCTCACCCTGTGCTCTGGGTCAGTTGTACGTCTCTATAGAGGGTGTAACTGGGTAAGGTGCTGAAGATGAACGGTTCGGCCGCCACACCCTCAACAGTCGAGTGAGCTCTCTGAGTCAGACCAAATGCCTCCATCATGTTGAAACCTGGAATACACACAGAAGTGTTTTAAAAAAGCTAACTTGCTACAGTCTTTTATGTTGCCACATGTGTCCAAGAAATTAAAACTACGACTCACTGGCAATCTTACCTTTAACTACATGATTTCTGACTGCCATCTCAGGACACACTGAAAGACAGAGAGAGAGAGAATCTTGCTAACTCTTTATATTCATAATAAACATATGCGTCTGGTTTGAATAGGCCTTAAAGTGGTAGTTCACCCAAAAATGAAAATTCTGTCATCATTTATTCACCCTCTTGTCATTTCAAACCTCTATTGCTTTCTTTTTTCTTAATAACACAATTTTTTTCTTTTTTAAAGAACTTTGGCAACCAAACAGTGTCAGCACCCGTTCACTTCTATTGTATTGACACAAAACCAATGCAAGTGAATAGGTGACGGTTAACAACATTTTTCAAAATATCTTCATTTGTGTTCTGCGGAAGAAGGAAAGTCATAAAGGTTTGAAATGACAAGAGATTTTTTATTTTTGGGTGAGCTATCCCTTTAACCTTTTTATATCTTACCCTCCTTCTGTATGGGATGCAGTCCAGGGGGAACCTGAATTCTCACTGGAGCCGTTGCTATATAACAAATTACATGCAATTACAACTAAGCAAAAAATAACAATTGTACTTTTGAATGAGGTATGCCGTTAGCAGGATTCTAACCTGTGGGGTGAAGAATGGTGACAGCGGCGCCATCTACTGTTCCCAGACGAGAATGAACACTGATACGGTATACTGTCTCAGGCTGTAGCTCAGAGAAACAGTGACTGCTGCTGGAGGCGTCCACTATGTCCTCTTTAGTCTGTTTATCTTAAATTATACATACAGAGAAAGTGAAGATAAAGCTTTGGAGGTCCAAAAGACCACAGAGGGAAATATAGGAATAAAATCTAGAAGTAAAACTTTGGACGTAAAATAAGCAAGAAATAAATCCAGGAATATTTTGAGGTATTTGTGACATTGTTGGTGCTTTTGAGTCCCAGTTTCAACTGTACATGTTAATGATTAACAACAATTTGTGGTGTGTTTGGGCAACTGTGGTACCTCTGAGAGCCTGGATGACTATACGATAACCGCTGACTGCAGCTACAGGCCTCCAGGACACACAGATGCTGAAGTGATCAGACCGCACAACACTAACGCTGCTCACCCTCAGACTAGCTGCATGTGCAGATATGAAAATACATTCAACTGTAGTTAAAATACATTTACAAAACATTGTCAAGAAGAGGGCAGTACAGTCTATACTGGCCAGGCATGGATTAAGTTTATTGAATAGTTGTGTGACGTACTGGTCTTCCCCTGAGCTGTGGCACTCCCTCCCTCTCGGTTGCGGTACTCGGCAGTGACCAGAACACTGTACCGAGCGTCAGGCTGCAGATTCTGAAGCAGGACCCGCTTCTCACTGCCTTGCAACGACACCTATAAACAGATAAACAACAAGACTACATTACACTCTACCAGTACAGTTCTACCAGTTGAGTTTTGTTGTGGCTTAAAGTGATAGTTCAACCAAAAAAAAAAAAAAAGCATTTATTCAAAAAACAGTATGATTTTATTTATGATGCAGAACACAAAAGACGACATTTTGAAAAATATTAGTACCAAACAACATTAACTTCCATTGATAGGGCTCAAAAACACACATATAGATGGTTTCAAAGTGACAACATAAATAAATGTTACTGCTCATGCGCACGTCTGTGGGCTTCGGTTAACTTCCGGTACACATTCACAAACTACAGAGTGCATGTAGATTATTTCTGATAACAATCAAAGGAACCGTTACTTGGCTAAACTTGTCTCTCCAATATTTCGAATTTAGACTCCAATACCAAAGCTTATGTAAATGTTCCATGTTTTTGATAATGCGACCAAACTACAGAACCCATTCAACAAATGGTTTATTTAATACATTTATTACACAGTAAAATAAAAATACAACTGAATATGAACACAAATTAAATGAAATATAAATAGTTATATTATTAGACACTAGCCCAAAACAAAACGGAAGTTAACGTGGGGTCACGCGCTCACGTCCGATGAAACGGACTAAAGAAGCCCCGCTATTAAAGTACTCACTGTGTTCTCTCTTGCATCTCCAGTGAGGGGTGTGTATGAAACACGGTACTGCAGCACATGGGCGTTAGGTGGAACCCAGGTGACCAGCATACTGACTGGAGTTTCCTCTGAGATGGATAAACTGCTGGGACCGCCTCCTGATACTAACACACCAAACATACCAAATCTTTGTGTTTCAACGCTTTAAAGTTTGCTGGTTTACCTTTAACATGTGTAAATGTGTGTGTATACTCACAAGTGCTGTATCGTATTGCCACTGCCTCGCTCTGAGCCCCATCAGCATATAGTGCAGACAGTGAGACCTGATATTCATTATCCTCCTCGACTCCCTCCAAAATGGCTCCCTCACTCTTCCCATCTACTGTTAGCTGGAATACAAAATTGCTTCTAATCATACTAACCACACACTCTTTGAGAAATGAACACAGGAAGTGCTAGGACCAGGAGCTGACCTGCCTCAGGTCTCCTCCACTGAGGGAGATCCATTTGATCAGGTACGAGACCACGTCGTCCGCCGCGGCTTCCCAACGCACGGTGATGTCACTGCCAGAGAAGTTAGTGACTCTTAGATCTGAGGGAGCCGGTACCTTCACTGCGAGACGAATAGGTATGTAAAGCTTTACATAAATGGTCAAATGGAATCTCAAGGGTGTCATGGGTTTGCATGTAACTTACATGTCGTGACATTGGCTGTGATAGGAGTTGACAAGCCTTTCTCATAGAGCGACTGGACTGACACCAGATACCTGGATAAGGAAGAGAGATTCTGCAACAACGCCGTGTTCACACCTCTGACTTCCACCTGAGAAAGACAAAGAGACGACATGTACAGAGAGATAAGAAACAAGCGCTTTAAGGCAGAACAATTTGGAATAGAGAGACTTGATCACCTGTTTCACATCACTGCCGTGATTGGTGCTGTAGATGATACGGTGGGCGGGAACATCCACAGCCCCAGGGACCCATGTGACCTTCAGAGCGCTGTGACTGACCATGGGAAACTGCAAACTGACAGGAGACGGCAATGGAACTAGAGAATTTTTTTTGAGAGAATAGAGATAATGAGCTGAGAATATAGCGGCACTGCACTGTAGTTCACAGACTTGATTTTTTATATATTTATTTTACATGCAAGTGTTGATAATGAGTTTGAATTTACAGGTGGTGCCGAGGGCAGTGACGGGATCACTGGGGTCCTCGTCATATAAAGCATAAAGAGTGACTGAATAATCTGTGGACGGCATCAGATCCACCAACTCCACATCCGTCTGAGCAGGTCCAAACTTCACCTGGCACAAATAAAAACAGGAAAGATATAACGTGATTCGAAACTGTGAATCTAACTATCGACACATCTTACCTCTTTGGCATCATCAGGTTCTCCATCAGTAAGCGCTGAATACAGCGCCATGTACTGTGTGGCTCCTACGGCCGGCTCCCAGCGCACACGCAGACTGCTGGGTGAGGATGCCGTGACCTCCAGAGCCTCAGGCGTGGCTAACGGCACTGGAGGAAAGGATTTATATGATATACGGGAACAGTTATGACCCTTTTACCTGCCCCTGGTACTGGGGTCCAATAGTCTAATAAAACTCCACTATTGAATATGCATTAAAAAAAATGATGTTAATCTAACCAGAGACTCACATGTAGTAAAGGTTCCTCTGAGAGCAGAACCCACATTGTTCTCGTAGACAGGAAAGATGGACAGATGGTACTGTGTCTGCGAGGCCAGTCCTGTCAGTAGTGTTGTTGAATGTGTTCCATTCACCACAACCTGACCATCAAAAATATAATCAAATGCATTGCATATGAATTAATAAATATTAACACTGTATTCACTGATCATAAATCAGTCTTGATAAGTTTCAAACAGCAAAACGAATCAGCTGTTTGCAAATCCATGACATGCAACATTAACGTCAGTTTAAAAAGTGTCCTGTAGGAGGCGCCAAAAAACATTTAATCTCCTTCAGCGTTTTGCTTAAGTGACTTCATGGTTGAAGAGTTCAAGGATAGTTCAACCAAAAATAACATCTATGTATTAACTTATTTTTAGGATGTCTCAAACCTGTATGAGTTTCTTTTTTTCTATAAATATAACAATGCAGTGCATGCGGATAGTCAAAGCTGCGTCACAATTTCAAGTCCTCCGGCAAGTCTTCATTGTTTTCCAATTATATTATATTATTGTTTTCCAAATGGGTGCTTTAGTCCTTAGTCTTCTGAAGAAAATGAGTGAATTTGGCTTGGGTCCTGTCTATTTATTCTATTTTTACCCAATGATAAAACCTTGTACAAAATATTCAAGTTTTTTTTTAATTCATTGGAATAATATATCAAAAACATTAAACTTACGTCTGATATCTGTTTTCTGTCATAAAAAGATTTCCATATCCACCCAAATTTTTTTTAATAAATGCAACAAAACAGCTAAATAATAGATTATTTTGCGTGCTTCGCATTTGTCGGGTGCACACATCACCAAGGTTTGTTATTCAGGTTTTATTTGTAAAAAGCAACTGTTATATTTCAAGGTAAGAATGACACTACGATGATTACGTTTAAGATAAATACATTTTAATTTTATAATGTTTTTTACTGAAATGAGATAACCTCGATGACGTATGCGGATGACAAATGCGACCTCCTGAGCCTAGGAATTGAGACGCATCTTATGAAAGTGAATGGTGACTGAAGCTGTCAACTGCTAACATCCAAACATCTCAATAAAAAGTCCTACTTCTTTTATAATGAACTATCCAATTAATGATAAATATTGGATATTCAAAAAGTGTTAAATCAGCCTTAATAAATCTGACAAAAGCCTTTAAAGCTTCAGAACACGTTTACAGTAAAACAGCCTTGCTCAATTAATAGAGTTTATTTAGCCTCAAAAGGAGTGCTAGCGACTTTGCGACCTGGCTCACCTCTTTTAGACTTTGTCCTTCAGACGTGTGATAAACCACTCTGTACTGCTGGAGACTTTTGCTTGGAGGGGTCCAACGCAAACGCACCTCCCTCGAACCAAGTGCCACGTACAGCAGATCAGTTGGGCTGGGGTAGGACAGAACTGGGTCCTGAGTGGGACGCTCCATTCCTTCTCAACAGAAGACACACACCTCCATTATATTTTGAGTACATATGATATTTCTACAATTTAGGATGACAATATTTATTGGAGGTCTGTTCATTACACCAGTTTTCACATGTGTGATTGACTCACTCTTGGCTTTAATGCGATCTTCGATCTTGCCACAGAGGATGCGAGCTAGTCTTCCCACCAATTTGCTAAGAAGAGGAAAATCATTCACATTATAGACATTCAGCTCTAGAGGCTCAGACGCCACCTGTCTCAATTCTGCCTCATCTGCATTCTTTACACCTGGATGTGGGAAACAGAGAAAATATTACATATATATAGATACAATGTAAATATGAGTGCATAATATTTAATATATAAACATTATGGGTGTAAATATATATATATATATATATATATATACATATATATATATATATATATACATATATATATACATATATATATATGTGTGTATGTATGTATATATTACTGTTTAAAGGCTTAGGGTCACTTATTAATTCTTGTAACTTATTTTTCAACATTTTATGTTAATACTAAACTCATGAAAACTATGAAATACCACAAATGTGACAATGGGAAATTCCCAAAATCTTAAAAAACCTCAATCAAAAGTTAATCTTCAATGTAGTCTCTCATTGACAACAGTTTGTATCAATACTCTCCACCAGTGCTTTAAAAGTACTAAAGTAGTTCCCATCATTATTCAATAAAGGTCAATCAATAAAAATCGAGTAACTTAAATTAGATAAATCTCTTTAAATTGTCTACAAAACCAATTTCAAGCATTTGTGAGTATGCTTTAGTTCAAAAGGTTTGTTAGGGTCAAAAGAAACTCACTTAAGTAACCCTTAACTTTGACTCACATTTTAAGATATGTTTCGAAAATTGACTAGAATTAAGTTGCATTGCCAAAACTAACACTCCACACATCCATTAAACTGATGTAGTAATGAGGATCTCACCTATAGCAATGATCTCCACGCCAGCATTCTTCAACCTGTTGGCTGCAGCGATGGCATCATCTTGAGATTTGCCATCGGTCAGCAGCAGGAGGAACTGTGGTGTGTTGGGACGTGCTCCAGCCTCCTCCTTTAGATTGTTCTCAAGAGCATGAATGAGTGCTTGACCTAAAGTTCACACATGATGATGTTAAAAATAAGAGGTCTGGTGTTCACAGGTGCTCTTGAAATTGTCCTTCATATAATACAAACAATTCGTGTGACATCTACACTTACCTGTGAAGGTGTTGCCTCCCTTATACCTGAAGTTCCTGATGGCCTCCAGGAGTGGCTCTCTGGAGGTGAAGTTATTAAGGTTCCACTCTGTGCGTGGATCTCCGCTGTACTGCGACAATGCTGAGACCACAATAAAAACGAATAACATTTACAGTACATCACACCATAATGTGTATGGCATTATTTCAAGTTCATAAGTCTTTGACATGACAATATAAATACCCATTAAATAGCTCACCTATCTGCACGCCCTCCGGGCCGATGTGAAAGGGAACAGCCAGGCCCTCCAAGAAGTCACGCACCTTTCTGAAGTTGGTGCGGCCGATGCTCCATGATCCGTCCACGAGAAGAATTAAATCTGCCCGTGCGGCGGCACTGCATTCAAATGGCTTCCGGGTGGATATGGCTGAGACCCATTCATGAGAACCAAATGGACAGGTTAACAAACGATAAAGCATTTAAGGATAGAAAAGATAAAGATCTTTCAGTCTGTGCATGTTTTTAAGTATATATTGCTGTAAGCGATACCTGCTAACATTTTGCAATCTTCTCTGCTTCTATGCCAAGCTATTGTTACACCCATTTATTTCAATCATGTGTGTCGACATGTACAGTATATGTGTGTGTTCTTACAAAGTGCATTCGTGACTCCATGTGTTTTTTGTTGGAAGGAAGTGTGGGACCAGTTTCAGGCCTGAGTGCCCACAGGGTCTATGATAACAACCTGAACAGTGTCATTAACTCTATTTAGTACCTAATACTGCTATTAAGCCTCTGCTATACAGACACGGTGCATTAGCTCGGTCAAGCTCTGAGGGAATTTAAGCTTTTTCACTTCACTGATGGAAGGTTTGGGAGCCTTGCAGTGCACTTGTGATGATGTTTGATGTGTTGTATGAGTATTACCTGTGACAGGTTGGGTAGGGGTTGTTTTCCTTGTTTTGTCAGTATTGGTGATCTCTTCTCTTACGGTCTTTAGTTTGTTATCCTCTGGATCATTTTTATCTTCCGTCTTGGATCGGTTCTTGTCTTTCTTCTTCTTCTTGTTTTTAGGATTCGTGTCAGTTTCTGGCTCAAGCTCAGGAGGAGCTGGAGGTTCTAAAACAGCACGAATGACAATCAACATGCACTTTATTGCACAAATAATATCACTTTTATACAAATTCTGTCTTGCGTTTCAAAAAGAAGACTAAACATCCTTTATCCTATTTGCTTATAGGTAAACAAATTTAATTCAGGATTAAGGACGAACTAATAGGAATGGTTTGGTTTGATACCGATTTTAAAAGACAAACTTGTCAATTCCGATACTGATATTTGTCATTGGCTTACTTAGGGTCCTTAAATGGATCACTGTTTTGATCCCAAATAAGCAAAAACACATAAGGTACACTAGCCAGTTTATTGTTCATCAAATCATTCTTAACTCATTCCCCGCCAGTCTTTTTAAAAAAAGTTGCCAGCCTACGCCAGCGTTTTTGAATATTTTCATCCAACTTTAATGGCTCACAGTAACTTTTCTTTAAAGAATTATGGACAAACAATATGTCAAATGAAAGAACAGTGAAAAGAACAGCTTTTAAACTAAATAAACCGTATTCTTCTATATTCATTTGTTCGTTTTTTATCACTCCGTAGATGTGGGTAGGTTTCTTAAAAAATGCATCATAATAATAATAATTAACGTTTTTTGTCAAAGATTCCGACCCAGATTACACTCAGAACAATCATTAAAAACCGCTAAAACATATACGTTCTAGGTTCTGGGATTCTGTACTTTTTCTCAAAGGTGTGTAATAGCGCCATCTGCTGTAAAACAGTACACACACTGATTGCCGTAATAACTCGTCTTTGGCGGGGAAGCTTTATTTTTTTAAATGAGTAGATAACTCGTCAGTGGCGGTGATAGAGTTAAGACTCAACAGACCAACATTGCAAAAAAAATACTTGATCTGCTATCAAGTATTTCAATTACATTTTGGTTTGGCAAGTATTTCCTTATTTTGCCCAATAAAAACGTTGGATTATGAAACAGAAATAACTCATGCAGTTCATTTCATAAAAAAAATAAATTTTTAATGCTATAGCTGTTTGCCAATGGTTTCGAACTCAAAATCGTATGCCGATATATTTGTGCAGTATTACGCCCAAAACTTAACGAAAGCATTGAATTGCTTACACTTACATAATTTGGCTACAGAGAGTAACAAAGGCTAGCGATTCTGTCTGTGTTCCCATACCCCACCTTGTTGTAAATAAACACTCAGCACCGATCTATAGCATCCCCATCATGTCCTTTTCTGCCCCCTGTCCTATTACTGAACCTTTGATGACAGGGTTGGGGTAAATGGACTCTTATTAATAGGTTAAGTCAAAGAGCTGGCGCCATTCCAACCATCTAACCCTCCACCAGTAAAACATCTATAATAACAGGGAGACAACAGGACAGAAGGCTTGGAGATGTTCTGGCGGTCTGAGTTTGCAGGTTCTCTACCTGTTGTTGTTGGTTCTCTGTAGAGCACCGTGGGCAGGGCAGCTAGAGCCTCTGTGATGTCATCCACCTCCCCAGAACCGGAGCCAATGGTGTGTGTTTTCTTCTTATCCTCTCTGTTCCCGCTACGAATCAGCTCCTCCTCACGCAACCCATCAACTGAGACATGGACGGATGGAGGGGGAAGAGGAGGAAATGATGTAGAAGTCATCATAATTATCATCATAAATGGATAATAGGATAGACCCAAAGTTTTTACCCAACTTGGGTTTATATAATTTATTATTTTATGTATTTATTTCAATTGAATTATTTATTTCTAATATCATCTAGTTATTCTGTTAAATTCTACACAAAGAGCTAAATAAATGGCAAATATTATGTGAAAAAATGGTGGATGCTTTAGTTAACAATGGAATAATCCGACAAGCGAGCAAGGCCCTCAGGCCAAACCCTAAAACCGGCCTGTCCAGACCTGCCCGGCTCGACATAGTAACCACTCTCTCACCCTACACGCAACGTTTTATCCCACGGCATCACAGATATTTGGGATTATCTGCATCTTTTGAGTTTGGACGATGAGATCACCCTCCCATCACAAATCTCTGTTTAGGATGAAGCCTGATCTCCCATAATGCAATGCTTCAATCTCTGTTGCAACTACTACTATTCTTATTTTAGAGCATTAACAGATGTATTGTAGAAGGCTCGTACAGCTTCTCCATTAAAACATTTCATCATCTGATATCAAGTTTCTTTCAGGCTGGGTGACCAGCTGCTCAGTTTCAAGGGAATTCCACCAGTGTCTCGTGCTTGTAAAGACACAAGTATCATTCCAGAGTTTTCCTCACTGTGTTAGTCACAGCCTGTAATCCGTCAGGAATCTACCATTAGACATTGTCAATTACAGACAGCGAGCCCTTAAACACTGTGTGTGAAAAGAGTTTCATTGGCATACCCAAAGGATTCTAGTTTGGGACTGTGTGTTGACAGCTCATGACTGGTGGAACTACTTCAACTGACGTACAGATTTCTGTTTCTGCCACAAATACGGCACTTAACTGTGAGAAAATCACAACCACATCCAACAAAATCTACAAAGAGTCAAAAGGGATTTAAAAAAAAAACTAATATAAAAAGTTTAAAACTCTACCATTTTTGGTACGATACCTTGAATCTTGCAAACAACCCACAATACCCTCACATCCCAAAACATACATACAGTCAAGCACCACATCTTCTGGTTAAATCCTTAGATGTGTCTCTTACTGTTGAAGCGTCTCTTCGCGATGAGTTTCTCCTGCGTTCCATTGAGCACCAGGACTTGCAGGAGGTATTCCTGTCTGGAGTCCAGGCCTGCCACCGTGGCTCGGCCGCGTGTGGTCGTCAGCATCAGCTCTGGCTGAGGAACCTCTGGAAAAGACAGAGTAAAAACGATTCATATTTTGAGCTTATTTAGTCACGTGTGGACGGGAACATAATACATCACTGGACAAACGCAAAATAGCTGCACATAGGCTCTGTGAATCTCATCGGGTGTTGCGTGTCCTGTGAGATTTATGGAGCCTGGAAGGACGGCATATGCGCTTGGAAGGACGTCATATACAAATTGGATGTGTAAACTATGAGCCAAATTTTATTTTTCATTGAAAAATTCCTTTAAATTGAAAAATAAACAAAGCAACTCCCAATAAAACATGGTGGGATATATTGAAATTTTGTGTTAAACAATTTTGTGTGTTTTGTGTTTTGTGTGTTCTATGAAATGCTCACAACCACCACAAGTGCTTTAAACACTTGTAGTCTTTATTAGTCAAATTGTACCACTTTACAATAAGGTTGTATTTTTAAACATTAGTAAATCCATTAACTAACATTGTTACACAGCGTTCTGGAATACTTGATTCTGATTGGCCAATTCCAATAGATGTATGGTTTGTTAAGATAGGACGATATTGGAAGGCCGAGATACAATTACTTGAAAATCTGGAATCTGAGGTGCAAAAAAATCTAAATATTGAGAAAATCGCCTTTAAAGTTGACAAAAATAGGGTTTTGAAATATAAAAATATATAAAATATCAAAAAACATATATATTTGCAAGTGCTGAAATGCTCCGCCCTAGACGTCTAACATATGTCCTTTAAGATGGGTTGTCATAAAAGGAAGGAAGTACATTTTCAGATTTTAACTAAAGATTATGAGGGCACACAAATTTAAAAAAAGAGAATGACCCACATTGACAATTGTCGATTTACAATAAACGCTACAATATTTCATGAAAAAATAAGCATTGAAATTTTTAAATTCACTGGGATTTTAACAAATACAACCTTATTGTAAAGTGTTAGATAATTCCATATAAAAAAACTAAATTTGACATTTAAACGTATTCAAACATTATATGACTTCAAACCAAATTTTAAAAGACCAATGTCCCAGAAAATCCAGAGCCTGGAATTGTGTTTTTGAACACAATTTTCCATGATTACAACCTAGTATAATAACAGAAAATACATGTGTTTAATAACATCTCAAAGCAGACAGTACAGTCTGAGAGTTTATTATCACACATGATAGCTGTCAAATATGCTGTTAAATTTCTGTTCTGTCAACACTGTGGGGATGTGCGGGGTTTGTTTAACTGTGTGAACTTTTTCAAAACTAAAGAAGACCTGTCTGGACTCACCTAGCCAAGAACAGGGGCGGAAAAGCAGATAAGAAAGACAAAGATAAAGGTTAAAAAAGAGAAACCCACACATAAGAGAAGGGCTTTAAGGGAAAGATAGAGACTGAAAGAGGTTGAAAACAAAATAGGTTTGCCATGTCAGACAGAATTGATATGGATTCATAACATGGGTGACTGCAGGCCTCATTCCATCATTGCTGAAAAATCCTTCTTTTCCATTCCTTACCTGTTCTGAAACACTTACTCAGTGACACAGGAATGTACTAGAAAGAACGACAGACAGAAAGAAAGATAGACAAAAAGAAAGACAAAGTCTCTTCGGGAGTGGCTTGTGGGTGTCGGAAGGAATAGATTTTTATTAGTCCTGGTTACAAGGTCTGTGAGCAAGAACGATTCACTAAATTACAGTTAGGCCTCTTCAAACACTTAACCTTTAAACTGTGTACGTTCGGTGTTCTAGGTTCAATTATGTATTTAACATCCTCATGAAAACTAGTCTATTGTAAAAAAGTTTTTTCAAGTAACCAAAAATGTTTCATGTGGTTTGTCTAAATTAGCTGCTTTTATCCAAACAATAATATTTTACATATAACTAACGCAACCAGACTACATTATAGTCCAGGTGAAATCAAAATGTTACTCTTAAAGTGACCGTGAACTTGAAATGGACAACTCAAATTTTATATGGAAAATTGTAGTGTTTTTCTATAAATTACTTTCCTGCACACTTTATTATTATTTTAATACATGTGCCCTCAATATCTTTAATCAAAAACATGAACATCCTCACAAGCAATGGTTCATTTCTGCCCAGCAAAAGATTAGGTGATTACCAATTGACAACTCGATGTACCAAATCAAGTCCCACCCTAAAAATGAATTTTAATTTCAGAAGCCGTTCACTCGGATATAAATCACAATATGGAAAAGAAGACAATCGCTACTTCAGTTTCATCCCAAGTTTGGTTATCTATAAGCTAGTTTGCTTCAAAACATGACAAAAATCACATTTATATAACACATACAACTCTCACTTCCATAAATAAAAAAATCGTACAATTTTGATGTCATCATTCTTCACTCCCCTCACCCCAACATGATAAAAGACCCTGAAGCTATTTTTAAAAAAAAAACACGCTGTCCATTGTGACAAATGAGTATCCAACCCATTTAAAATCCACACAAAAAGTTTAAAGTCTGTAGAGGAGATCAAACATCGCAAAGGGTTCCAACGCTGCAGAGTGCACGTAGCCATGATTTGAAGAGTTTATTTCCAAAATGAGATAACTTTTAAAATCATGTTTTTTATTATGTTATCGTGTTTTTGATGTGTTTTATTGTGTTAGTTAGCTGTATTTTTTTAGTTATTATGGCTCAAATCAAAACAAACCAACTGCAGTTTGATTAATATTACTTCTTTTTTATCTCATTTTGGAAGCAAACTCTACATTTGTTCAACCTTTGGTTGCCTACTTGAAACTCTTGAGGCATTAAAGCATGACTCACTGTAAAGCTGCTGTAAACAACATGAATTACAAAAAATGTAAAGAGTTGAAAAGGATTCACCTGTGAGGGGCCGTACTCGGACCTTGTAGCCTTGAACTGGACCTTCTGCCTCCTTCCATTTAATCTGCAGCCGATCTTCAGACAGAACGGTCAGCTTCAGTCGACCTGGAAATTTATACATAGACTTCATGGAACAAGTTTTTTGGAAACGTAAGTTCCCAACATATAAATAGTAAAGAAAATAGCCTGAACACTTTGTAACCCCTACCGGATGGACACACAATGGGTTTGAATAGCCTTCGATGAAGGACAAAACAAGCTTGTAACTGCCAGAGAGAATCATGGGAAAAGTCTGTATGTGAGACTTTAGGGGTGACGCTCAGAGACAAACGTCTTTAAAGATCAAAGTCTTCCTCTACAAGCTTCTAAATGCCTTTTTTCCCAACTTCCCCTCTGAGAAGACGTAATATTTGAATATTCAGTCTTGCTTTCCCTTCATAACTGTTCTCTTGCTCAACTCTCCCCTTGTGCTCGGCCTATCTGCATAATTTCCACATGCCAACTTGGTACAATATCCTTCTTTCATGTCCCACGCCGCGTCCTTCCCTCTTCCCAGCTGTCTGTGAACGCTCAAAGCACCCTGTGATTCCCTTCAGGGTAACAGGGGGTTGAGGACCACAGGAAATCTGCTTTTCGGTGGGGTTGAAGGTCAGCCTGAAGGGGTTGCTTGCATGTAATGTCATGCTCCAGAAGAGTGCAACAATGGGGATGACCCCGAAACGCACAAAGATCTTTGTAGTATCTTTATGAATTATGCTATCGGGGACAAAAAAAATGTGCTTCATGCGGTAACATCCAAAAATACTATTATTTGGTATGAATACATTAAGCTGCCTGCATTACAGTTGGTTACAACAAGGAAAGTCACTTTTAAGGATAGACTTAAGGATAGGACACTTTCACTTTTTATAGTGATGCAAAAGAGAAATATCAACGCTCTGCATTAGCTGGCAGCGGATCTAAGAGAAGCTTTCCAGCTGACACCACAGCACCACCAACCCAGAAGTCAACAAATGCGCAGCCAATAGTGGGAGAAAAAACACACTTGCAGCGTGTTTCCTCCAGGGAGGACAGAGATAACATGAGGACACATAAATTCTTACAAGAATTTTTGAGGCAAATTTCTTTCCCAAATGTGGCAACGTCTACTAGGGGCTGTGTGCAGTTGTCTAGGGAATTTGCAATGTTGCACAATGGCCTTAAGCAGTAAGTCTATTCTTTTGTGGTTTTCTTCTTGCCAAGAATTTTCTTCCCTTGGGGAAAGCTGGTACTTAGAATGTGCAATTGCGGGAGACGGAATGAAAATGTTTCACTAAAATTTCAACACGCCACTTAGAACCTAAAATATTAGTTAGTCTGCAGCAGAATATTTTTTGTTGCATGGTGGTTACAATACATATTTCTAGCATACGCATTGGTGCAATCGAATGGACTTAGAAGAATGCAGATGACATTTCTCAAACAGAACAAAAGCTACGTGTTTGCTGTCAATATTTTAGGATGATCACAAATCACAAAGCTGACACAATAATGGAGAGATGTTAATCAATTCAAGATACTATCTTAAAATATATACTTTTTTAACAGTAGAGACTGCACATAAAATTGCGATAGATAAAATATTTAATTACATATATATATTATATACTGTATAAGAGTAAAAACTGACAGGCGTTGCATTTGGTTTAACAAAAAGAAAATCTAATAATCAAATCAGCATTTTTTAGACGTAATCTGGCCAATTCAGTCCATTGTCAACCTCAGGAGGGATATAAAGTCATCCAACAGCAATGTAAAAGACTGACTGACATCATGACAAGACACATAACATTTGACTGATAGTGTATGTTAAGTATGAATGTTTTACATTCATTTGGCAGATGCTTTAAAGTCCCATTGAAATAAAAAATTACAATTCTTATTATTTTCAGGAAATATTGCAGCGTTTATAGTAAATAGCGCATCAAGGTGGGTCATATTCTTTTTGAAATTAATGTACCCTCATAATCTTCAGTTAAAATATGAAATTGTCTATCTTCAGGACAGCTTGGGCGGAGCATCCGTTAACCCCTCCCCTTCAACTATCAGTCTGCTGCCAGTTTCATTTCAAAATGCGACGGTTGTTTTTAATACATCCAATCAATTCGCTATGAAAAGCGAAAGCCACGCCCACTAATTTTCTCCTTTGAAATCCTTATTCACTCGGAAATGTGTCAGAATTCGGAAGTAAAAACGATCCCAACTTCCGGTTCACGGGGACTTCGAGTGTGTGTTCCCTGGTACGGATGAACTCATAAAATGTGTTGTTTATCATGTATGTGGGAAATAAAACCCACAACCGTTGCAAGTGAAATACATGAATCCTCACCTTGTGTATGAACTTCTGAAACCACCATCAGAAGAACCGTTACCAGGATGAGAGACATCTGGTCTGACAAAAAAGGAAGACTGTGTGCCGTCAAGACTGTTCTGGAGTCTGTTAAAAACCTGTGGGAAAAATGTCAATGTGAGCAAGCTATAAAACAGAACATGACTACTTGACATCACAAGCAGTGGTGCTCAAAATAACAGCAGTGATAAATGATCATCCAGAGACAAGCTGTATGCTGATTTTTCAGATGATCCCAAATCCTTTAATGCCTTTACACTACGCTTTAAGTACAGCCTCTTATACAATAAACACTTATAGAAAAGGTTACAGCTTCAATGGTCATTAAGGGCCCACTAAAGATAATAATACGACAAATTGAGGGCAAACCAAACACCTGTTATAACAACCCATTAACCAGAAGAATGTGTTACCTGCAAAATCTGAATGGAGTTTCTGTAAATGACTATAATTTAAAATCATATACTGGATTATCGGTAGTGAGTTGACCCGCATACTTTAATAACAATCCCCAACAAAAATTATGGAACTAACAAAACAAGCATATTAATATTTGTATGGGGCTTAACGTTACATGAAAACAAACTTGACTGTAAGTGTAAACCTGTAAAATCAAAATCATTAGATGAGCAATTACTTGACACCTTTTTTTAATTGAACACAACCCTCCATGCTTTAGGGCAGCAATAAGAGGGAATTCACATGCATTGGCTTGTTCTATAAACACACTGGATGATTCGGGACATTTAATTCAGCGTTGAATCTTTTCTGATACCACACCTACAGTTATTAAAGCATGCACGCGAATTATGAAACCAAAAATTAGAAGTGCGCATTCGCACAGGTGAGACTTCACACTATATCTCAATACTCATTGAAATAAAGAGACAACGGCTTACACACTATACATTAAACAGCAAGACATGTAAGTCAGTCAGGTATGTAAACCATCACTGTCAGCTACCAACAGCGATTAAAAGAGACCATGTACAAACTTAGTTTCCAAAGAAGAGAAGGCGAGGGTTTTGCCTTCTGCATTGCTATGTGGGAAAAACACAGATATTTGGAGTAAGTAAGGGTCGGTCGGAAAAAGGGATTTACCTGAAGCTGTGCTCTGATGTCCTCGCGCATTCCACACAGGTAAGAGATGTTAACACATTGAGTCCCGTTCACTGACTTCCCATTTGTAGCCGTCTATTGTGGAAGGTTAGGTGTGAAACTTGATACGGGGTTTCTTTGCCCTCCTCTTGGGATACAGAGGCGGGGAATATATTCAGGGTTTTGAAAAACTCTGGTGCAGTCAAGTGAGTGTAGCCTACTCTGAAGTGTCAACTTTTTGCTCCTAGTGCATGTGTTGGTCTTTATTAGTCTAAAAAAAGCACATCCCATGTGAAATTGCACATAAAAAGTTTGTAATCGCTTACCTTTATTTAGTTGTTTTTTAATGCATAAGAGCTGGTCAGGTACGTTTCTGGCTGCACAGAATTAAGAGGAAATGTTGCTGCACTTCGCGTTTGACTCGTAAGGAGCAGCATCGTACCACGACAAAGTGGTTCAGCTTTAAGATTTAATAAAATCTTGAAATCGCTGTCTATCAAAATTTAACGAGCTGACCATTATATAATTCACTATACAGACTAAACAAAGCTAACAATTTTCCCCCAGAAAGCAAAGATACTTGATTAATTGATGAATCAATGTTAGATGTTTCAAGTCTGCTAAATCCGTTTTCCTACCAAAAGAATGGTTAAAATAGGCTAAATGAAAAATATTAAGGTATAATTCACCCAGAAATGGAAAATCTTTTATGATTTAATAACACTCATGTCATTTTAAACCGGTGGGACTTGCTTTCTTCTGTAGAACACAAAAGATATTTTGAGAAATGTCGGTTATCAAACAAAATTGGACTCTACTGACTTCCATTGTATGGACACACGATCACTGAAATATTTCTCGAAATATTTTCTTTTGTGCTCCACAGAAGAAAGAAAGTCAAGGAGGACGACATAAGAGTAAATCAATTACAACAAAACATTTATTTGAATAAAGTATCCCTTTAAAGGGGTCATATGACACGGCTGAAACTAATAATCGTTTGTTTTAGATGTTATACATATGTACACACGATTTAAGGATAAAAAGCTGGATTTCCACATACTGTGCATGTTTGCATTTCCTCTTTGCTCTTCCTCTCTGATGATTGTTTACAAAGCTCATCGCTTTGAAATGCGAGGTGTGCCATGATTGGCCAGTTGACAAGCGGTTAGTGTTTGGTCAAATACTGCAAGCGTGTGACGAAAATGTAACAACTCTTACCATCTTTGGAACACTGCCTTACTTACGTATACATTTGCGTGGTATAATACCACGAACTGACGTAGATTTGTGGGGTGTGATTTCACGAGGCATTTCAGGCAGGTCTGGGTGAGCCTTCGCTTTTAGATAGAATGCATCTTTTGTTCCTTTACTTTAATGTTTGGAAGTTTACTTGTCTAAAATATGCATGGGCAACTTATATCACACCAAAGACACGTATTCGCGCCTTTAAGTACAAGAAGTCGAAGCTCCATCAATGTGTATAGTGCACAAAAACATGAAATGATTAAATAATTTCAATCATTTTATTAAAAACACAAGTAACCATGTCCCATTGTATGGTTTTTAATTAAATAATTATTTCTCAAAAACTGAAATATAAATTATCAAGTAAACAGAAATTTCAAAGGTCACTTGGGTATTGGTCCAGTGCTGAGACTGTGGAGTTGTACCCACTCACATATTTAGAGTAATCCTACCAAAGAGTGAAGAATTTCTCTCAAACGAGTCAAGCTATATCTATATAGTCTGTTGATTAGATCCTATGTTCATCCATCTCATAGATGAGGCCTATTTTTTATCTGTGGTCAATGTGACCAACAAGTACTCCCTCAAAGAGAATAATTCATGGCTCTATTCAGTCCTCTTTACTGTAGGGATAGGACTTCATATATTTAAGTCTAATAAAGAATCTCATGTTCCTCCTCATCATTTGTCTCTTCATTATAGTCCTCTTTAGTCTGCAGAAGTGGAAGCTCAATGTCTGGGTTGTCTCTTCCTGGTAGCTGTCTTACCATCGAGTTAGTTCCTAAAACAAAATACACACATACTAAGGACATAGCTTGGATTTAGGTTTCTGTTATGTCATACAAGAACAAATCGCAACAGTTCTCTGTTCAAATTCTGAATAGACACAACTAGAATATGTCATACCTTTATTAGTGTACGTTTTGAGGCCAATATGCAGTGATATCCCAGACAGACAGACAGTAAAGCCAATCCAGTTTACCATGCTCATTTTATCTCCCATGAACTCAACCGCCAGCAGCAGAGTGCAGATTTCCTATAGAGAGAGGGAGAATAAGTTGGATTTTTATCACCTTAAAATAGAAAGAGACAGGGCAGGGATGTCTTATTAAATAATCACAATTTCTTACCAAGAAAAGATTTGAAACGGCTGAGAAAAGTTTAAAAATAAGAAGCTATGAACAAAAACACGATACAAAGGTAACTAGAAGTGAACGCAACTCGTACTTATATTCTTACCTTAAAAATGCCTGCAATGGAAAGTGTGAGGCTGGAGGTGCGGGACACAAGCAGGAACTCAGAGAAACCCAGCCCAAAGGCCAGCATCCCACCCACAGACAGTGTCAGCAGACTGTAGAGCAGGTGAGAAAGTTCAGTGACCCGGAAGAGTTTCTCTGTGGTGCTCACACTGAGCCCTGCATATGCAGAACACAGAATGTTTAAATTGAGTGATTGAATACATTTCCTTGTGTGACTCAACTTAAACTGCACTGTGAAAAGAGTACGAGTTATCACCAAAATAAAATGGCTTATTTAAGCAAAATACAATTCTTCATTACAGAAAAAAGCTACAAGCTACAATTTAATAACCTGCAAATGAAAACGTAATGGGATGCTCTTTCTTACTTATATGCAGGTTTTCTGCCTGAGTGTGAAAACACATTCAAACATAACCAAACCGAAGTTAAACAAAACTGAAACACAGGCGTAGAAAAATAATTCCAGTTGTCGGACTGACCCTCATTGAACAGGAACAGAGGAAAGAGGCCAATGAACATGAGCGGCTGCAGGTGATACATGGTGTCAATGGGGTTCTGGAGGCCTGTGTGTGCCAGAGATAGAGGCTATTGTTAATCATAGAGGATTAACACAGGTAATGACCAAATGTGACAAGGTTTAGTGAGCGGAACAAAAAATCTAGTCATTTCCTTCTTAATTTTTGACCACAACATACCAAGTTCAGCTTTCTGCATGAGGATCTGGGTCAGAGTCCAGCGGATCCCACCAATGAAAGAGGCCAACACGACCATTAGGAAACCCTCCAGATTAAACTGGGTGGACTTCAGTGTGAACATGAACAGACCGCTGGCTATCAGTAACACCACCGGGATCAGGAATGGATTCTGTTGCATTAAAAGGACAGAAGACTTAGGGGCTGTTTACACGAGACCGTTTTAAACTAAAAACGGAAAAGTTTCCATGCGTTTTGGCTGTTTATTTACATGAAAACAGCGTTTTGGGGGACTGAAAAGGCAAACAAATGGGTCTCAACGTGCAAGTTTTTAAAAACAATTAAATTATGATTTATGTCGCTGGTACTTTGTTCAAATGTCCTAGAGAATGCCCACGAATAAAGATTTTCCTAGTCGACTAGTAGTCCTTCATTTCAGCAATTAGTCGAGTAATCGCACATTTATTATATTATATTCGTATGTATACACAAGGAAAAGAATAATCTAAGTTTACCGGCTGAGAAAATTTATTTATAACACTTCCA
This sequence comes from Triplophysa dalaica, assembly GCF_015846415.1. NCBI lineage: Eukaryota > Metazoa > Chordata > Actinopteri > Cypriniformes > Nemacheilidae > Triplophysa > Triplophysa dalaica. Next base: position 7,208,110 of record NC_079561.1, read on the forward strand.
TATTACAGAGAAATGCTAAAACATAATAATAAAACATTTAAAATATAAATTAAGCATAAATCACATAAATGAGCCGCAGCAACACCGGAAAACGTTATAATTATCATGTGTTGGAAAAACAGACTGTCTGTACATTTCAACAAATTACTAACAAAAATACAAACTATATCATCAGTTACATGCCAAAGGAACTTGCCAACAAAATAACCATTAACATAAGAAAAAGTCAAACAACTTTGTGCAAAGCAAGGCAAACAACATAAATAAATGGCAAAAGTTGAAGTTTCCAAACAGAATAAAAATAACCTCTATATTATATCAAGTCGAATAAATAAAAACAGATAGCAAACAGAAACACGACAAAAAGGGGAAATTAAGCTACCGTCACTATTTTTTATTCATATCCTGAATGTAATCCTTTACTCAAAGATACATTTAGTATATCATCAACTTACCGGCTCCTCTAGTTTGAAGACAAGGGAGAAAAAGAGAATGAACAGTACAGCTGACGACTTGGTCATGGTGTACCTACAGAAAAAACATTCACATTTACATGGATTTATTTAGCAGACGCTTTTATCCAAAGCGACTTACAGCGGAGAAAAACAACAAGCAATTAATCTTAAAAAGAGAATAGTCACGACACGTGCCAGGATTACAAAATTTAAGATATATCAAATGGATTGTATAAACCTGCATACAGAAATTGAGAAAAAATAGATGAAGTCAAAATATGAAATCAAACGTAATAAAATAATCACAAGTAAACGGGTACTAAATGTAAGAGTAAATAATATTGATTCAAAGTAAATAATTATATTATTATACACATAGGTCATAATATAAATTTTTGTTTAATCTATTTAAGTATTTGCTGAATCCAAATTAAGAGAAGGTGGATTTAGATCTCGCTTGTTCTGGCACAACTACCCATTGTCATTTTAAACCTGTATGTTTTTTTTTCTGCAGAAGACAAAAGAATTTATTTTAAAGAAAGTGGGTAACAGAACAACAGCGGATTTGTGTCCATACAATAGATGTGAATGGGTACCGCTGTTTTTCTGTAACCAAACATTCTTCAAATTATCCTCTCTTGTGTTTTGCGGAAGAAATCTCATACAGCTTTGAAATGACAAGAGGGTGAGTAATTCATGAAATAATTTTATTTTCTGGGTGAACTATTCCTTTAAACCTGCACATCTACAGGCAGTGTTTTGGAACGGAGTCTGTATTTGCTTGACATAGTGTGCAAATTCTGCAGCAAATCCAAAATATTTTTATGAAGCGACATAAAACAGCAAAACTTTTTCTTTAAAGTAAATCTGACATCTGACAAAAACATGTTTATACAAAACCTACTGCTGCGTTTGTGCCAATGCTCTGCTAGTACATTCTTAATATTTGCAAAAATTAAAATGCTGCATCAGATCAGTGTTGCTGTTGTTTTGACAACTATAATGGTTGAGGAACATCAAAACATTGATGACTTGCAAACATGGTTAAAAAACATGCTTACAAACTGATTGTGATGAAAAGGAAGCTCCAGTTGGATAGTCCAATATCCAGCGCTGATGCCAGTGCTGAAAACGACAATAGCATTGGTTGAACTACAAAGCTTTTTTTGACAATAACAAATTATCATTCACAATGTACAGACTCAATGTATAGACTTTGTGATCAATCTTTTTTGGAATCAAAATATATACGATGTATAAAAACCGACAAGTGGTATTCAAGCTGAATAAAACTAGATTCTCATTTTATCCACATTGAATGAGTGTGGACTTTTATAAATTACTCTAGCCCAACTGTGATCAAGTCTGTTATTAGTTCCCTCTCTTCAGCCCACCTGTTGGAGCCACTTTTGAGAGGTAAACTTTCCAGGATAGGGTTACTCGAAGCTTTCCGCTCCAGCACTGCATGGCACAGCGTATCAGCGTAGAGAAACAGAATATTATGATGAGGTGGACCAGGGTCATGAACAAAGGAAAATGGAAGTCCTAAAGTAAACGAAAATGACAAAACGGTCAAAAACCTTCTGGATAAATGCATGCAAATGTTTGAAATGTAGAGTAGCAAGCACATTTTCATATAGTGAATAAGTTACCCTCATCAGCCATTTGTTGTAGAACGTTATCCCAATGGAAAACACATAATAGAAAAGCACAAGGCCAACCGTGCGCAACGCCTTGAGGATGAACTGCATCGGGCACGCCATCATGGACAATCCGGATGTGAAAAGTGCGGCTTTCTCGAGACAGTTCTGTCTATATGACCAGAGGTATAAAAGAATCAGAGCCCGTCTAACAGTGTTCAAACTGGCGACCACTGTATGGTAACATATGGAGAGCTAAACTTTGAGTGTTTAGATAAGAACAACAGTTGATCAGCTAGAGACGTAACGTTATTGATCAGAGAAGCAACACGTTAACACATGACAACATAGAATACTGTGTTTTAACTGTTAGAACTATGCACAGTTGGCGTCCTTACGCACGACATTTACGCAACGCAATAAGCTTTAAACGTTACGTTAAACATTTTCCTAAGCACTGGGAATCGCGATCATTGATGCACGTGACAGGTTACCTATGCGGACTATGCCATAGAAAGCTAATAGTTAACTACTAACAGGTCAACGATCACATATTTTCTTACCTCACTGTTTACATAGTTTGTGCACTCGCATCTTCACAGACAGTCTGTGGCGTGGCATGGCTCTGCCATTGACTTCCGCTATTCAAATCAAACAGCTGTTTATTTTTGTGATCCACCATGCACCCCTGTTTACGTACTGTGACGTGACGTGGCTCTGGTTGACGCATGCAGTTCATCCCGGGAAAATCTGAATTATATCAGGTCAGAAATCTTTTCAATTAAATGTTTGCTTTTCTAACCTCGAGAAATCCTCTTATTATTTATCCGATCTTTTATGAACTGTGCAAGATTTTTTAAATATATATTTTGATCTTGGAGTAAAAGTTGTTTTTTTATTATTTGATTCATCCTCAACGCTAGGTGGCGCAGGCGGTTTTAATGCCATTTTACTGTGGCGCGTAAAATGTGAGTGAATAAGAAATTTACTTCCCCTCTCTGCTGTGTGGATTATTTGGATGTTTTGATCGTATTTCGTTTTAACGCGTAAGTTACACACATTATTGTAAGTATTTAACTTTTGAAATAGCTGCAGGGATTTGTTTGCGTTGACGTTTAACATTACATTTGTTTCTTTCTTTGTTCCTAATTGTTGAATTGGCGGGGGTCTGTGTTTGGTTCATAGAATGGCTGAAGAGGAAGAGGATCCTGGCTTCGAGGAGGATACTGAGGACGGTGGTAACGGCATAGACTCTGGACATGGCAAAAGAAAGCGACTTTTTTCGAAAGAGTTGCGCTGCATGATGTATGGGTTTGGTGACGACCAGAATCCGTACACGGAATCCGTGGATATACTGGAGGATTTGGTCATCGAGTTTATCACGGAGATGACCCACAAGGCGATGTCTATAGGACGACAGGGCCGTGTTCAAGTGGAGGACATCGTCTTTCTAATCCGTAAGGACCCTAGAAAGTTTGCAAGAGTGAAAGATCTACTTACAATGAACGAGGAACTGAAGAAAGCCCGCAAAGCTTTTGACGAGGCTAATTATGGGTCCTAAAATATTTGTTAAGCTGTCACGTTTTATAAATGTAGTTTTGCTTAATTGTGTTGTACATGTTTGTATGCTAGGGCGACATTTATTTTGGTCTGTGAAATTAGGCATAAGAATTCGCAGGTGACTGTAGGCCTTAAACTGTGGAACATTTTTCAGTTTTGTCTGAAATATTATATGTTTTTAATGAACAATAAAGACACGTGGTTAAATGTTGTATAGGAGAAAAGTGGATTTTGACATACTTCAAGTCATTTGCACACATTGATGGCGTAAAAGTTGAATGTCATTTTTCCATATGCTTAAACTATGACAGTTTTCTGAAAGTTTAAAATAATTTGTTCAGTTAATAGTTTCCAATGCTGAGTATTCACAATGTTTGCAAACATCAAAATTTGACAAAATAAAGAATGTTGTGTAAATTCAAGACACATTTGTGTTTTGTCAAAGCATTGAAGCTGCATTAAAATACTTTAATCTTGTGGTGGTTGAAGATGTAAACATAAAAGTGGGAAGTTAACTATTTCATTTTCAATGACATTTAATTTATATCTTTTGCATGCATGGGTTGTTTAAAAGTAATATTGGCTAATAGGCTGGAAGATGTAACACATTTTCTTAAGATGTTACCATGTGCCATTTTTAGTAAACATAACTTTTCACCAAAATCAATTATTTGCAATTAATTAGTTGCAAAAACCTATAAATTAAAATAATACTCAACAGCCACTGACCTTATAAACAAGACCACATTTACTGTTTACAAACTTTGATGCACAGAGAATGTCATCCTAAAAAAATATGTAATATGTGCAAACAAAAATAGAGCGGTTTCCTATGAATAATGAATCTAATTGCTTATTCAATTCAGGTTGATATTATGAATGGTTTTGCTTGTAATAAAAAAGCAATAGTTATGTTTTTATGGTACTATAAACAGAAAACTATCTGGGAAACTAAGAGAACATACCAGAAACTTCTCAGAAAAAAATAAATGTTTAATTGATAGATTGCTCAAAACAATACCATACAAATCAAAATGTCAGACCAACTAAATATGAGTGTGTTTTATTTTTTATTCTGTTTCAAGCGTTTGTTCTTTAATACAGTGTTTGTAGCTTTAGCATTGGTCTATACAGCGATAACAAGCTGCTGATCTAGATTAAATCTAGACTAAACACCCACTAAGATGAGGTCTACCATGGCATGTGCTTCTAGTGAACTGAGTACCATCATATATGATGAAGTTAAGAACCACATCACACCCTTCGGTCTTGAGGTATGAGGGTCAGTGGGAGCCCAAAATAAAGAGCATTGCAGGCTGAACCTTGGTAAACCACACACAGGTGTTTTTCTGTCTGTCTGCTGAAGAGGTGAGATGGAGGCAGTAAGGCAAATGAGGACAAAAGGGGAAGGAGAGTTTGAGTGGCATTAAAGGGTAAGAGGTGAGAGGGGAAAGATATGTCCATGAGTTTCTGTTTTACTGCACATTCTCCATCATCTTGAGGAATTCTGTGGAAAAAAGCGGAGATGTTATTTCCTTGGTCACCACTCATACATACTTTAAAATTGAGGGAATGATTTAAGGTCATACCATCAAAGTCCAGCATGCCGTCATTGTTCTTGTCTCCGTCTTTAAGCAGCTCATCAATCTCTTCATCTGAGATGGATTCACCAGTACTACGGATGATCTCAGCAAACTCATCTCTGTCGATGTAACCGTCACCATTCCTGCAGAATAAATATAGTAAATAAAGTAAGCCTGATGTCTGATTCAAACACACACAAATAAAAAGAAAAACATCAAATGACATACTTGTCCAGCACACGGAAGCATTCAGCCAACTCTTCCTCACTCTTGCCAGCCTGGTCCTCCTTTAGGAGTCTCACCATCATGACCAAGAACTCTTCAAAGTCAATGGATCCGCTGCCTACAAGTTTACAGTATGAAACACATGAGCTGTTGTACGCTACATTTTTGTTTTTTATGTTTAATTGGTAAACACATTATTATGTTCTGTCAAAAACTGTTTACCGTCTTCATCGACCTCCTCAATGATTTCTTCCAACTCTTCTCTTGTTGGATTCTGACCCAACATCCTCATCACGGTACCCAACTCTTTGGTGCTGATATCACCGCCACCGTCGGTGTCGAACATGTCGAAGGCAGCCTTGAACTCTTTAAAAGCGACAAAAACGCAATGGAACAAATTGACGTATTTAATAACATATAAGCCTCTGTAAGAACCAGAGTTAAAAAATAGAATTGTTCTGGCCACCCACCGGCAAGCATCTCCTCGCTCAAGTATGAGCGGGCCTCCTGTTGCGCGTCAGTCTGTAAAACGACAATGGTTACAATGTGAGCGGTTAACACGATCATTTTGATCTTGGACATATTGTCAATATATTTTCATTCACAAACAACAATGTTTTTTTAAACCATGTCTGCAATTTATTTATAGTAGGCTTATAACGAAAATACCAGATTGCTGTTGCGTTATGTTCTTTTCAAGATCTGATTTACATGTTATAATATACTATTTTAATTTGATTTGATACCAATTTTAATTCACTTCTTATACAATAGTTGTTGCATCATATTTTACATTTTTAATGTGTGTATTTAGGCCTATATTCTTTGATTAAAATGTTCGTTTATAATCCAAAACTCATAATGCATTAATTTGAATAAACGAGATAAAAGGCTCATTCTAAAAAGAGTATTTATTTCAGCTAGTTGCCCATCTGGTGCGTTAGGTGGTGGGCCTTGCGAGGAGCATTTGGTGTCCAAACCCCTGCTATGCAATTTTGTTACTAGGCCTATTTTAAGACTCAACATATTACCCCCCCCCCAGTCAAATTACTGTAAATGGTCATTCCGAAATGGAAACCAAGGAATGTGTCGCCCAAGCTTTTAGTTAACTTACTGACCCGCTGACTATTTCCATATCAAATAACAGTAATCAATATCAACATCTTCACTTTTATTTTTAACACTAGCACGCTAATAGCTCTCAGATAGAGTTTTACGAACAAATACGCACAAAAGTAAAAAGAAAATATATGCTATATATAAATATATTAAATTATGTAGGCTATTATGATAAAACTTCGGGGATAAACTATTTGAACACAAATAAACAAAATGTTAATGATAATTTGCGGGGCAGGAAAAAATAACATAAGTCAAATTTTTAAAATACAATTTCAAAGGTTTTTAAAATGCACTTTGCATGGGACCTTATAATCATATTTGTATTAATAACGAACAAACCGATACATGCAATTTCAATTGAATAATTATTTTTATTTTTCACATTATTCACACTATTAGCAAAGATGACGATTTGAATGTTTAATGTCTTACCATGGTTGTGGATTAGTTTCCTTTATATCCACGAGACAAGAAGTGGTCAACGCACTTACACCCCGACAGAAAGACTAAACGTCAAGTGACAGTTCAGACACACTTTAAACAGGCCACCCAAGACACGCCCACAGCCGGTAACAGGCCTCCGGATTTAGAACCCTGAACTTTTAGGGCTCGGTGGGTCCCGTAAGCCAATCGCAATGTGAAATGAGTACATTTAGCATATATTCTTTCTTTATAAACAGTATACAAGAACACGTGAAATATACAACTGCTTCATTCTGCTGTATTTATACTATATAAAAAGAAAACACATTGGTACTGAGAGAATTTTAAACTGTGATTTTTTGTGGATATTTCAGCATATTTGACAAGCTTTTCTGAGGCTACCAGTCCCTGTAGTTGTGGAGAGCTTTTTTGCACTTTTCTTAGTTCACCCCAAAACATCTGTGTGATTCAGTCTTGTATGAAACACACAATAATGTTGTATAATATTAAGCAACTTTTCAGTCTTATAAGCGAGGGAATAATATTGAGCCTTTTCTTAAGTGTACAGACAGGAGTTCGTTTTTAAAATGGTTACAGCGGATAGCGTTCCGTACCACAGCCCCCTTTCAGTGAAGCAGAGAAACCCTAAACCTCTTGGGAAAGTGCTGTGCTGCAAAACTTTTGTGTGCTCTGAATAGCAAACGATTCTGATCTTCACCCCACCCAAAACCTAAAAACACAGGTACCCCATACCCTGAAGAGCCTTGTATGGCATATGCTTCCTGACTGAGGAATATTAAGACGTGGATTGGAGAAAGATCTACTGTAGGGGGAACGAGGAGGGTGTTGTCAACTATATACCTTGCGGAAGAAATGAAGTGATTTAAAATGAGAGTTTAAGGGGATGATCTGACAGCGGAAAGGTTCTGTTATGAAGTCTGTTGCCTGAATCATCTCAAGGTACCTCCTGAAGGATAATTATGATCTAAGCCTATGGCACCTTTCCATTGCAGTTCTGGAAAATGTATTCACAGCATCAACATGAGAAAATACTTTCACAACCTGAAGAAAGAGGTGTCAAGAGGATCACAGCGCTCTACCACATGAAGAATTATTTGACAACAGCTTTTCTGAAGAAAAAATGGACATTTTTTTTACCGTGAGAATATTATATATCTCTACAGTATATGTGGGCATGCTTTTGTTGCAGTAGTTTGCAAGGTTAGGATTTACAATGTACCTGTTGCTTGGCAATGTGAAGTCCAGTTTGTTTACATCAGTAGGCAGGGTAAGTATGATAATTTTGAAATGATTGGAATATTCCAATAAGAATTGAAAGACCAACCGAAAAACATAACTGTAGCCTGATTCACTGAATGGCCAAATGTTTTGTATTTTGGACATGCGTACTGAGATGAGGTAGTACTAAGCACGTTTTGTCTTAAAAATAGATGTTGATGAAAGGATAACACCACATGAATATCATTACTGCTTTTAGATAGTTTTAGATACATATCCTTGTGAAATGAAAGTTGAAAATAGATGTTAAAACAATAGGAAAGAATGGCAATTAGCTGTATTGTTCATGGAGATGACTTTAGTAACATTTCTTGTTTTATTTGCACTAATAAAAGACATAAGGGCCAAAACAAGTAATGTGTTTCTATTTGTGTGACAATTTTAACCCGAGGTTCCTTATTGCCATGACAACAAAACGTTCTAAGGTTTCTTTGAAACACATTTTATTACAGAAGAAAATGGAAGGGGGTCTTGGGAAGAAGTTGGTGTAATGAGACAGCTGGCGGCTTATGATTTAGGTGGGTAGGAGGTTGTCTCCTAAAAGGTCTGGATGGTTATTTATAGACACCTTCACAACCCAGTCCTTGAGAGACATTTCCAAGAAGACAGTACTGATCCGCCATCTTCACTCTCAAAGCAAATGCCACTCCATTGTTCTGTTAACAATTAAAACCCGGGGACTGAATTTCCTTGAGCATGTTTTCCTTTAAAGATTGCAGAATGGCTTATCCTGGTACATCATTTGGGTTGGGAGGGGACGGAATGTTATATTGATTTTATTGGACATTCTCCATCATTTTCAGAAACTCTGGAATGACAAGAAAAAAATCTAAATGTCATATATTTCACTGAAATATAATACATTACATCCAAGTACAATTCAGTAACGTTGACCCGTAAAAATACACTTTTTGTCTAAATGTATTTATTTATATATTGGGATAAACAATACACTTCATCTCCAAATCATCTTTTTCTGCAAGTAGAAATGCAGAAATGCCTTTTGTCTTATTTTGTCATGTCTGTAAATACTTTCTTCCCGCGTTAATACCTCATTAAAGAGTTTTAATAAAATAAAATAAGATTTACATTACCATCAAAATCGATCTTTCCATCTTTATTTGTGTCTGAATCTGCCATGAGTTCATCAATTTCTTCTTCTGTTAATGTCTCTCCAGTGGCGTGCACAATATCTCCAAACTCCTCACGATCAATGAAACCATCTTGGTTCCTGTTTATTACAATAATAATGAAAACAAATCAGTAACCTGACATCAGTAAAATCAGCTTCATATCACCAACAAACAACTCTTGTACCAAATTTCCCGCTCTAGGAATTACCCACTCAAGTTTGGTAGTTTAGAATTTCCTCTTTCAGATTCATCTACTCTTCACAACATCATTATAGCGGTAAGCCAATAGAGAACATTAAAACAAACCTGTTTATTCTTTGTAACCGCTGCTAAAGCACCTCTAATTAATAACTTAAACTTTCTTTAATTTTCTCAATATTTCTCTAATATTATCTCTTATAATTATATCTCGATCAAATATTGTCCTATTCTAACAAGCCATATATAATATGATGTATGAATCTCAATTTTCAATCTCAAGTTTATTTGTATTGGGTCACAAAAGTATTTGTTTAGCCTGGACAAGTAAAGAGAAATGACTAAAATCTTTATAAGATAAACTATTTGTAAGAACATTGCAGTGCATACTCAGTTAGCCATAAGCTAAAATGTTAAACAAAAATCGTATGAAATCTTCAACTAATAATAACAACAACCTTAGCTTTTTTTTTGCTAAAGTAAATTATCTGAACAGTGTTTTTGTGAATAATGAGCCAGATTTCATTTCTAACAGATAGAAATGTCTAATATGCATCTCATATCTTCTGTTCTTTACATATTATTAGAGTTATTAGAGTTATGTTTTATGGAAACATTTGATATTTTAATGTGGACATGCCAGAAAATCAGGTGGCCATCCAAGGACATTTTCCAGTGTTTCTGCATTTTTGTTGAGGGGCATTAGGCTTTGTGACATACTTGTCAAAGATGCGGAAGCATTCAGATAGCTCTTCTTCAGACTTCCCAGCCTGGTCTTCTTTTAGCTGATGTACCATCATGACCAAGAACTCCTCAAAGTCGATAGTGCCACTGCCTGAGGATAAAAAACAAGAATTGATTTAACGATTTTACTGAACTGTGTCTGTTTGTGTAGTTTAACTGGTAGAGCATATCAGCATTGCCACTGTGACATACAGGGGAATTCAAATAGTCAGATAAATTTGATATGTAAAAAAAATAACTTACCATCTTCATCAACTTCTTCAATGATGGCATCTAACTCTTCTCTGGATGGATTCTGACCCAACATCCTCATCACGGTACCCAACTCTTTGGTGCTGATATCACCGCCGCCGTCCGTGTCGAACATGTCGAAGGCAGCCTTGAACTCTTACATGTAATTTTTTTTAAGATAGAATATTCAAAAGCTGGATGATAGGACAATTTACCCCAAAAAATTCAATTGCAGGACATTTGTTTCATGTGGGCAATAATACGAGCACTTGGTTTGTACTCCTGAAGCTCATTGTGATGTATAAAAATAGTATCACTACTGTATTTACACACTCACCAGAAATCATTTCTTCGCTCAGAAAAGAGCGGGCGTCGGCTTGGGCATCAGTGGGCTAATAAAATGAAATAGAGTTAAAAAAAGAAATTACAAAAACTACCATTTACAACATGCATTAAAAATATGCAAACACAAACAATGTACAAACAATGTATATATAGTATATATTTAAAAAGGTATATTGCTGCTATCCTCCAATGTCCAAATTATCGTGTTCAGTGTTTTTCATGAAATGGAAAAAACACTGTTCTTTTTAAATTATTAAATGTTAAACTATCAAATCAAATAAAAAGCACGAATGAATGCTTGAAATCTTTTTAGGCCTACATTTAAATACATATTTGCATTTGTGGTCAATTTAAGAGAATAAATAAAACCAGTCCAAACTTTAACATACAAAGTCTGTCTGTGATATATTTGCATGAAAAAATTCACTAATATTTAACCATACAAAAACAATATGCAGAATTTCTTAAAACAAACTCTTTTGGGAATTGTGGGATTGTTTCAGACAAATTTCTTTCAAACCATGTTTAAGCAATTACTCCTCAACTAAACTACAAGAGCTCTGCCAAAACAACATGACTTCACATATTCCTGTAGTGCACACATTGGCTTAAGACACTACACAGACAAAAGTATGTGGACGCTTCTAATGAAACATGTTTATATATCCTAGTACAAATATTAATTCTATAAAACCATATATGATTTTTTTTTCCATTTTTGTTGCAACTGTTTTGTAAGGGCCTTTTTCTGTTCTGAAATGACTGTACCCCTGTGTACCCAGTCATTGATGAGTTTAGCTCTCTCATCCCTGCTTAAAAAAAACATCAATGTCCATGATGGTCCAGCCTGATGTTCACTGTAAACAAACTCAATAAAAATTGGGCACATTGTACTCTATTCATTTTACAGAATTTTCCGTATAGATTTTTTTCACAGCTGTTTCTCCTGTATTAAGACTTTTGCACTTCACTGAGCTTAAAATTAATTAAAACGTCTGTCAAAAGAATGTACACCATATTGCAGGTACATTTTCAGTTTTTTACAGTAAATGCTGGATATTGTTGGTCTGGACCAACACAGCAAACATGAAGCTGCAGGTTAGGAAAGTCAGAATACCTAGAAAACTGCCTCCTGCTGATGTCTGCCTATCAAATCTTGAAGACCTACAATCTCACTTATTCTATGTCTGTGCTCTGTGGTCATTAAAAATCCCTGTGGTCCTTATATCCTTTGAATTAGAGAAGGGGTGTAATCCTGGCCAAATTAGCCCATTGACCTCTACACATCATGGCCTCCTAATGATCCCCACATGTACTAATTGGCTTGGCAACTCTGTCTCCTCTCCACATCATCCAGGTGGATGCTGCAAGTTTCCATGTAAAACGCTTTGAGTGTCCAGAAAAGCGCTATATAAATGTAACAAAGGATAATTATTAATTATAACTAACAGGAATATATATGGAACACTGTTCCTTTGATGCTTTTAAATGTCAAAGTACCAAGATAGGCTCAGGACTGTAATTAACTCTTATGTTTTCTCTCTCTCTCTTCTTTGATGATGGGGGTTACATACCCCTTATCTCCAGAGACCATAAACAAGACAAAACACTTTCAAGCATGCATAACATCACGTAGTAGATATAGCTGACAGCACGCCTTCCAATCATTTGTAGCAAGCACACTAAATATTTAGTATTCTATTACTTGTATTACTGGCCTGCTGACTTGACCGCTGTGGATATTACTTGAAGGGCAAAGAGTTTGCAAACAAAACAAACACGCAAAACCATGTTTACATTTAGTGTGCATATACACCCGATATAACACATGAATCATACAAGTAAATTCAATTATAATGCAAGTTCATTATTCAATGCACATTCTGAATTTGACATTCAACTATTAACCCCCAGTTACAGTGTGAAATGTATTTAAAATCCTCAACCAGGCATTTGGAAAAATCCATGTTGTGCGCTCATGCTAAAAACATCAAACACAGCATGACGCTTCTGATCCATATCCATTAAAGAAATCTTACCATACTGACAGCTGGTTAGTGAGACCTGTTTAAAAACACAAGTAATATGTGGTCTTCCAAAAAATAAAATGATCTTCTGTGCACCAAAGACCTCCAAAGTGCTCCAGGTACCCAAACGGCTCCAGACTCCTCTAATAAGACCTCATTTTGCTTCACCTTCCGAAAAATGTCCAGGATTGGACAAGAAACTTCAGACATGGAACTTGTTGACCAATGTCTGCACAGCCCTGAAAAAGGCTCCACCCCTCTCCTTCATCCCTTTCTAATCCATCCCCACCTCTATGTGCCCTCTATTGCCCCATATTTAGCTAAAGGATGATCTCAATGGCATTTCTACCCTCAACAAATAGAAAGGGAAAGCAATGAGACGTTGTTTAGGCATTGGATAAATAGAGAATCTAGAAACAGATGTAGGCTGCACACGCAAAGACGCAACCACTCGACAAGCGTCGGGGTGAGATGTATGTGCTTGAATCACTCACATGCCTGCATTTCTATCAGTCCTTAAGGTTTTATATTTGTTGATGAATAAGAAGATATTTTGAGAATTCTCTTTGTGGTTTGTGTCCAAATAATGGAAGTCAATGTGGTTCAGTGTTGTCTGAAAACATCATCTTTTGTGTTCTGCAAAACGAAGAAAGTCATCCAGGTTTGAACTGACATGAGCATGTGTATTTTTATTTTGGGAATGAACTATCACTGTATTATGTGGATTTTTATAACAATAATAGTGTTTTGTGTCACCAGATGAAGAGAAATATTGTACTGGCAATGTTATTCGGGGGTTGGCATGAATGCTACAGCACAAGGAGTGACCTTGTCACACTCCTGAGGATTCACATCCCTAGCCCTCCAGGCGTTCTCCAGTTTCTCATAGTAATCCTTTGACTGCTAGAGTTTCTTTGGCTTTGGAAATGTATCTACTCTGAGGCTGTGTCTTGAAGTTAAACATGGTACAGATGCTTAACACTCACACAGACTAACACACACTTTAGTCACAAATAACAATCAAGGTCATGACATGTTGAGATGACACAGCCATATGATGTCACAGCCACAATTATAGGTTGATGTGATTTAAAGTGCATTTCTGGACAGGTAGCAAGTCATTACATGTGATAGGGAGTGCGAGTAGAGTAAAGGCACCTACAAACTCATTAGAGGGAAGATCGTGGGACCTTTTATGTAAATAAATTGAGTCGCTAGTTCCTTACTGAGCGAGTAGGTTGTAACGCCGACACAGATATTCTTTTGTTAATGAAATTTACTACCTAACCCAACCCACTCCACTTCACTCAAAATGATAAACGTATAACAATGTCATAATTCAATCTTTTTCATCCAACTCATTTATTTCAAGTAAATATTTCTCACGCACAACATGCACACAAACCTATATGATTTGAAAAGTAATGCATTTACTTATAGTTCAATCTTAAGTGATTTTTTACTGTATATTACCATAAACAGAAATAATTCATGATAATTGGAATAATTAATAGAAAGCGCTCTTCAAATCCTAGATACTATGTCTCTTATTTTTACTGATGTGGCCTTCATTATCTTACTAAATTCATAAAAGGGTTATTATGCTTTGTTGCTAGGTAACACACCGGAGCACGAAAATTATGAATGCCTTTATTTCCAAGCGCACTTATCCTTGGTATGTTGTTCCTCTGAAAAAACATTTTCTATAGGTTCACTGTAAAAAAAAACATATTTACAAAAGATTGTTTTATTCCACAACTTATTTATAGATTTTTGTAATACGGTAATGTATAACAGAAATGGATGGCAAATAAACAAGATGGTTAAAAATCACATGAAAAACATGTAATTTAACTTGACAAAAACTGTGATTTTACAGTATTACTGGCACCCCAGGTGCCATAAATTTTGTTCTTTGAACAAAATTTTGAACTCAGTAACAACATTTTCAGAATAGCAACAGGTGTGTGACGCCGAACCGAATGACATCAGGAACAAACAACAGCTCATACTGTAAATATTTAATGATTTTCTACCTCTTATTAGTTCATTAAACTCATGTATACACTAAAAGTATAGAGGTTTTCATTGTAGTACACGTTAGTGAATTTGTTCATCAAACTAGAAGTTATAGATTTAAGTAAATTAAATCACAAATCACTCAGTGAAGAATTGAGTGTCCTGTCATCACAGTTTTTAATCCTAGTGTAAGCACAGTCTCCAATGCTCGGCCCTCCCTTTATATCCTTAACACAGATTGTGACGGTAGTGCAGCAGTAGCCTATAGATGATCACTAGGGGCTCGGTTATAAAAAGCATTATTTTCATGAATGACTAATGTCACCCCAAGCTCTCCAAGAGGCTAAGCGGAGCTAAATGACAGCACCAACTGCAAACTCTGTCTTTTCCTCCCCCCCACACTATTCTCGGACATTCTTAAGAACAGCAGCTGAATCTTGGAGAACAACTAGACATGTAGCAAGCTAAATAAGGAAGGAGCAGTGAAACACTCTACGACCTCCAGTACTAAAACCAATTGCAGATATTAAAGTGGCCAAGTATTGTGGTCATCTATTACAGTCCACTTTTGCTAGTGTTTGTGAATCTGCGTATGTGATGGTGATGGTTGATATAAACCTGCACAAAATGTTATCAAATGGTAAAAAAATGCAAAAGTACAAGACAACCGGTCAATGTTTATTTGTGATGATTTCTAAAGCTTCCTCCTGCCAGTCACTTCATGAAAGTATGTAAAACACTGCGATATAGAAAAAAAGACACGTATTAATGAATAATACTGTAAGAAGTATAAAATATTTAAAACAATTATAATATAAAGTGACCTTTGCTATGGATCTATATAGGACTGGATATAGATTTGATTTACCCATGCCATTTTATAAAGGCTTTTCTTACATTCTCTCTCTCTCTCTCTCTCTCTCTCTCTCTCTCACACACACACACACAAACACACGCACGCACGTTAAAACTCAAACTATAAAATAAACTTTGTCAGTTGTTTGTGTAAACAACAAATAGCAGGAAGCAAATCTGCTAGAATCCTTTAAAATACTAATTTCCAACGTACACGCTAAACAGTTGAACTAAATTCTGTTACGATAACTAGGCCAATTGCAAAAAAATGTCAACATATAAAAGGCCACTTACTAACGAAATTCTACTTAAATATAAATGACAGCATAAAAACATTCGCAATACTGCCAACATCACAAAAGCAGCTCAGTCTTTTCCATCAAGTCTCTGTACCCCTTGTGTTTGTGAGACATTTGACCTAATAATAGGCCTATAAGCCCCACCTTCCCTGAAGTCACTTACCTGCCAGCATCTGTCTCGACGCACCCATCTGTGGGCACTCAATAAATTCAAGGATATCACTGAGGGAGTCTTTGAAAATCCCAAGCTCAGTCTAAACAACGCACATAAGCTATTACCATTACCGTCGGCTAGATGCATTTTAAACACTTCATACCTTTCTTCACGCTATGGACTGCTGTTTCTGCATGCGCTAAACAGCTGGATGACAATACCACCATTGAGACTCTCGAGCTGTTAGAACAGGGACGTTGCCTCTTCAAATCCATCCTACCCTCAAACTCAGCAGTGCAGGTACTGGTTTGTGTTATTGTGATAATGACCATCCTCTCGCTTCTTGTTAACAGTTGCACACTGCTCATTCTTGAAAATTCTAAAGACTTATCCTGGGAGCCACGCTTTGCTTTGCTAAAAAATCTTATTATGAGCGATGTTATGCTCATTGTTACCCAAGGTCCAACAGTGATGCACTGTCTGCTGCAGAAAACCACGCTGCCGTACGGGGCTTGGTGTCTCACCCAGTTTTTCATTAACACGATGTGTGTTTTCTGCACCGTGTTAACTATCAGCTGCATGGCTTTGGAGCGTTACTTGTACGTGTGCCAGGCCATCTACTACCTGAGTATTCTGACCACTAAACGCGTAAACCTCATAGTTGGGCTCACGTGGTTTATTTCAGTGTGTCTGTCTGCAACAATAACAGGACTTCTCACTTTAGGACACAAGCCCTCATTGGTAGGAAAACCAACTACAGGACTCCTTTGTGAACCAGATACCATCGAGACCCACTTGGGGTTCCCACGAGCTCCAGCAGTCTTTCGTAAAGTGGTAGGGCTCGTATTGACTCTATTTTGCATCTTTTCATATTTTTTCTCCTATCTGCGGATGTATCAAGATGCACGCAATGCCATACAGCCATTCCAGCAGGTTAACAGAAGGGCGCGCAGGACTGTGGTCTTTTACTGCTCCATGTTTCTTCTTCAACTGCTCCCCATCTTTCTTAAAATAGTGTCAGATGCTTTGTGGGAACTTGAAGGCACCGTGGCAATGATCCGCTCGTTGAATTTCCCTCCAGGCTGGACGTCTGCAGGGACCCTGCACATCTTATTGGTGGTCCTGCTTCAGGTGCCACCTTGTATAAATCCACTCATCTACGGTCTGCGTAACAGGGAGGTAAGGGAGGCTCTGCGTAGACTATTGTGGTGGAAATATTCTTAAAAGGTATAAAGACCACCAGATCTGACCACCTCTTTTGAGAAGTTAAGGGGATTTTTCGGCATTAAACTAAAATGTTTATCGCTGGGCCGTTTTATTTTACATGTGCTGGTATTTTTAGTTTATTGTAACAGTTATTTAGATACATGCTTTGTCTTAAAAGATGCAACCGAAAATATGTACAGTGTATTGACCTTAATATAACTGTAAATTGTTATAATTATAAAATGTACAATACTTTTTGCAGGATACTTTAAATCCTAAATTGTGACCATGCCTGTATACCTTCATTTCATGATAATAAAAAAAATTGACCTTACTTTATATTTAGGATATGAGGGTTACATTTTCATAAAATGTTTTTGTGATGTTAGGTTAAAAAATATTAGTAAACATAAACTCAGATGTAGCATATGTATTTATAAGTATTGTTATGTACATATTAACAAGTTGCTTTTTAATAGTTTTGCAGTGATGTATAAAGCACCTAAAAGCAATCTTGTCAGAAAATTATTTTGGTAGAAGTAAAAGTAACCTTTCAAGAATATGACTTGAATATAAAAGTCTTAAAGAAATACAGATAAATAATGTACTTTCTACTAAAGTATCAAAAGTACTTTTCATATGTAAAACTACTTAAGTGAACTATTTAAAGCAAACTTTGTTAATACAACTTTTTTTTCAAAAATGGTGCTTACACATAAACTTTTGAATCCATTCCCGTCCCTACTGAAGGAGACTGTTTAGATTAAACAACTACAGACATTCCAACACGTTTTTATTAAATGTTTGGGTCACTGTGTAGTCATTTAACCGTCGTCAAAAAAAATTTGACAAATGTAATAACATCAATGCAAGTAAATGACGTAATAATAGGGATCGTTATACAGTGTACACACATTTAGTTTGTTAAAGCATATTAAACAAAGAAAAAATATATGTAATTCACATACATCTGAATATGCATACACACGTGCTTTAGTTCCGCATACCCCTCCCCCCGCATTGGTCGTATGTTTTCGTAAATAATCATACAGCTGCATCTGTCTTTTATCAATGTGATCACACTAAAGACTCTACTGATATTTCAAGTGTACGAGACTATTCTGTAAGTACTCAAGGTTAACATAAGATATGCAGAAAGTGTCTGAGTTATAGTCACTTTAAATGTGTCCTCCATTGCAGCGTGCCTGGTAAATAATTCTTCTATGCTTCCTGGTGTGTTTGAAGAACTGAATTATCTAGATGACGATTAGCGGGATGAGGTCATCTCGGATGTTTAATTTGATTTTGAATTTAGCATGCGATGTACCGAGAACGGGCCCATGTCTCGACTGTGGTTAAATGCTTATTATTATAATATATATAAATTCTATTATGTCTTAGTTTGTCAAAGATTAAATGTGTGACACTTTAATGAAGTGCACTATAATAAACATATTACTTAAAGGTCTCTTTTTTCACGCATTAGTTTTGTACTTAATGGCAAACATTTTTAGTAGTAGTTATTAACATAAACATAAGTTTATGTGTACTGAACTGAGCTATTTTGAGACATCATGACTCTTTTTGTGGTACCCTTACAAAAGAGATCTTTGGAATGCTAAGGTGTAGTATAAAATTAATGTGTGACAATATACAGTAGTACTCTAAGTCCATTATGGAACTGTATTTTAGTGCACTTTTACCGGGGTTCTTCCTCTCAGGTGCCATCAGACAAAAGAATGAGGAAGTGATGAGCCATTGTGCAATGAGTATCTTAACATTCACATATTACGGAAAGGGAAATTAAACAGACAGATTATTTTACGCACAAGCCACTGAGACCAAAGACAAGCACACAGGTAAGAGTTATGAATGCAGTTATGTCATATAAATGAATAAATATAATTCTGCTGCTGTAATATAAAAATCTTGAAATAGAAAAACTTGACCTGTTGACCTTGACCTGTTGGCTTTTTGGTAATAAACTTTATTAGCACTTTATGTCATTATAAAAAGTTGTACGGAAGTCAAATGCAAAATGTGTGTATTTATAATCCTTTTTGTGAGCACTAGTCTTTCAGAAGACTGTACATAGCCTCTTGGCATGTTTGCTAAGTAAGGCACAGCTTAAGAAGACTGATGCGTTCTACAATAGTTCGAACCAGATTTGTTGTGAAATAATGTTCTTAAACCTAAATTGGGATTTGAAAACCATTTTTGACCGGTAAAAATATATATAATCATGCGTAGTGATTTGACAAGTTATAAAATCACTTGGAAATTAAAGCAACTTCTGGTTTCAAGAATTTGTCACAAAGATGGTCTTTAGGCTCTAAGTCTTCTAACAACTAAATTTTGGAAACTGTTTTGTAGTTTGATAGTTGGTCCTTGCATTATGAATGGTTACACTCTATATAACAAATAATTAGTAATTAGGAGTTTGTTAGCAATTGTACTCGCGATCAACCAGAGGCATAAAGAGACCATTGTGACTGGAAATCCCAGTTTAGGGTGAATTTATTGTGCAAATCCAGACAGATTTTGAATCCTCATTGACTACCATAGTAGGAAAAATACAATTGTAGTAATATAAGTAATTTTCCTACTATGGGAGTCAATTGGGGGCAAGATCTGTTTGGTTATAAGCATTCTTCCAAATATCTTTCTCTATGTTCATCAGAAGAAAGAAATTCATAAAGATTTGGAACACCTCGAAGGTGAGTAAATGATGACAGAATTTTCATTTTTAAGTGAAGTATCCCTTTAATAGTGAGAATTGGACCCTTTTCTAAAATGTTATCGTTTTTTTTGGTATCTTAGTATATCTTCATATTCTAGTATGGAGAACAAAACAGAAGCATTTCAGCAACAAGAACCTCTCCTCAAAAGAAATCCTGAACGCCTGCTTTGCTCTGATCACAGTCTGGTATTCATTTGCAAGTCACCTCCTAGTGAAGGTGGTTTACAATCAGTAGACAGCCAGCAGCCTCTTCAGGTCAAACTGCCATCGCAGTGTAACGTCCACCAGCTTCGTGTACGCCTGTGCATGTTAGCGCAGGAGACGAACCGATATCCTGATCCATTTGCGCTTCTGGACCCAGAGCGATACAGCTTGTTGTACCTTAAGGATGAAGAGTGCTATGAAATCTATGATGACTTTCAGGTATTGCGAACTTTGGATGCACCCTGGTCTCAGAGTGCCGATGGTCTACAGACCCTCAGTGTCACTGTGCTGGCTCATAAGGCTGCATCTGAGGAGAGAATGAGCTTCCAGTGCATTCTGAATGAGCTGATTGGATATGATTTAGATTCAGATATTAATCGTTTAAGTGAACCTTGCTTTGCCAGAAGAAAGTTTGCGACACCGAGAAGGGAAGAGCTAAAAAAACGGGATCCTGTAGCATATGCCACTGAACCGTGGACGACTTCTGCGGCACTTCCTATGGACCACCAAGATCAATGCAAACTGTCTGTGAGTGTTTATCATAAAAAATCAAGCTTTTCTGTTCAAGTTAGCATAAGACATACTCCCAGTGATCTCCTTAAGATCGCATGGAAATCATTGGCCGTGATAGACCATTCATTTGAAAGATGGTCTATGGAACATGTTCTTAAGGTGTGTGGTAGAGAAGAGTACTTAAGTGGAGATTTCCCGCTTTCAGACTTCCTGTGGGTCAGACACTGCCTGAAAAACACATTGGACCTACATCTCTCAGTGGTTCCTGTCTCATTTCTTCCGGACGACACAGTAGGACAAGAGTACTGGCCGCTGGTGGACGCTCTTACTGGTCTGTCAGATTCCCATGAGGAACTTTCTGTGACCGGAAAGGAAGTAGAAGAAATTGTAACGATTTCTCTGTGGGACTGCGAGAGAAAATTTAGAGTGAAACTCGTGGGGTTTGACATTGCAGAGCTGCCAAGTAAAGTACCGCAGTTTGTTCATGTGGAGGCCACTATAATCTACGGCAGCAAGATTGTGTCGTTAGTTCGTTCGGCTTCCAAAGAGTTCACAGATGAAGTGCTCTGGAACACCTGGCTGGACTTTGATATTCTCATTAGAGATATCCCTCACGGAGCAAAATTAGGCTTCACGATTAATGCCGGTGCCGTGGATAGCTCCTCAACCAAGGCAACGAAGACAAATTCTTCGAAACTTCCAGAGTACCGGAAGGAAAAGGGGAAAGTGTTATATTTTGTAAACCTCCAATTAATTGACCACAGATCTCTTCTTAGCCAGGGCATTCACACGTTGCATATGTGGCCATTCCCTGAAGTAGACGAGGAGGCGTTTACTTATAAGGCTGAGAAGCTTTCGACTGCCACCAACCCTGATATGGCCAAATCTATGGCAATTACTTTCATGTTGGATCGCTACAGCTTTCCTTTGGTACTGCCCAATAGTGGTACTTTTGCACATGGTAGTGGTACCTCTACTGTATCTGATTCCTCAGAATCTGGAAAACATTCCCTCAAGTGGGTCAAAGAGGAGAGCGTTCACTATGCCTCAAATTTACCCCAGTTTCTTCGCAAAGTGGATTGGATGCAGCCGGGTGCTGTCCAGGATGTCCATTGGCTCCTGAGTCACTGGGAGCCAGAGGACATAGAGCTATCTGTGGCCCTTGAGCTTCTTAATGTAGATTACGCAGATATTAAGGTCAGAAGGTTGGCTGTCCAAAGGTTAGAGATGCTTTCCAATGAAGATGTGCTTAAGTACCTGCTTCAGCTGGTTCAGGTAAAGCCATAAAGTGTAAGTGTATAGGTTTAGTAATATAGTATAAAAGTAGTCTATTGATGTTGTCAGTACAAATAAGACCAACGTTTAGGATTTCACTTGGAGATGAAACAGTATGTTTTCCCATTTAGACCCTTAAAGTCGAACCGTATCACAACAGCTGTCTGGCACAATTCCTCCTCAGTAGAGCTCTAAGGGTAAGTCATTTCCTTCCATTTATGACTTTCAAATAGAGGATTTAATGATTTATCGTATCGTACCGGCTACTCACTGTTTCTCTGCTATACACAGAGCAAAAGAATCGGACATTTCTTTTTCTGGTACTTGCGGAGTGAGGTGGCAGGATGCCCGTTTTTTCGTCAGCGCATGGCTGTCATACTGGAGGCCTACCTGTTAGGCTGTGGAAAGGCCATGTTGGAAGAGTTTCAGCTTCAGGTACAAGCTGTCAAGTGCTTGCATGATGTAGCCTTAACAGTGAAAAGCCTCTATCCGGACAAGACAGATCTTCCACCAACAGGTACGATTCAAACACCTTTGCACTGAATATTATTTGTTAGTGGCTGTATCACTATGTGATCATGTGTTTGTATCAGCTCCTCGCAAGCTCCAGGATCTATTGGAGGCGTGCGGTTTACCTTCTGACTTCCAGGTACCTTTTGATCCTCGTGTCAGAGCTGGAAGCATAATAGTAAGCTTTTGGTTTGAAGTATATACTTAAATATTAAAACTTTAACCTTTGAACTGTAAATGTTCTTGAAGTTGATCTTTCTCGTCACCCAAACCTTCCAGAGTGATAGTTTACCTGTATGTGACTCTTTCTTCTGTGCGACACTAAAGAAGATTTTTTGAGAAATTTAAGTAATTGGGGGGTAGCAGTGTTGTTTGGTTACCAACGTTCTTCAAAATATCTTCTTTTGTGTTCTGCTGAAAGAAAGTCAAACAGGTATAGAATGACATGAGTTTGAAAACGATCAAATCTTCATTTTTGGGTGAACAATTTATTTAACTATTTAACCTATAAAACCTAACCTATTTAACTCTGACCCAACATTACCTCTCTAAAATGACTCCCTGACCCAAACCCTTCCACACACAGCTCAGAGATTGTAAAGTGTTGGCATCAAAGAAGAAGCCGCTTTGGCTTGAGTTCTCCTGCATACATTCAGAAGCTCCAGCAATCCCTCCGGTAGGCATCATCTTTAAACACGGAGATGACCTCCGACAGGACATGCTCATCATCCAGGTAAATAATGAACCCCAGTCTAAGCATTCTGATTACAGTGATGACTGCAAACTTCCTTTTGTAGTTCAGAGATGAACATTTTGTATATTTTCTTTTTCAGACACTCATGGTGATGGACTCCATTTGGCAGGAAAAGGGTTTAAACTTGAATCTAGTGCCTTATGGATGCATTTCAACAGGATATAACATAGGTACATGACGTGAGAAGTATATAGGAATTCATTAAGAGAGCTCTTCAGAGAACTGACAATTGCTGCTTTTAATGGTCATATATTTTTTAAATTCTCCACGTAGCTGTGCCATTCGAGTAATGAATCGTATTCGAGTAAAGAATTTTTTTAAAGCTTACGTGTCATATACATTATGTTGACATGTCAATTTCAAAAAGCATTACAATAAATCTCTTTACTTTTATTTGCATGTCTGTCTTTATCTGTCTTTGCACAGGTATGATTGAGATTGTAAGAAATGCAGTCACTATCGCTTCTGTCCAGAGGAGTCAGGGGGGCATGGCGGGGGCATTCAAAAACAATGCCCTGTATGACTGGCTTGAGAGGAAATGCTCATTACAGGAAAATGTAAGCAGACTTGTGAAAACTCCCCCGATGTGAGCCGTCATTTCCCACTCTGCTGCAATCCACCAGATTTTTTATCACACTTAGCATCATGTGAAGCAAATGGACCAATTAGAATTTGATCATTCTTTT
Organism: Triplophysa dalaica; assembly: GCF_015846415.1. Taxonomy (NCBI): domain Eukaryota; kingdom Metazoa; phylum Chordata; class Actinopteri; order Cypriniformes; family Nemacheilidae; genus Triplophysa; species Triplophysa dalaica. Next base: position 7,232,310 of record NC_079561.1, read on the forward strand.
TTTTACTTGTTTTAAACTTCAATGCAACAGCACTTTCAGGCTATGGAGAAGTTTGTGAACTCGTGTGCTGGGTACTGTGTGGCCACATATGTGCTGGGTATTGGCGACCGCCACAATGACAACATCATGATCACTGATCAAGGTAAAACCAAGGGAAGCTTTTATCCTGTGACTTGAAAAATGGAATCATTCACTTCCAGAAAGCATGATTTTAAGTAAACTTGTGAACTAAAGGAACAAAATTCAATTTTTTGGAGGATCTATTGACAGAAATGCAATATAATATGCATAACTATGTCTTCAAAGGTTTGTAAAGACCTTACATAATTAAGCGTTCTTTTTATTACCTCAGAATGAGTTATTTCCATGTACAAACACAGTGGATTCTCTGACATGGAATTCGGAATGTTATTTCTAAAGTATCTCTAAAAAGACAAACTGCTGATTCATAAATTTGTTATCTTCTTCTGCAAAGAAGTGGAAACATAATGACACGTTTGTCCTCTTTCATTTGCTGTAATGCTTCGAAAGGAAGAGGGAATGGGTAGAATGATCCGTTGGTTGCAATTCGCAACCTCACAGCTAGATGCCACTGAAATCTCCCATGTTGCTCCTTAAAATTATTATGTTATAGCTGGATATATTTAATCATTTCACATATTTGTCATACTTTAGTTCTGAGTATTATTATTGATTACATTAGAAAGGATTTATTATACAATAATCAAAACAAATATGTATTACAGAACATGGGAATGAATAAATGTACCAGAACTTAAATTATATATCAATTTATTACACGGCTCGTTGGAATGCTAAATTCTGATTGGCCTGTCACAACATATTCGTTATTCCCAGATAACAACCTCTCAAAACTAATAACACATGTTAACCCGGATACAGCAAATCGTCTTGACAGGCTTTTCTGGCATATTAAATACTTAAATATATATATGACATTATTTTTACAAATGATTAAACCAAATTGCCTGTTCCTGACATTTGAATGTCATTTATTACCTTAAAACCAAAAGTAAACAGCTTTCCCTCACGAAAGGTCTCCATTCCATAAAAAATTAGATAATAAAATAATTAACATTTCATGTCCAGGTTTTATCTCATGTGGCAAGTAGCCGTGTAATATGCAGGATAATTTACAAGCAGCAGGCTGTTACTATGGGAAAAAAAACTTCAGTGTGATAAAAGTTCCTTTGCGTTGGGTCCTGTTCACACTGTTGGGGCTTGTTTCTGCGATAATAACTGGCTGCCTGTACATTATCCCTTACTTAGAATCTGACTAGTATGCTGTTTTTCTCAGGGAATTTGATCCACATTGATTTTGGACACATCTTGGGACATACCAAGAGCTTCATGGGGGTAAACAGAGAAAGAGTCCCCTTTGTTCTTACCCCTGACTTCCTCTACGTTATGGGCAGGGTAAAAGGTCGTCCTAGCCTCTACTTCCAGAGATTCAGGGTATGTTCTGCTTCACCGTTTCTCTTCAAAACCTTCAAGGTAGCTCCTGTTAAAGGTCCACAATAAAACATTGAATTTAGGAAGCTAGACCTACCATTTAGCCACACAAACACAACCGTCTTAAAGAGGCCAAAAAAGTATTCGCACCTGAGTTTAAAGCGCCTTACAGCAGATCAGAACCACTGTAAACCTTACTATTTGTTCTTTCTTTTAGGACACCTGTATCAATGCTTATCTTTCCCTGCGCTCTCAGTCTCGCCTGCTTGTCACGCTCTTTTCGCTCATGCTGCTCACTGGAATTCCTGAGCTTAGCACGTCGCAGGACATGCGTTACCTGACTACAGCGCTGCAGCAGGATCAAGTGGAGGATGAGGCTCGGAAACACTTCCTACAGCAGATTGCCCTCTGTGAGCAAAAAGGTTGGACTGTGCAAGCGAACTGGTGGTTTCACATGATGGCTGGAATTAAATAAAATGTAATTAGCATATAAAACCTGAAAATGTAAAAAAGATCACAAAAAATGTATTGTGTAAAAAAGATGACGCATTCAAATCTATACAATTTTAGTCAATTACACAAAATATTGTTATTTCTATTGTACCCACTTTTTATTTAAGCCTATAAGATCCCCTTTGAAACATTTGTATGGATCTTATGGGTTTGTACAAAATCCAAACTTTTTGGTTTTATTAAAAACAGCTTTTATCTTGTTTGTCACTGCTTTGTGCAAATTTTTATCCATTTAACAATAATCGAAAAACATGTGTCACAAATAACAGAGAGAAAAACGTCTTGGTTACGTATGTAACCTCAGTTCCCTGATGGAGGGAACGAGACGTTGTGTCGAGAACGACAGATGGGGTTCGCCCTTGAGAACCAATCAACTCTGACTACTATAGAAAAGGCCAATGAAATTTGGCGAATGCAATTTGCATGCCGGGCTCCGCCCCCGGAAATCCGGTATAAAAGGAGGCCGGCGTGCAGCATTCACTTACCTTTGTTCTGAAGAGCCTGAGACCTCTCAAACTGCAGCAGAATACGATACGTGTTCGTGGCATAAGGGACACAACGTCTCGTTCCCTCCATCAGGGAACTGAGGTTACATACGTAACCAAGACGTTCCCTTTCTGTCGGTCTCTCGACGTTGTGTCGAGAACGACAGATGGGGTTGCCTATGGAAAACGCCACAACGCTGTATCGCGTCACAATCTCTAGCGAAGCGACGGTAACAAGCCTGGGCGTGTCATCTCGAAGCTTTCGTGAGACTGTAACCTTCCAGTGTGGTGGTCGGGGGGTTCCAGAGCTTTCTTGGAGAAAGATGGGTACAGCCCTGACCGGTAACTTTCACGGACGGGGCCTTAGCTCTCTATAGGCGAGAGGCCGTCCAGATCAGTTTACACCGGGTAAGCGCGACTCTTAATCAGAGAAGCGCTACAGAGGCCACCTCCTACCCGTGGGGAGGAATATGGTGGATATAGGTATGGTCTCGTCCTTGGAGGAGAACGCATGGAACGTGCGGACTGAGTAGTTAACCGCGAGGTGGAGGCCCACCTGGGGAAGCTCATGGGTTACCAGGAGTGGGAACCATTCTCATGAGGATACATCAGACGGAACAGCCCACGGAGGGGGTGTTACAGACGTCCGGTAGCACTAGGTCCGGTTAGAGCTATCTGTGATAGCTCACATGGTATCCCGGCCTAAGGGGGAAGGCTGCTCTGCCCAGCCAGCCCCCAGGGGGTGCTTGTTTGGTGATGGATGGAATGCCTATTCTTAACCAGTGTCTGGGTAAGAAGGGAGGCTGGTGAGGTACCAGTTTCTTAGCGATGTGTTCGGGTAAGAAGAAAAGGTAAATAGCACACTGACCCAACCTGTTAGAGGGTGGAAAGGTGCTTTCGCAGGCATACGCCCCCCCGGATGCCAGTCCTACATGTCGCCACGCAGGACGTGGGCTGACACCGGGTTTACGCGAAGGTTGTTAACCCTTGCGAAGGTGTTTGGGCATAGCCCAACCCGCAGCTCTACAGATGTCTGCTAGAGAGGCGCTTCTGCCAGTGTCCAGGAGGTGGCTAAACTCCGTGTGGAGTGAGCCCTCACTGCCAATGGGCATGGGAGATTCTGAGATCGGGATGCCGTCGTAACGGCGTCCACGACCCAGTGCGCCAGCCTCTGTTTGGAGACAGCCTTCCCCTTCTGCTGTCCTCCAACAGACACGGAGCTGGTCAGAGCTTCAGAGCTCTGCGTGCGGTCCAGTACGTACTGGACACAACACTAATCGGGTTGGGTCTTCCTCCCCTATGGGGAGCGCCTGCAAGTTCACCACTTGGCCCCGGAGGGAGTAATGGGAACTTCTTGGGCACGCATCCGGGCCTGGGTCTCAAGATAACGTGAGAGTTTCCAGGGCCGAGTTTAAGGCAATCCAGGGACACGGAGGATGCTCGGTGGTCCCCTACCCTCTTGAAGGAAGTGAGCGCCGTCAGGAGGGCCGTCTTACTCTATGAGGAAGATCGGAACCTCCGAGGGGCTCTTTGGGGGGGCCCTGAGGCTCCCCAGGACCACTTAGGGTCCCAAGAGGGTATGGAGCGGAGATGAGGCGGATTCCGCCCTCTCGCTGCTTAGGAACCTGGTGACCAGGTCGTGTTGCCCTAGAAACTTTCCACCGACTGAGTCGTGATGAGTGGCAATAGCGACTACATACACTTTCAGTGTGGAAGGGAGATGTTAGTCTCCAGTCTCGTGAGGAGGGGAACACAATCCTGATCAAGCACCTCAGTGGGTCTTTCTCGTTGAGAAAGACACCAGGACGAGAAGAGGCACCGTCTAGAGGCGTGTAACCGCCTAGTAGATGGGGCCCTAGCCTGGGTGATGGTCTCAGCCGTATAGGGGGAGTAGCCATCTTAGGATCTTCTCGTCCCGTCTAGAGACCAGACATGGGTGTTCCAGAGGTCTGATCTGGGATGCCAGAACGTGTCCTTCCCCTGAGAGAGCAGGTCCTCTGTCAGGGGAATGGTTCAGGGGGAGTCGCTGTCCAGAGCATCGGCTCTGAGGCCAAGTGCGGTTAGACCGGTGTGGTGTAACCAATAACACTTGGTGCTCCTGCTCCCTGACCTTGCACAGAGTCTGTACAAGAAGGCTCCTGGGGGGGGGAAGGTGTGCTTCCGCCCATCCCGCGGCCAGCTGTGCGCAAGGATATCCGTGCCGAGGGCAGGGACTATCAAGCGGGCAAATGGTGGTGTTACGGGAGGTGAACAGGTTTTACCTGGGCCTATCCGAACAGCCTCCAAATGAGCTGGACTGCACGGGGGTGGAGTCGCCACTCTCCACGAGGCATAAACTGGCGAGAAAGCACGTCGGCTGTCTAGTTCAGTTTGCCCGGGGTGTGTGGCCTGCAGGGGACGAGTCACCTGTTGACTCCACCGGAGGAGGCGTCGAGCAAGTTGTGTTTAGCTGCTGTGTGCGAACGCCACCCTGACGATCTGTATTCGCTACAGCTATAGTGCTGTCCTCGGAACAGCACGTGCATGTCTCGCACGAGAGGCCGTAGCCTGCTCAGTGCAAGTAGCATAGCCCACGACTCTTGGCAATTGATATGCCAGCGCAGGCAGGGGTTCGTCCAACACCCCACCTGCGTGCCCGTTGCACACTACACCGCACCCCTGCAGGGAGACTTCAGTCGTCACCACGACCTGCCTCATAACCTGCTCAAATGGACCTGAGTCCGTCGAAAAAGTCATAAAGACTAGGGGTTATGGTGCGTCGGCAGCAGGGCGGCATCACCATGCGCCTGCTGCCGGTGTGCCACGCTCTCCTCGGGACTCGACTCTGAAACCAGTGTTGGAGCGGTGTCATGTGCATCAACTCGAGGGGTATTAACCCGCAAGGACGCCATGTGTCCCAGGAGCCTCTGAATTGTTTCAGGGGGACCGCTGTCTGCCTAAAATGTTCATTTCAGACAGTTCAACACTGGTTGGGCACAACTGCGGACAGGTGTGCCGACATGGTGACAGAGCTGAGTTCCATACCGAGAAAGAGGATGCTCTGCACTGGGGAGAGCTTGCCCCTCTCTTGGTTGACCTGGAGTCCCAATCGACCTAGGTGCCGGAGCACCAGGTCCCTTTGTGTACATAACAGATCTCGCGAGTGTGCCAAGATAGGCCAGTCGCTGAGATAGTTTAGTACCCGCTCGCCTTCCTCCTCTCAGGGAGAAAGGGCGGTCAGGGACAGACCGAAAGGGAGGACTCTGTACTGATATGCCCGCCTCTCGCACGCGAACCGTGGGAACGGCCGGTGTCGAGGAGGATCGAGACATGAAAGTAAGCGTCCTTCAGGTCGATTGCCACGAACCAATCCTGACACCTCATAGATGTCAGGACGCGCCTCTGTGTGAGCACCCTTAATGGCAGCTTGTGAAGGTGCTCTGTTCAGGGTACGCAGCCTTTGGGGGCAACCCGCCGTCTTTCTTGGGAACGATGAAGTGCGGGTGGTGACCCACTGAACATCTTGGTTTTGAGGGACGAACTCGATGCCTGTTTTGCCAGAAGGGTGGTGACCTCTACCCGAAGTACGGAGGCGTCCCTGCCTCTGACAGAGGGAGAGATGATGCCCCGAAACTTGGGTGAGTCTCTGGCGAACTGGATCGAGTAACCAAGACGGACCGCCCTCATTAGCCAGCGAGACCGTGTGGGCAGCTCTCGAGCTCCCAGGGACTGTGACAGGGTGACCAAGGGGACGGTCTGCTTCATCATTCCCACGGGGGGTGGTTCGTCGGCTGGCGGAGCTAACCATGTCGCGGGGAGTCCCCGGAGGGAAGGTTTTTGCTCCGCCTGCTTACCTGCCTGGCGGGACAACGGCACGCACTGTCGGTTTGAGAGTGGTGACGGCTGTCATATGTGTACGACCTCACGCCTCGCCAGGGTGTGAGGTCGGTTCGCCGAGCACAGTCCAGTGGAGTGTGCGATCGGCTGCAAGTAAACCCGGGGAGAACAGAAAACTCAGTGAGTAAGTGGGCGCCAAGCCCTAACAAGGGCCCGGCTTTGGTGACGAGGCAGGATTCGTCCCGTACCGACCGATCAGAGCCGTGGCTGTGAAGGTTCGGGCCCGATGTTGTTCTCCCTGGGGTCTTCCCGTCAGTGTCCCTTCTCGCGAGGAGGTTGCTGACGGGGTGGAGGTTTCCCCCTCGACCTCTGCTTCCGGGGTGCCGCCTGTGGGGGCACAGGAACCGGAGCCGATGTCGAAAGGGTCCTGGGTTGCAGGGAAGCAGACGTCACGTGAGATCTCGGAGGCCTGTAGGCGGCCGAGTCGCGGCGTGAAAAAAATGTGGTTAATTGCCACTGTCTGCTTCGCCGTCAAAAAACTGCTGAGCGCAGTCCTCGATGGTGTTACCAACAACCCACCCTGCGAGATGAGTGCATCAAGAAAGCGGACTTCCTTGCTGTCACTCTTCTGCACAAGGTATAGCCGGGGGTGTCTCTCCTGGACCACTACCGTGGACATCGTCCGACCCAGGGCCCGTGCCGCCGCCTTAGTCGCCCGTAGAGCGCTGTCAGCGGTGGCACGGAGATCCTGCATTATACCCGGGTCGGCCTTACCCTCGTGGAGCCCTCTCAACGCCCTGGCCTGGCGGACCTGCAGGATGGCCAAGGCATAGAGAGAGGAGGCAGCCTGGCCCGCAACATCGCAAGCTTTCGACACCAGTGATGCCGAAGTCTTACGTGCTTTGGACGGTAGGAGTGGTCGATCCCCCCCCAGGTGGTAGCCGTCCGCGGCACAGGTGCACCGCAGGCGGACGTTCCACCCGGGGGATCTCGACGCAGTCCTTGGCTGCCTCACCATCGAGGGAAGTAAGGGAGCCGGAGCTGGTTTCACTGGAACGGTCCGTGAGTGGAGCGTTCCAAGTTTTACACAGCTCCTCATGCACCTCCGGGAAAAACATGGCACCCGGGGTGGGCGCGGTTTGCACCGCGCACCGACCTCGGGAACCACGTATCCCCGGGTTAGCACGGATGACATCACTTCTGCTTCCTCCTGAACTCGACCGCTGGGGGTGGAGTTTGGATTCGGCAGAGTCGGATGCCAGTCTCCCTCCGATGCTGCGAGCGACATCTCATCTACGTCACACATCGTTTCCGAGTGTGTGCGTGAGGATCCGGACGGTATGCCACCGCCGGTTGGGGAACGTTCAGAAGAGCGAATCGGGGTGCGATCGGCCCGTGAGCACTTGGCTGGCGGGTTTACGTTCGCAGAGTTCCCCGTATCACTAACGCTGCTAACGTGGGTGGTCATCGGGGCCGTAGCCACAGATGTCACAGCCCGGGTAGCAGACGAAATGGTGGCTGGTTCCCGTAGGAAGACAGCCACCCGTGACCGCAACTTCTGAATGACAATCTGCCCGCAGTGCAGGCAGATGTGTCAACAAACGCTGCTTCAGTGTGCTGGACGCCCAGACACCTAATGCAGCGATCGTGTCCATCCCCCTCCTCGATGAGGGTGCCGCACCCAAGAGAACAGCGGGACATGCCACGCTGGAGAATGCTCAGTTAGTCCTGAAAAGGACTTTTAGAAAAAATCTCTAACACCTCCGGAACCGCCGAGACGCCCAGGGGAAGGTCGCTGCAGGAAGGGACGATCCGCTGTAACACGTCGTAGCACCAGCGTGTAGTTGTAGAGGATTGAATCCTGAGTTGTACTCATGAGCGATGGCTCTGAAGAACAAAAGGTAAGTGAATGCTGCACGCCGGCCTCCTTTTATACCGGATTTCCGGGGGCGGAGCCCGGCATGCAAATTGCATTCGCCAAATTTCATTGGCCTTTTCTATAGTAGTCAGAGTTGATTGGTTCTCAAGGGCGAACCCCATCTGTCGTTCTCGACACAACGTCGAGAGACCGACAGAAAGGGAACGAATGACTGATTCAGATGGTGAGAAAGACCCTCAGTTGGTCAGGAAATGAGACAAGAGTGTATTTATGGTCATTGCCTTTAGAGGGCACCCATCTCCATATTCCCTCCACATGGGTCAAGATAAAGAGATAATTGCTTGAAATTACAAAAGACTATGAGATTTAAGGTTTGTTACTAGTACTACTGTATTAAAAGTGTCCGTCAACACCTCTCCCCGGCCCAGCAAATACTGTGCTTGGTGGGTATTCTGCTTCTTTTAGGATTGGTGGGCAGAGAGGGGAGGGCGTGTAGGGGTGTTGTCACAGCCAGCAGTTTGGGGGGTATGGGCGGGGGGCTGTCAAGTCTGTCTGAGAGACTGTTGCCAGACAGGCGAGTCTCCATCCTGCATCTCATCTACTGCATCCTCTTCGGTTTCTTACAATCTTTAATAATGCATTTTTTTTCATTGTGATTTTTTTATCTTTTATCTTTTACATTTTATCCTTCTTTCTCTCTCTCTCTCTCTCTCTCTCTCTCTCTTTCTTTCTCTCTTTCTATCTTTCTTGCACACGCACACACAAATACACGCACATGCCCAGACTGCATTAATATGAGCACATGGTTAGACCACTGGCTGTCTACATTGGGATGGGAAGGTCCATTATGTACAAAAAGAATACCCTTCAAAGGTAAGACTATTAGACTAAAACATGCTTATCTTTGTAAATATTGTATATACAATACAGCGCTATTTTTAGTTTATTTTTTAAATCATACATTGACATGTCCAATATCTTCCCCCAGGCCAGAGTAGATGTTACACAGATGGATTTTTAAGGTAATCATTTATTTTATGTAATGTAATACAGATGTGTGTAGTGTTTACTTGCAATTAAATTTACTTACAAATGTGTATAGCAGGGATTAAAAAAATAAATGTGGTCCTTAACCTTTTAGCTAATGTTCATAGAGGTACATATGCATCAGAGTCAAACATCTTATGCCCTGATTTAAACCCGCATGGATGTGTGATGTAAAATCATCATGTGCTCTATATGGGGTCACACCCTCAAAGAACCTCCCTTCTACAAATCAAAGTAGATGTTTGGTCGAGCCCCATTTTTATAATTGAGGATATTTGAAAGCTTCAGTCATTACTGCTGAGGGTTTGTTAGAGGGCAAGTCAGGTCATATATGTGCATTGTCTGTGTGAACCTTGGTTACTGAGTGTACATGGAGGACCGATTCAAGCAATAATGGTTTCCTGTGCTGAAAAGATCACTGACCTATTTAAGCATCCCCCTAATTCCCCAACACACTGCGTTCGTATGTTCTGCTAATATTTAATCTTTTTTTATGATTGCTTTTTGAACCATAGTTTTATAATGATCAGCCTTTTGCATTTAATGTTCATGCATCTTAATGACTTTTATGCTGAAGTCAGTAGCACGGGTCATGTTTTTCTGTTACCCTTGTTTCTAATCTGCCCTAGTATACTAGAAAACAAGCTTTCCTGTAGCTCAGTGGTGAGAGCAAGGTTGTGGGTTCGATCCCAGGGGTTTGCAGATACCTAAGTATAAATGTATAGGATAATGAAATGCAAGTCGCCTTTGATAAAAGCGTCTGCCAAATGCATAAATGTAAATGTAAAACAAGACATAAGGCTTACTTAAGCGAGAAAATAATGCCTGTTGACTTCAATATCGTCACTGCAAAAAGAACTGACATAAAATTACCAATACATTTTCCTTTATTTTAAGGACATTTCCAGTAATGCTAAAATAATTTAATGCTGTGCAAAATGTAAAAAATAGTTAAAACAACAGTAAAACAGAAATACGGAAAATTATATGAATACAGTATATTGTGCCCTATTTTTACGGATTATTTTAGAGGGCTGATAACATGTAGAGAACTTGATTAAGAATATAACACAATGAAAAAAGCAGCCTCATCTGAAATAACTCTTTGTACTCTTTCTGTGATACTGTGACAAATGTGACATTAATATTAGTCCTACTGGGGATTTGAAAATGTGTTACACTTGTGTGTAATGTGCTCAAACTTTTGTTAGATCCGTTTCTAATTCTGAAAAGTACATTTGAAATAATTTGCATGTCTGTTGCTTTCTGTTGAAAACACGTGATTTAGGAGGATTGTTAAAATGGCTTGAAATAATTTTCTGTCAACTTTCTTACTACATGTTAATGGTGATAATGAAAATCATAAAGAAAATTGGGTAACACTTTACAATCAGGTAGTTTTTGTTAACTTTTTTAAGCATTAGCTAACATAAACAAACATTACTTACAGCATTTTCTAATATTAATTTCCTCATTTGCGTATACATTTCTAAATTAACCGTTGTAACTGTAAACATTAGTTAATGCACTATAACATGAACATGAACATGAACAATTGTACTGACATTAACTAACATTGATAAAGATGAATAAATGCTGAAAAACTACACAGTATCCGTTGACGTTAATGAATGCATTTACTATTTAAAAAAAAAAAACTTATTGTAAAATGTTAGCTGAAATTGTAAGAAAAACTTCACACTGTACATCAGAAAAATGCACAATAGAATAATTTTAACTGGTGGTCTAGTTCACCTACTCTACACAACTAATCAATTTTATGATTTAAATTTTAAAATATCTTCCTTTGTTACTCTCATACAGAGCGCCACCATGCTGGGATAAGGTCTCTCTTTTCTGCACTGATGGTCCGTGGCTAAACTGCTACGACACACTGCAGCGTCCTTTACAGAGGCCCTCCAATTATAACAGAGACACACCAACTACCATCAACAATGTAGATGCTGTATGGAAAAGTCCTCAGGAAGCAATCCATAAATCAGTATGAGCAAATGAGACTGCCACAGGTCAGGATGTTCATCAGAATCTGTCTTGGCATTTGATTTGATTTGCCTTTTAAATGCATGAGCTATTTATTTAAGCTACTGTGATGCCCCATGGATATAATCAAATCTTTTGCTGTGATTCTGCCTCTTGCAGCGTGACTGATTTCCTCTGGTGTTCAGAGTGGACTGGAGTTTTCTAGCACCATTTGAAATCGGTCGTGCTGAAAGGCATCACATCCACTTCATAATGACATTCCAAACTGCAGGTCACTGTTGAGAAAAAGGGAAATTAAGTGGTGCGAAAGGTGTTCAGTTAATCCACTCTTAATAAAAGTGAAAGAGCCTAAATAACTTTCAAAAACAAACTTTTCACTTTAATAAAAAATAAAAGTTTGTCCTAAAATCTTTTTTAAACCTTTGTTTACTGGAGCACTGAAATACGGGTGTCGGTACTGATGTTTTTAGTTAATACTAAACTAAACAACTGATGTTTTCTGTTAAAAAACAAATACAAAATATATTTTTTTTTCATTTTATTTAGATAAAATACAATATCATTAAAAAAAATTGTTGCTTGTTGTTATTAACTTTTTCAAGTCTTTGAAAAAATGTTAAGGTCTACGGACTTGTTTCTCAAGTCCAGCTTTGGGTTTGACTTTAGAAGAATGTTGAATCTGTGTAAATCACTTTAAAGATTCTGCTTTTGATTCTTTATGTTATTTTGAAAGTGTTAAAAGTCTACTTCTTGAAAAACTATTATATAAAATAACAGCTGTATAAAATGAATGAACTGTTTCTTTACTTTCTGAAATCTGTTAGTTGACCGTGAACATCTGTTTTCAATATTGGTATCTCTAAACCATGATATTTGGGGTTTTTTCGAAGTCTTTCTTTTTGTGAGTTTTAGAATTAACAGAGCATGTTTGGACCTGCAGCTCTGGAGTCAATTATTAAACGCACACGGACACATCACTTCTAGTCCGACACGTACTACCCCACATTCCCTGGGAAAAGTGTCAGAAGGGATGGGACTGTGTTTATCTTCATTCCTCTGAGGAATCAGGTGCTTTCTGTCACCTGGGAAACTGAATCTCCATGGATGTCACAACCAACCCGCTGCCTGAACCGAGTGACACGGCCCCACCGAGATCTGTAACATCAGTATCAGGCAGCTGGATAACATTCACAATGCTTTGCGAACTGGCAGCAAGAAAGGCATACGCAGGTAAGATTGCTAGTCCCGCTGTTTTTATATTGTGACAGCTAAAAGTTCCAATTTTGTTCAGACATTGTCTTGATAAATAATTTTAGGTCATGTCGGATTAAGAGGGGACAGTACTTATTAAATCTTTGATTCATTTGATGGCTTTTGAATTTTGTCTGCTCACAGTTGTGTTGACCAAAAGCCTTTAGAACGATGGAAGAAAATGTGAAGAACGTCCAGATGGAAAATAAACCGAGCGAGGATGACTGTGATCTAAAGTGCAAGCAATATCTTATCAGGTCTGGTGTCTTAAATCACAGCATAAGAATGTTCTTTTTTTGGTAGTTGTATATCAAAGTTGCATTTGATTGACGTGACCCTTGTAGTTATTTGATCAGCTGGAAATCTGTCTTTCAGTTTGTTTGGTGAATCAACAGCTGAGTATTTTCTCAGCCCTTTTTTTCGCTCAAAGGATGTACCTCATTGGTTTTCCCAGCTACAAGATGACATGAGAGGTACAGTACGACAATATGCCTATACTGCAGAACTACAGAAAATGTAATCTGTCTGTGCACAATGTAATAAATCTGTTTGAGAGAGATCTAAGAGTATTGCACTCTTAAAGCTGAAAACATAAAAAATACTTAAAATGCAAAGGAATCATAAGAGTTTGCATGCATTCATCCTGTATATAATGTCTTATCATTAGATGACATGAGTGCAGGAGCCCTGTGGGACGCTCTGACACAACGCTCTACACAGATATCACCAGAATTAAATACAGACCTATCAATGGTGATTATGAAGTTCAGTTTCTCATACACCAACTATTATCTTTATTGAACACTATGAGTCATGTTTTGGTTTTGTTCATCAGATTGCGAGAAGGGTTGTAGATTGGAAGATGCTGAAGGAACAGGACCATTTGATGCACCTGTCAGGGGTCAGACACATGTTCCGCACTGCTCAGCGTAACCAGGCCATCACAGCCCTTATTTTCCAACATAACCCTCGTTTTAACAGTGAGATGAATATTGATAAATAATGAAGCTGAGATAAAGAAGAATGGTTGAATGCATTTATTTTGACATTTGTTTGACTGGCATATGCATATATTGGGATAAAAATGGTAAAGAGTGTTGAGTTGTTGTGAAGAAGTGTAAGTGAACTGAGTATAAAGAACTTGCAGAAATTGGTTTGTGTATGAGTTTTTATACATACTTCTAAGAGTATTTTTCTTTAAAAATATTATATTAATTGTCAGGCCAATATATAAAGCTATTGAAAAAATTAGGAGACCATTACAAAAAAAGTGACAAAGATGCAATGGTTGCATATATAGAAAACAAGTTTGTTCATTTTTGAACAACACAATACTAATGTTTCACATGTATTTTAGGATCAGTTCAAAATTTTCTCAATCTTTAACATTGCTGAGGTATGTTTCTGTCGGAATTCCTCAGACACTGGAATGGGTTAGGGACACTGATGAAAGGCAAAACTAGAGTGGTCTTTTAGTACAGGAGTAGGAATTGCCATCATCCACCAAAAGGGGGCAGTAAATACTAAGTTATCAGAAGTAGTTAATAAATAAAAATCCCCCAAAAGCTATTTAGTTACCTTTTATTACCTTACTATTAAGCTTACCAACAAAACAGGTTGTGTATGTATATCAGAGAAATATTACTGGTTTAAAGCCTCGATTTCCATTTACTTTTGACATGGAGGAAAGTCAACATCAAAAGACAGAATAACACAAACTAAACCAAGGAAATTCACCTTGTTGAAAAATGTTGTATCTAAGCATCTGCAAAGTAGCCACCTGTTATGTTTCAGAACTACAAAGCTAGATTTGGAGTCACAATGTTGTTTGATTTATGCAACTGAATGAGAGGGAAGAAACACTTCCGACTGGGCTCAATGACTGTTGGCAGCTTTCAATCTCACCTGTCTGTGCATATTGATTTATTTATCCATGCTTCCTGAAGACATTAAATCAAAGCGTGCACTGTTCTTCATGAGGCTTATTTTATTACAAACCACACTGTCGTCTTACAAACACTGTTGCCTGTTTATAACGCGAAGTTCATGTTCAGACGTACTGAGTTGACTCCTCCCTCTGTACTAGCGCTGTGTGTAGTATAGTGAGCGCATTTAAACAGGTGGACGCGCAGCTCGCGGGAGGGCTGAACCTTACAGGTAAGAACACATGTAGTTGTTTTGTGTACTTTATTCTGTTTCATTTTCCCTTTATAGTAAATGCTCCAGTAAATGCGTTTAGAGCTTGTTGTGAAATTATTATCGTGCATCGAGATCATTTACTGATGCTACGAGCTTTAAAGTTCTGTTTTGTTGCGTTACAGATGTATTTGCCTAAATACTTTTTTTTTCATTTGACCTTTTCTATAGAGTTGATGTTGGTCAACAATCCATAGCCTATTCTAATAGGAATATCTATGCATCTATGCATATCTATGCATTTCTGAGACTTCTCTTGCTTTCAATCAAACTTTTTTTTTCAACTGTGTTTAAAAAACTAAATCATTCCAAGAGCAAGACATGTAAATAATTTACCATGCATGTATTTGTTATCGGTTTAATTGGACAGGGGGAAAGTCTGATTTATTAAAAATATATTTAACTGTAAAGTGTCTGGGAAGATGTTTTATTTTCATCATCATTCTCGGAGGCCTATGTTTCTAAACATTTCTTCCAGACCTGCTCATAAAGGGAACAGCTTCTCTCAAACTGTTTTTCCTGACTTAACTGTTCTTTCCATTCTTCATTCCGTCATTCAATACACAATTTGATTATCTATTTCGATCTCACAATCAAAAGCATGTTTACATTTTTAATTCTAACTATTATTTAAAAACAGCGTTACATTCATGGCGACATCTGGAGCCTCGACCTTGTAGCTCTTTAGGTGTTGTCTTTGTCCTTTTTAAAAGCATTGGACTTAAAAGTGACTTTGTAGCTACTCTCGTCATTGGTCAGCTCTGTGTCAGTTGTAATAAAACCTTGCATTCCATACAGATTGTACTTTTGTACTTTCACTCTCCAATGCACGTAGACGTGATCTAGACTGTCATTTACCAGTGCTGTAAAAAGTGCATGCATATTCTGATTAGGTGTTTTAAAAACGGCATATAGACCGATATATTGTATTCTTATACAATAATACACTATTTGGTATAATATTATAAGGTTCATGACATTAAAAGAATTCTCAGATGTATGTCACATGAAAACTTGTTGCAGAGCCGAGTCATGAAGCATGGGAAACTATTCCTGTTCCTGAGTATAGCTTTGATCAGCTTTATGATGACCTTTAGCCCCATTGCTGCGGATTGTAGCGAAGTTTAAGTCCTTCTCCTCAGGCTCAGGTCACACCGAGACCAAAATCACTTGTAATGTTGTAATATTTGTATTATTATTATTTGGGACGTGTGCATTTGGCAACACTCATTTGAGATTAGTTTAAACGTTTCGTTAAATGTTTGATTGCATTGATGGATTTGTAATTATTACTCCCAGCTGCAGGAAAGCTGTCAAAACATATAATGTGTCTCTTATGATCGATCTGTTGGCTGTTCATTCTTTCTGGAGCTTTATTTAACATGTCAGTCGTCTGATTGAAGCAAATGATGTCATGATTTTAGAAGCGATCAGGGGATAGAGGAATGATGAGCACATCTTTGTCAGAGAGGAAGGATGAAATTATGATATTGAATGTGAAAGTGTGCTTATCTGGTTATGAATTGCCTCAGAATAGATTCACAACAGTTCAGTACTTTAAGGCGGTGTAGTACTTGTATTGTTTAACCAATAGCTGTTTTCGTCATTGGGAATATTTGAAAAAAGCACATTTTGTATCCCCATCTTCTGCATACTGTAGTTTAATGCAAAAATGTTTTGTTGTATAATCTTAAAGCGTATCGACAACTGTTCTTACAGCTATAACATGATAATGTTTACTTCTAAGGTCTTGATGTGGAAATATCTTGATCCACCATATCAGACTGGGTGAATTGTTTTATGGCACGTGTTGAATAATGTCCCTTTCTGGCAGTCTCAAAGGAATGCAGAGAATGATACAGTTCCGGAATATCACTCATCACTTTACTGAACATTCTGGAATGATGCTCTCAGAAAGACCCGGGCTGTCTCTCAATCAGCTCCCGAGGTCATGAATCTGTATATGGTGTACAAGGGTTCGGACACTGGTAAGAATCCTGGCTCGCTTCAAATCGGGACACTGTTCACTTATTTTCATTTGACGTGACTGTGTAAGCGCATTTATTTATTAACCGGCAAAACCAACATCCCCTGACTTTTTTTTTAAATACTGCGCTCAAAATGTGTCAATTATTAAGTAGATTGGGTTCCGTGGCCGCCTAGCTGTGTGTGTTGACACATCAACGCATGTCTTTTCAAAAGTTCTATCGCGTTTCATTGTGTTTATTGAGTAAACTTGTTCGATTTTAGTTAAACGGCTTCCAAACATGTCACATGATTTCCGGTAAGGGAACATAGGGAGCATGGATGCTCCATTTTTGCGTTGCATTGTTGTGGGAATTGTTAGAGAAAAGTTTGCAAATGGCTGATCAGTGCCCTGACTACTGAACAAGGGAGCTGAGTGAGACACACCCCTGGTCATCTCATTCTTAAATTTTGTTGAAGTTCAAAAGTGTTTTACAAGAAAAAAAGAGGAGTTCTTTAACATGTAATCGAATCTTTGATCAAACACGTACTGTATCCCCCAAGAACCCCTAGGGCAGGAAACTTTCTGATATATTGTTACATGAAGACATCAGTTTGCGTGTGTGGGTGTTACTCTATAGATGTTCAGAAATGTCCTCTGTCTGTTCTATTGTCATTCTTTTTTTTAAGATATTTCATTTTTTTGGTCATTATTTCAGTGTTTGCCATTGCCTGGTCACTGTAGACTCACCGTGTCTCTGAAGGTTAGACTGAGCACTGAGTCGGGGTTTAAGTTGACTCTTGGCTTCTGTTTGGTCCTGTGCTCCGAAAAGGCCGTAGGGTGTGAATGAGCTCGTGTGAGCACGTTCAGGTTGTGTGGTTAGAGATTAACCCTGCTGTTAGAAGGCATTACTTAAGTGAGCCAGCCAGATTCTCTTGTCCTTCATTGAAAGTCACTATCCCTATGCATTGTACTGTAAGCGAGTACAATGCAAGACACTTTATGACGAATGTAATTACCCAAATGTACATTTTCATGTGGTCTTAGATTAGGAAGTTCATGGGACAATATGTCTTCGACCAAGAGAGTATCGTGGCTAATTCAAGGTCATGCACCACCAGCTTCAAGGTCTTCTAGAGAATGTAAACATTGATTTTCAGTGTTTTTGTAATACAATGTGCAGGTCATTCTGACATTGTGCTCAATGTTTACTCATTCTACTGTATACAAGCTGAGCCTAATCAGAAAGAATACTGGTCCAATCTTGTACAGTGTAATGGGAGGGAATGAAGGCTTTGGTCTGTACATGTCTTTTTCCTTTACAGTACCTCCAGTTGCGTTCATCCGTACAAGCTCTATGTCACTCGCAAGCTTTGCTTCACTATTATTAGATATTTTTGTTGTGTTATGTTTAAAAACACTAGTGTCAACAATCTGCATCTACATGAGTTAACAGAAGTAAAATTTGGCTTTTAAAATGAGTCTCTCGAAAATAATAATAATCAAATAATCTCAAAACTTTTTCAAATAATTGTCACATTATTTGCAGAAGTTTTGTGCGTTGATATTTTTATCAAAGTACTGTATGTGTAGGATGAATGGTTTAATGTTTGTGAATTCGCAAAACATTTTGGTTTTTTTATTTAATCTCTTTAATCTAGGCAAAGGAATGTACAGTACAATACTGTAAGTAATACCACTATGGTTTCACAAAGCCATGAGTTAACAGATCGTATAGATGCGATCTATCGTTTTCTCAGACAGTTTGTATGTGTTTTTCTGTAGGATAAAAAAGCAAGTTAGGACAGGGAAATGTAAATATAATGTGTGTGCTTCACCTTTGCCTGATATATATAAGATCTCGGCGCCTTAGTCACATGGGTGGAAGATGTAGATAGCACGTACAGGAATTAGCTATCATACTGAATCATACTTAGTATTATTGAACAAAATAAACATGAGATTCCATCAATCCCAGAATTACAGGGTTGACTGTTGTGTTTCATATCATGAGGTATGTTGTATTTATAGTTCACAACATAAATTGCGAACTTTTTAAAGTTTGGGATCAGATAAGGGGTCTTTTGGGAGCATATGCAGTATGTATTTTTCTAAAGGAGCAACGGAAATGGTAGAATGCCAAAAACCTGTCAGTCAATGCTTGCTTTGAATGATTTACTTTATTACAAAATGAACATTTTAGACATTTCCTTATTCATTCAAATGTTATCAGTGATATAATAGTACAACAAGTTGGTACAATATGGCAGCGTTCAGTTTTGACCTAAACCAAAATAAATCTCTTACCGCTTTTACCACATCGCTCACATCCATCAAAGGTTTTTCAGTGACCCAGTATAGATTTGTAGTCTTCAATTTGGCCTCCAGCCCTGCATAAAGTCATTTAGCTGTCATTTTATGCTACAATATAACTAAAAATGCCAAGTATTGTTACAGTCAATTGAATATAAGACGTCCCTTTAACTGTGAATGTGTAAAGGGAGTTTGAAAGGACAGTTCACCCGGAAGTTAAAAAAATTGTATGTGTCCATACAATGGAAGTCAATAAGGGCCAATTTTGTTTGTTACTAAAATTCTTCAAAATATCTTTGTGTTCTGCAAAGAAAGTCATACAGGTTTGAAATGACACGAGGGTCAGTTAATGATAAAATCATTTTATTTTCCTGTGGACTATCCCTTTAATATGTTATGCATTAATATTGAGCTCTCTTTCATCTGCGATAGACATTAATACTTTAAATTCCATTCTCATTTAAATGTTTTTTGTAAGACTGGTTTGTTTACTTTATTGAGCAGTACAGACCGATGATGTGTATCCTATTTTACAATTCTATCAGCAACATCTGAAAAAACACACAAGGTTGGGAAGTTCATGATTGACTTGCTGGTTAACAATAATTTGATTTTCAACTCTATCACAGAGAGATGCTGTTGTTAGACGTCTCCAGTTAAGCATCTCATTCAGGTTCTTACCCGCGAGTTCAGAGGGTTGTATTGGAAAAGAGGGGTTGTGTGTGTGGTCAGAAAGAAGCGAAAGCAAAGTCTGCCCCCCACTATACTTCTTAACCAGTTCAACGCCCCCCTAAAGAATGGTTCAGCGCATTCCCTCAGCCTGGAGACGGGCTGCCCCCTTTCACGCACTGGCTTTTAAGAGTGACAGCTGAATTTAAATGAGAATCGGTCTCCATTCAGCCCATTGCTGTGGGGACGGGGCGGGGGAACGTTACCCTGTTCTCTGTGATTGGCTTATACCGTTCATTCCGAAAGGCCAGTTGTGCTTGTGAAGTTTTCTCTGTGCTCAACTTTGCACACTCAGGCTCATTTTTATACACACTGGGTCTCACACAGGGTCTTCCCTGCACAGAGATTTTATCAACTTGGTTGCGTAAGTACTATATCTCATCTATTCTAAATAAATTCATTTTGATAAAGACTCAGAGACCCTGTCAGGTAGTATATACAGATGTAGACGGTGCACTGGCTTTATTTCCACTTTGCCAGGCAGCTTTGACTCTGTATCTGTAATTCTTATGACTTCATAGTTATACCTTTTATCTGTATCTGTTTTCATCTTCTTTGATTTGAAAGTGTTGTGTTGTGTGTCTATGAGGCATGATCACTGAATGCCCTGTGACGTCCTATCAAGGCTTTCCTGTAGCTCTGTGGTAAGAGCATTGCGTTAACAACGCAAGTTTGTGGGTTCGATCTCAGGGGATTGCAGATACCTAAGTATAAGTGTATAGGATAATGAAATCTAAGTCGCTTTAGATAAATGTAAGGCAGATTTTAGAGACAGAATTACATTTACTGTTGCATGATACAGAAACTTTTTCGTTGCATTGTAGAATACCGTGAGTCAAGTGATTCAAAGTGATTTCAAAAGATTATATAATAAATGTAACAAAGCAAATGCAAATGCAAATTTTAACTGCTTCACAGCCATATAATTGTGAAAATCACAGTTGGCATGAACTTACTTTATTAAAAATGCTGTTTTTATGATAAGCCATTATCGATGGTTTGAAGTAATTGTTCTCTGTTGCATATATAAGTGAAATAAGCTGCTCTTTGTTGTAGTGAAGTGAGTACAAGAGGATTTTGTGGCAGTGAAATGTTGAGTGGTGTTGGGACTGAAGTATGGAGGGTGTGTGGGAAACTGGGGCTTATGGTATTGTGTGCTATAGCTGACCTGCCAGTCCTCTCACCAGCAGCCTGGGGCCCAGTGCTCCTCTCGTGAGCTCACACGCTCAGCATCCCCTCAGATAAAAGATGCCAACAACACACATCCTCATGTCTTATGTGAAATGTATTGAATAATCCAGTTAATTCTCTTTTTATTGATTGCCTTTTATCTCTTAGAGGATCAAATTGTGTATTTTGTATTTGATTCGAGTTGACTATACAGTGAAGGAGGAATGATGTGTACAAATTTGTTTACAGTCAGAATAGCACCGCATTTGAAATGGTTTTAGTCACGCATGTTTGTCACTGAGCAAATATCTAATGAATGAAAAGTATTAAAATGTGCTTGTCAACTTTGACACGCAGTATTTATTCATTTTAAAAGTACAGCGCTTTTTCCTGAAAAACAACAAATTTGGACATCCGTGGTTTGGAAGAACAGCCACGAAACATTTGTTGTTTGCAGATCTTGCTGTTTTTCCTTATATTAGCTTTATAATGTAACACTGTTTGTGCATTAATAACTGGAGCACAGATAAACTTGTATAATAGAGCAGTGCATTCTGGTTAAGCACAACATGAGCATGATTCACTGAATGATGACTTTCAATAGACAGAGTTTAATGGAGTCACTACATTGACCTTGAATATTAAATGCTGTTTTTTATTGATTGTGTCTTAAATCCACAGTGCTGTGTAAATGCTCACTCAAGAATTATTGGAAATTTGGGAGTTATTAAAAGCTAAACCAATTTCATTTAGGATATAAGAAATACTTTGTGGTTGTTGATAGATACAGCTAGTCCTGTATGCAGCTACAACTTGTGACAGTCTGTAATCCCTTACGTATAGTTTTAGATGTTTTCTCCAAACATTTTTTGTTGTATTTCAGGTCTCTGGATATCAGCTGCTAATGTGATAACCAGTGAAGATGACCAGATATTTCAGTATCCTCATTCTAGGTAAGCCACAGATTACATCATCACATTTTATCAAACATGGTTGTCATTTCCACTCTGCCTTCCAGACATCAGACAGACAGTCTGGATCATAAAACGACTGATGACAAATCGGATAATCCAATGTGATTATCAAAATCAGAATCTCCAGTGAGCTGAACACGCAGGGTAAAAGCCTCTTAAAGAGACTGAAGTTGAAAACACACAGACCCCCACCTGTTCCCTCATGCGGGAGGTCTTTCATGGTAGCTCCAACGGGAGTCCTTTTCAACACGGAACAATCTAGAGTTAAACAACAAAAACATGACCAGCCTGTTACCCCTTTCTCTTCTGTAGCATCTGGACATATCCTTTCTCTTATTTAACTCACTCAAGAGCAATAATCAGAGGTATTGTGTGTCATTATGAAACCGTACACCTGGACCAAACGCCGCTCAACAAGCGAGGAAAGGTTCCTTCAGCATTTGCACAACGCTTGGGGATGACAAATAGCTGTGACGGCCACCCTTAACAAGCACGCACGGACAAGTCGCACAATATTTAGCCATGTTAGTGATTCAATAAGAATTGCATATTTGTTTTAGTGAAATGAGTGCCAAACAATGCAAATAAACAACACATTCATCAAACTCAATGAATTTTGTGTTAGGGCATATCAGAAATGTGAGTTTTACCCACTCTGTCTCGTGACATGTCACTTATTGTTTACTTTCACATTGCTTTCACTCCCAGCCATAATGTGATAATCTGCAATTTCCCAAACACATCATAAGTATTTAATCTCTCCCAAGTTGGCTGTGTAAAGGTGAACAGAGACAGCTGAAAGAAGATTCTTTATTCTTTCACTCTTATGATTTACGGTACATACGTTTTTGCAAGTCTTTTGGACACCTATAGCCCCTGAGCTCTTGCAGGTGATGCAGGTTAAATTCTAGTCTGACACATTTTTAGATAAAAACCTCAATTTTTTCAAAATAAATTGTTATGCCGCGGTCACAATATACTTTCAGAATGCAAAATTTATACAAAACCCTGTGTAATCTTCTATTGGTCACATGTCCTAATGTGATGTATTCGGAGCTCAGAGTTCACCAGACGTGAACTCGGTAACGTTTCTGATCTGCCACATGATTGTATGAACGGACGTTAGTGGAGTTAAAAATGTATTTTGTGACTGTGCTGTGGCATCATAACTCTTGCTCATTAACAGTAACAAATAAAAGCTACACAAAAATATTTTAATTATTAATGTAAAATAGCAAATTCAAACAACGATGAAACTAAATGTTCTTAAATATTACAGAATTTATTGTTTGTTGATGGTAAGAACGAAATGTTGTTCCTTTAACATAGAATTTGGGTAAACTTTGAATGTAAGTGGCGGTGCACTTTTCTACATGTCTACATTTAAAAAAGCGAACTTGCGCGTCCAAAAGACGCCAAATGTGAATCGCGCCGAACAAATTTGAATACAAATCAATTTGTATTCAACCAAATCCAGATCATTTTGTGTGTATGTTTGTTTTGGTTGACCTGACGCAGAAAGTAAAAATGTTCATGCACATCTCTGCTGGGACTCTAAGTATGTGCGCTTCACAAAGATTGGAATGAAAACAGTGCTGTGGAAGACCATTAGTTGTGACATGAGAACAGGTTCAGTCTGGTCTTTTATTCTTATTATAGCTCAATGCTTTATTTTATTATTTCACCAGGATCCTTTGTACTCAATCATCACTCGTTTGTTCAGACGAATAACTGAGTTAAATAACTACACTTAAAAGATTAAATTAATGGAAAAATTGAATGGAAATCAGCAAATCCTGTTGAGCTGTCTGGGCATCATACTGTAGGTGCACTGCTGTTCTATACAACAAAAATATGCTTCCTTTTCATTAAAGATGTTAGGGTTGTAAGGATTTTAAAATCTGAACATTTCAGTACAGTGACTCGTGATATTGGGATGAGGAGGGTGTCACCGATGTTTTTGGAATAACAGAGCAGAGGTTTCTGGATGGATCATGTATAGCCTAGTCCCAGACACACCTGCTCTGATATTGAATCCCTTAAGAATGTGAAATGGGCAATTCCATTCAAATGTCAACCTTAAGTTGAAGTTTATAATCAAATGCTTTCACCATAGGTCAGATGTTTATATTTAATGCTTTAATGTGAATTCTCTCATAAAGATTTTTTATCTTTTTTTTGTTGTTGTTTTAAACCATAGTTTTCCAAAGTCTGGTAAGTTAATTGTCAGATTACAGAATTGTCATATTCATAACGGTAAATATTCCTCAAAATAAATGTTCTGTAAGCAGCCATCCCTTCTCAGTTTGTTAGGTATTATTACTTGTGGTTTGTACATTTTAACCCTAGAAAGTATGTTGTCTCTCAAAAACGTCATTTTCATCCCATCCACAATGCATGAATTTTTCTCTCTTTTAAAACAGAAAACTCGTGCATAAACTGATATTTTTCTGGTGTCTGGACTTTATCATAAGGGCTTTAGTAAAATATAAACAGATGATTTGGTATATTGGACATAGGTATGGGTTAGTATGATATTTTGACTGTATGATAACCTTTCGCAAAAGTGTCACGGCTTCACAGTATTGCAATTAAAATACTTAAATGTGTCGTTTTCAAATGTCTGCGTATTCAAACAACAACTTTTCAACTGGACACAAATACATCTTATTTTTAACCATCATTCATAGAACATATATGTCTGGTAAAAATAAAGCCTGAAAATTGTAATACTCTTTCAAAAAATATATTTTTGTCAAAGCCCATATATTAGGCTTAAACATCAAACATTGCATCATTTGACTTAATTACGTATTTTTGTGTAAACACAGCTCATAACTTAGAAACGTTTTTTTTGTGGTTTTTGTGGTTTTGAAACCTTGACTCTTACAAACCTCGGTATATCTTGAAACCGGTATTCGGCACATGCCTAATTGGTAATAAATACATTCTCTGACAATGTGAATTTTTAATTTTGACTCAAAATGTCACCTACATAAAGCTGGAATTGCACTAATCTGAATATGTTTCATTTATCTGAAGTGTGACCGTGTGTGATATTCTACATACTATTTGTCTTTTGACACCTTTTTTCTGTCAGTCCGAAAGCAGTGTTTAACATTTACTGTAGAAGAATTCAGAGCATGAGTGGAATGTTGTGGAAATGATAACAGCCTCAGGTGTGTGATTTCCATAAGTGACTTTTAAAAAACACATTTAAGTAGTGACTTGGAAAACCTTTTTTTTTTTATTTTAAGGCCCCAGTAAAAAACATGCAAAAAACACTCAAAGGACACATTTTAAGGGTTTGGAATAACATGAGGGTACGTAAATTCAAACAGAATTCGATTGCTAATTCTGAAAGAGAATACATGTTGTTATTGGCACAAAAATGGTCTTTGACGCAACGTTTTATCTGGATCTGTAAGCTTATGACTCAATGTGGGTCAGAGAGACTATTTGTTAATGATTGGACAAGGAATATGATCAAGGTGTGTGTGTTTACATTGCATATAATGAGATGTCACACTCTGGCCTACATTGCATATAGAAACATCTATAGGTCTACAAGCTTTAAGATGCAATGTTTAGACCTTCTGGGGCCACGGACACAAGCACAGTATTCTACCATTATCGGCTGGATCTATATAGAGAAATGATCTAGCGATAGTGATTTTGTTTAATTTCAAACAAAAATCTCTACCATGCTTTGTCTGCGCCTGCATGTTCAATATCTGATTTTAAATCACATTCCAGTGAAGGGTTTCACAATTTGACTGAAGTTTTTCTTGATGCATTATTTCTCCTTAATATAACATGGCTCTCTGGAATACTTGATTCTGATTGGTCAGTTGGGACTTTGGATGTATTTTTGTCTACGGTAAAGGCCGGTAAGTTGTGTATTTGACTGTATCTCATCGTCCCGCTGGGTCTGACGTTGTAAATAACGCTGTTTGGAGTTGATGGGAGGAAACAGCAGCTTCTTCTGCAGCAGTCTCAGCTCCTTTGTGACGGCAGTGCGGCTTGTGGTGGCTTGTCCTTGACTTGAGGAATGCCATTCCTTAGCTACAGATGAACATTTTGTAAGAGCACGTGTCAGATGCTTTTACACCTGGAATTTTTCTCTTAATGAATGACATTTTCCTGGCATGCCATACCTGTGCTTCTGTTGCCCATCTGTCAGTGGAGTCAGATACACTGTTGTTAGTGTGCAGGTTCAGACAACCTAACTGAGCAGATGTTTATTCTTGTTCTTGTTTACAGTTTGTTCTATATTTAGTTATTTACATTTTGAATTACAGCACTTTCTGCACTGTCTTCAAATGTTTTTAATTGCATCTCAAGACTTTCTAAACTAAAGGGAATCCACCAGCCCACTGCATTTGATTTCCATCGCTTTATTTTATTGAACGTTTAGTCTGTCTCCCCGTCTATCTCCATTTCGCTCTTTTTTTCCAGGTTTGTTTTGACAAATTTCGAGAACACACAGTCTCATTTAAGTCTTGCCAGTCAGAACACGGGAAGTCATGAGGATAATGTGTTCAACACATCCATGACCTTAGGGAAGCTGTTACGAGGGATACATCAGTGTCTGGTCTCATAAGGTAGAAAACTGTTCGTGTAGACAAGGGATTTACTGGTGTGTGTGGGGCCTGTAAAGAAGAACCACAGTCTGTCTTATGAAAGTTCTTCAGACTCCCGTCCTGTAATTATAAACATAACAGATGAAGATGACAAGTGAACGAAAGGGATGCCTGGGAATCCCCATTGCAAGGTTATTGCAAAGTGCTTGCTATTTCAAAGCTCAACAGCAATTTATTGCAATGTCTTGGGATCTTCTCCTGAGGTTCCTTGGAAGAAATAAACATAGCCACATATGAGACAATTATTGACGCATAGTTATAGAGTATAGTACAGACAGTGTGAACTCGCCTAAAAGCACATTATAACTTTTAACTGTATTATTCTTACCAGTTACTCATTGTCAGATTCTCACGTTTAGATAGTCACGCCAGTCTAATCACCCTGTTCACAGCCTATAGCATAAATGTTTACTCAGGGTGAGTCGGATGTATGCCGACCCACATTCCAAAGATCACGGCTTTTATTATGTTAAGTGGAGTTTTACTTTACAAGAGTTTTAACCATACTGTCAAAGCACGTACTGTACGTTAATGCTAGCCAATGGAATTTATGGCATCTGTTTATTCATATCATTGATATGAGATGTGTTCTGATACAGTCATAAGCTTACCTGCACGCTCATACGAGAACAAGACTGACATATGTGACCCTGGACGACAAAACCAGTCTTAAGGTTAATTTTTTTTTCATTGAGATTTTTACAATATCTGAAAGATGAAGAAATAAGCTTTCCATTGATATATGGTTTGTTAGGATAGGAAACTATCTGGCGGAACAACAACTGTTTACAAAGCTGGAATCTGAGGGTGCAAAAAGCACAATATTGAGAAAATCGCCTTTGAAATTGTTAATCTGAGGCAGGCCATCCACTCACAAAGATATTTTTTTATATATTTACGGTAGAAAAGGTTTAAAATATCTTCATGGTACATGATCTTAACTTAATATCCTAAGATTATTTGACAAAAAGAAAAATCGGAAATCTTTACCCCTACTATGTATATTTTGCGATTACTAAAGAGGTTCCCGTGCTACTTAAGACTGGTTTTGTTGGCCAGGGTCACATATTTGACATACTGTACTTTTGAACATCTATTTTCTTTACTCAATAGATCTAAGGCAGGGCAATGTAGCAAAATACATCTCTTTGTTTTTGCTTTTTAACAAAAAGTGTGATTTATATACATATTCACATGTTTAGAAAATCACCAGAGTAATGTTATAAATAAATATCTTCAGTATCATGATCAAGCAGAAGCACATCTTGCTTAATTTTATACAGTAACCGGATTCATCAGCATTATTTATATTGTGACTATTCAACATATTCTCTCTTATAACATATGGTCATTATGTTTACATTTTCGTGATTTTTATTAAAAAAAAAATTAAATCATTACTATTACTCATACTTTATGTTTGTCACTGGGTTATGCAAATCGATAAAAGGTTTTGAAAATGCTTACTATTTAATAATTTCAAAAGTAAAGTGTTTTTTGCATTTCCTGAAAAACAGAGAATTTGGTCATACAAGGTTTCGGAAGGACAGAGACTATATATCCTTTGGCCTTAGTGCCAGTTGACATATAAGAATATTCCAAATCCATGAAGACCCCCCTACACACACACACCTGTACCTAACAATATCTGTTACCCATAATGATCTGTGTGGGTTTTGAAAGCCAGTAGCAGTGCATTTTGAGCCCTGCAAAGTTAACCATGAGGAACAAAGCCAGTTATTTTCCAACTCAATGGGAAACCAAACACTCTCACTTTGATTGTGCCGCCCGGATGGGACACGTGAGGTCATCAAACATAAAAAGCTGCCGGCGGGTGTGCCTGTGCCAGACCTTGACTGTGATGTGTGGTGTTTAAATACATGTATTTGTTTGGCTTTTGTACTGTATAATCTTAAAGAGGATAAAGTTCAATTGCATTCAGCTGGAAGACACAATAACTTATTTCATCAACTTCCTGTCTGTGCTCTTTTAAGTTCTTCCAGTGATGGCTCAGGAACTCCCCTCAGCCCCGCACGGCTGCATGGACGGTAGCTGTTACCCGGCAACCGGGGACCTTCTGATTGGCCGAGCTATTAACCTGACTGCGACCTCCACCTGTGGTCTGGATGGACCTGACCAATACTGCATTGTCAGTCATCTGCAGGTAACTTTATCCAGTTTGTCCTCAAAATCCAAATCTTTTCTGCGCCCCCTGTAGTCTTTGTCCTTCATATAGACACACAAATCCGTGTAATTGATGTTGTGATCTCATGCAGTGTACACAGCCTTGGTTCTTATGTCTGCCTCTGCATGCATGGCCTTGCCTTGCATTCAGTGCTAATGGAAATTATATGTCATGATGATGGATGTACACGTACCTGGCACAATTGAATCACACGTTTTTTTAAATGAGAAATACAATTTAAATTATTTGATAGTGATCATATATTATATAACATAAAGATGTTTTTACCATCATTAGGCGAACAATGTTGGTACAACTGAATACACCCTTCTCTCTTGCACGTGTCTCATTTACTTTGCCACACCTTTTTTACTGCTCGCTACATGGGTGAGCTCACAAATCTCACAGTCATCCCTTACATCTACCTGTTTGCTTTTCTCTTTCATCCTGAAACACCCCTCCCTTTTCCCTTGTTTTCTCCTCATAAAATGCACATGACTGACCTCTGTGTATGTGTGATGTTTTGGGTCTATAAATACCTGTTCAAAAGTCTTAGTTAAAAACATATCATACCCATCATTTAAGCATTTTAGAAGCATAAAACTGACTAAGAGATGATTTAACTGCCTGGAGCCATCGCACATCCTAAACATTGAGTTACACCCATTTTGTCCTCAGCGCAGATGTTACCTGTCAGCATCTGTCAATTTATTTGTCGGAAGAGTGTCTGCAGAGCACCCTGGCTTTCCGTTTGTATTGTGACGCATTCATCACGGACTGTTTGGTTAAATAAACAGCTTGTTTGTTGTTTAGTGACACATGGTGAGGCAATTATTACTGCTGGTGAATTTCAGGGGGGGGCAAAGAGTTCCAGTTCAGAATACAGAATAGCCGATGAAAAGAAGAGGAGACCATTTCAAAATCAGTTTTGCTGAATTTACTATTTATAGGTATGTGTTTAGATAAAATGATAATTTTTGTTTAATTCTTTGAACTATTTACAATATTTCTCCCAAATTTCAAACAATAATATTGTAATCGCATTTATTTGCTGGAAAACAGGTCAAAATAACAGAAAATATGCTCTGTATTTTTTCAGACCTCAAACACTGCAAAGAAAATAAGTTTGTGTTCAATTTTATGCAATTCACCAGCAATATTTGTATTTAAGAAAAGTAAAAAGAAATGTTTTATGTGATAACCTTGATTTTTATCACAGTTTCATGTGTCTTGTCACGCTGTCAGTCTTTCACATTGCTGTTAGATGACTTTATGTCACTCCTGAAGCTTACACTGGACTGGAATGGCCACGATACATCTAGAAATGCTGAGTAAATTAACATTTGGAAAGGTTGTCGAAAATTTTCTAGATTTTCTGGATCTTTGACGTCTGATTTATTTGTTTGCTTATATAAAACAAAATACATTGTTTGGGATTAAATGTTGTATTTAGTCCCATTCACACCAACAAAAGAGATAATTATAAATCTTCTTCTTAAATTTAAGAGAATAGTAGACTTCACATCACAGCTATAATGACAATGATACAGAAGAACTTCATCATTGAAATTTTTTTAGAGCAACGAAACAATGACAGCCAATAGAAATTCATTTGAATTTAAAGTGCTTGGACATTTAAAATGTAAAACTGCAGCAAGCAAACTAAGAATAGGCATAAATCATTGTTGTGGGTGCCAGATTTTGTTACGTACTTATCCCTGTAGTTCTTAGGGTGCGTTCGTATTTCAAGTTCGGTTCTGTTGGTTCTTTTGGTCCGGACCAAAAAGAAAAAAAAGATTTAGTCCTGGTTCGCTTGGCGTTCAGACTGGCATTTTAACAGCGAACCTAAAAATATTGAACCTAACAGCTTACATGCAAATTCGCAATGTGATTGATTGGACAGATTTTATGATTTGTATTTTAAAACGGAACTTACCGGACATCCAAAACAATGATGTGTGCTGGTTATACATGCTCAGCGCATATGAGAGTATTTTAGCCAGCCGGTAACTCGCGAAGATTTCATGAAGTGCTTAAAGCAGTCCAAACTTCACCAGGAAGACATCTGGGACATGAGCAAGCACATTTACATTTACGGATTTGGCAGACGCTTTTATCCAAAGCGACTCACATTGCATTTTCCTATACATTTATACATATATATAAAACATTGTATTTGCAATCCCCTGGGATCGAACCCACAACCTTGTGATGTTTCTTTTATGAAATTGTATTCTGTGTGAAACCACAGGATCTTGTCCAGTGGTCATAGGTAAAGGTATTAAAAATGTGTTTTTGCCGGACGAATTCCTGTAGTTCATAATCAGGTGGATCACTGCTAATCCTATTGTTGGCAGCTCACATTCAGACTTCAGCAGTAATACGTGTATAAAGTCAATCTGTGCACACATCCATCTCCTGCAGAACTTGTGAAGACTTTGCTTTGAATAATAGCATCTGCTGAATTAACACATGTAAAAGTTAAACTATCTGAAACAGGGTGGTGGTGTTTTGGTCTTTGCTGTGACCTTCCGAAACGTGCTCAGGGAACACACGTGTCTCTTTGTTTAAAGACGGGCCTTTGCCGAACTCTTTGTTGCCCTTGACAACAACCCAGTCTAGACAAAGTGTTCTGGATTTCCTCCTAGTTAACTCTCATGTTCTGACCTGAATCCAGGAGGCCCGTTAACTCCCCCCCCCTGCTCTTTTCTGTTGCCCCTTATTCTGCCTGAACATTTTGCCCAGCCTATGACCCAGATTTTTTTTGTATCTTTTGGCAGTTACCTGAGCCACCGACACCAACTGAGTTAGTCATTCTATCTTTTTGGCAAAACCGTGCATTATATTTCTTCTCTCTTTCTATTTGCAGGAGTCAGATAAATGCTTTGTATGTGACTCTATGGAGCCATACAACCCATATTATCGCAGAAACAGCCACCCGGTGGAGAACGTCATCTACCTGAGAGACAGCAGAGGAGATTTCACCTGGTGGCAGTCTGTGAATGGTGTGTTGTGAATGTTATTTATTATTTTTAACCAAAAGTTACAGATTCCATCGGAGCCCTTTTTGAGCCTACACATGAAAACGCATGTTGGAACTCAAATGATGGTAACTCATGAATTCTTTGGAATACAGACTAACGGTTGGTCTCGTTTGAAAAAAGAAAAGTAGCTGATTATTGCAACAAAAAAATCTTTATAAAAAAGAATCAATAACTCTCCCTACATAAATTATTTAAAAAAACACCAAAGAAATCTGTATTCTTGAGTCTTAGACCTTTCCAATGATATATAGTTTGTCATGATTCGATTAGAAATTACATGCACAATATTGACGCAAACTTAGGTGTCCCGTATACGGAACAGGTGACAGTTAACAGGCTACGAAGGTAAGAATTAAATGTTGTCTGTGGGGTGACTGTATACTTGTATATTGTGACAACGTTTGTGATGGCATGTTCCTTCATTTGTGTTCAGGTGAGGAGAAAGTCAGTATCAGACTGAATCTTGAGGCAGAGTTCCACTTTACTCATCTCATCATGAAGTTTAAGGTACAAATGAAAGTGCACGTCTGTATAACAGAAAGGAAGCTTCCTCACTGTCAACCAGATTACTCTGTCAAACTTTGTCTTCTTCTAACATCTCCACAGACGTTTAGGCCCGCTGCTATGTTGATAGAACGCTCTGCTGATTTTGGCCGCACGTGGAGGCCGTATCGCTACTTTGCCTACAATTGCACCAAGACTTTCCCCACAGTCCCTGCACACTCCCTTCTCTTTATTGATGAAGTCATCTGTGAGGAGCGTTATTCTGACATCGAGCCTTCTACTGAGGGAGAGGTGATGTGCATACACACATTTCTGCTTTCGTTGTTACTTTTGAATGCAGTGTTCACTTGTAGTCACACTAATACTGGAGATTTTTTGTTTTAGGTCATTTACAAAGTGCTTGATCCGGCAATCCATGTCAAAGATCCATACAGTCTTGAGATTCAAGGTTAGTGTGGTACTGCATCCTATCAACGCATTTTATAAAAGACATATATAACCAGAGTCCACAATTAAATATTTCTGGCCATAAAACTTGATTTTGCATTATTACTTTTTGCTCCTTTTTGTCGTGTGTATAGCAAACAGCACAGGTCACTGTCTGAATCATAGCATGTCAAATGAAACGCTTTCTGTGAACCAAAAAGTGACAGAACTGCTACCCCAGGGGTTAACATTTTTTTTGGGGGGGGGGCGGGGCGGGGAGACAATTTTCCAAGAGGACCCCCTCAAAATAATCACAGTTATTAAGCATACGTTTAACACAATTTTCACTCTTACTAAAGCATGTTTATTGTTTCTTAAACCACATACTCACACATTTCATGGTGATAAAAACATATTTTCATTTTGAATTATTTGAAAACCACGTATCCTTTCAAAACTATTTATTTAAAAAAGGTTTCTTTAGGTGACTTAAGTGTTCTAATAAAACAGCAACATATTGTTATGTATAGCAAATGTGACCCTCCAGGCAAATTGAGTCACAATGAGTAAAAAAAATGGTATGCTTGTTTAAATTATTTAGCGGACCCCCTAGCTATGGACTGCGGACCCCACTTTGAGAACCTCTGTGATACACATCAGTGATTTTGTTCCTAATATTTTGAATTTATTTACTTAATGTGTGAAATAATCCATAAATGTGTTCCAACACTGATGATGCATTTTCCAGTCTCAGAGTTCCATGAAAACCTTCCAGGCAGCTGTTGTTTTGTTTACTGTCAAAAAACATTTTTTATCCTGTGCACCAAGCAGCTTTCAAACAAAAGCCCACTGACAATCTACTCCTCAGATTTGTTGCGGATCACTAACCTTCGGATAAACTTCACTAAACTGCACACTTTGGGTGATAACCTGCTGGACAGACGGCCTGACGTGCTGCAGAAATATTACTACGCGCTGTATGAGTTGGTGGTGCGGGGGAGCTGCTTCTGCTACGGTCACGCATCAGAGTGTGCACCTGTACCTGGGGTCACCACCAGGGATGCCGGAATGGTAGGTGATCTCATACTTACACACAATCGAACTATTTAGTATCAGTGTTATCATTGATCAATTTGTCCTAGAATATTGAATCGTTTCCACTTAATAAATAGATTCACGGACGTTGCGTGTGTAAGCATAACACAGTGGGATTAAACTGTGAGCGTTGTCGAGATTTTTACAATGATGCACCTTGGAGACCAGCAGAGACTGATAATGCACATACCTGCAAGGGTAAGACACACACACACACAAATATTTAACAAATTAATCAACTATTATTTAAACCAAAATATGTATTTTTTTCCCCAGAATGCAACTGTAACGGTCACTCCAACAAGTGTCACTTCGACATGGCGGTATATCTGGCTACGGGTAACATCAGCGGAGGCGTGTGTGACAACTGTCTTCACAACACCATGGGCCGCAACTGTGAGACGTGTAAACCTTTCTACTACCAGGAACCGACTAGAGATATCAGAGATCCGGCAGCATGTATCCGTAAGCTATTCATGTTTTGCTTTTAAAAAATCCTAATACATCCGGATTTTAATTTTATGAAAGAGTACTCTATCACCTGTCACTCATGCTGTAATCTTGCATGTTGTGTTTCCTCTGTGTTCTCAGCCTGTGACTGTGACCCCGTGGGTTCTTTAGCGAGCGGAGTTTGTGACAGTCACACCGATCTGGATCTAGGGATGATTGGCGGTCAGTGTCGTTGCAAGCAGAATGTCAGGGGTCCGCGTTGTGACTACTGTAAAGAGGGACACTATGGACTCAGCATTGATGACCCACTGGGATGTCAGCGTAAGTATGCGTGTTAGTTCGCTTTGCGAGCATTTACTACTGTTTATGGGTGACGTTTAAACTGTCTTATCTCATTTGCAGAGTGTAACTGTGACCCCCGGGGTATCACAATGACGGGAGCCCCGTGTGATCAGATCAGTGGGGACTGTTCCTGCAAGAGATACGTGACTGGCCGCTACTGCAATCAGTGTCTGGTAATAGTTCATTGTCTCTTTAAACCAGTACTCTCCCATAAAATTAGATACATCCCAAAAGAGTTTCATATGTTCTCATTGAATTTGTAAGTTATAATATCGAAAATGCTAAATTTACACTAGTGTTGTCACAATGTCAGATTTCCACTACACTATAATTTTTTTTTTTTAAGTAGAAAATTGTATGATTCAAAATAATCATGAACACTGTTTATTATGTTTTTTCTCTTTTCTTTTTTTGACATTGAATTATGCTCAAAATATGAATGTTGTGAGGTGGAGAGAGAGGGTTCGTAACCAATCATATGTGTTTAAATTTAACACGTTATCTGTAATTGTGTTTTTTTTATATCACGGTTATTGACAATGCTGATTCATTGTGACACCCCTCATTCACATAAAGTTTACATCCAAGTTCAAAATTTTATAAAATGTCCAAAAAATCGTGTCCAATATATCTGTGCAATAATATGCATCATTTTTCTAATATTAAAATACGAAAAAAGGTAAAAGAAAATTCGAATTATTTCTTAAACATTAAGGATATTAGTGGACATATGGTTTTGGATCATTGTCTGCTCATCTCAGGTGCTCATGTGCTTGTGTTTGTGTACAGCCTGAATTCTGGGGACTGAGTAATGATCTGACGGGTTGCAGACCCTGTGACTGTGACTTTGGTGGAGCAACCAGCAACAGGTGAATCAAGTTTGTGTTTGTTGTGTCTGAGTTGAAATGCCTGGTTAGCAATAAGGAAGTGTCTGTTATCTGGGTGTAACTTTTATATGCCCTGTATTGATCTGGGGTATGAATACGTTTTGTGCATAAGTAATTCAGGACTGAAAACACAAGACTTTAATAAAAATAAAAGATTTAAGATTCCTTGATGTAAGCTTTTGTTTTGCACTTTCAGATGCATGATGGACAACGGTCAGTGTGACTGTCGGCCTCATTTGATTGGCCGACAGTGTGCCGAAGTGCAACCTGGGTATTTCTGTGCCCCTTTGGATTATTATAAATATGAGGCAGAAGGAGCCATCGGACGCGCCCCTGATGACATCACACTTCCAGTGCGTAAAGCTCAAATACAGCTCACTTCCTGAAATCTACTAACTAACACACTGATGCTGGCAAATGTTTATTGTTTTAACTGTTGGCAGTCTAAACTCTCAGGGGTCATGTTATATTATCAGGGCACTGCCATGAATCTTCCTCTGTTATGTGAGGAAGTGCTTATCTGCTGTTTAAAGTGATGCTGGTATGGGTCATGTGGAACAGAATCAGGCACAGCTCTAGAGAATAGAAGTGTGAACCCTATGATGATAAAGTTGAGCTGCTTCTTTTGGCCCATAACCTCCTATAAAGGTTCTTTGTGGGACATTTAGTCCCCACACTGTAGGGTTTACCAGGACAATTTTAAATGCTGACTGTGGCAAACCCTGTGCTTTATTTCTGGAGTTTATCATTCTGTTAGTCACGTTAAGGGTGTGAGGGTTTCGAACACTTTCAGGATACATTGGTGGCTTTCACAATGATGGTTGCACAGAATCCTGGTAGCGCACACACAAAAATGCAGAATTCTGCCTTGAGTCTATGGCTGAAGTGACCCAGAATGAGATCAGAGAGCAGCAGAGATGCCAACATGTCAGACAGTGTTATTAATGCCTGCCTCACATACATACACAAACACTAGCATTGTCTGCTTCACACAGTCTGAAGCTTAAGCAAACACACTGTCTGTGTGCCACTTGTTTCAGAATGGATGAAAATTGTATTCACACTGGGTACTTAAGTATAACATGTTTGGATTACTAGAAGTACTACTTACTGCATACTTGTAACTGCCCAGTACATGTTGTGGAATGCTTGCTATTTTAAATTGCATGTGACAGTATGCAACAGTACATTGTTGCCATCTAATTAATACAAAAAAATATTAATAACCTAAGAATGAATTTAGCCATTTTTATATAACGTGTGCTTTGTTGTTTAGGGCAAGGTGAGGCCTCAGGCTGAGACCGACTGCGTTCAGCATCTGAATAATCAGCTCAGAAGACATCGCCGCCACCGGCGCATCGCCACAACTCAGCAACAGAGGGCAGCACTGAGACGCATTCGACAGCTGCAACAAACTGTGAGGTTTAACAAAAATAACCACATTAGCCTTTAACTAAACACCTGTACTTAGTTTGATATCAATCTGTGTGGATTTTTAGCCCAGCGTGAGCACAGTCCACAGGGAGAGACAGCCCGGTCAAATGGTCACGTGGACAGGGCCGGGCTTCGCTCGGGTTAAAGATGGCGCTGGTCTTGAGTTTACCATCAGTAACATCCCTTACGCCATGGAGTATGACATCATGATCCGATACGAGCCAGAGGTGTGTGCCCACCCAAAATAAAAAAATATATATTTTTGGGTGAACTATCCCTTAAATAATCATAATGATCTACGTGTTTATATACAGTCTACAGAGGACTGGGAAGCAATTGTGAGCGTCACGTCTCTGAATCTGCCCACTAGTCTCCGCTGTGGAAACATGCTGCCCACAGAGCAGCTGTACACGGTCACATTGCCCCATCACAGGAGGTAATTCTGTTTTTGTGTTGTTTGTGTCTGTGCTTGCCTGTGTGTTCATCTGATACGTCTCTGAATGCTTTGTTTTTGGATGCCAGCTCACATCATGCATACTTTTACAAGTGTAGACTTTTGCAAGAGTGCACCGTTTTTTCTCTTGCCTTCATGAGAAACCGTAGTTGTTTGGATCATTTTCCTGCATGGCAGAGTTTTTAGGTGCCATTGTAATCGGACTCTAATCTCATTTCTGGCCTCTTCCCAAAGCTCAGGGAATGCAGGAGCTGGCTGGTGGCTAAACTAGTTTCAGATAAATTAGTCAGAATCTACATGTCCTCTTGTGCAAACACAGAGTATATTAAAAACTACAAGACTGATAGAGGACGTGAGAGAGGTGTATGAGAGGAAGAGAGAGAGAGAGAGTCAGGTGGGTTCAGTAAGTTCACCCTGGGTGAATAAGAAAACCTGTTAACAAACACCAGGAAGGAGAAGGTGCTTTTTTGGCACTGGCAAGAGTAGGTGAATGTTGCAACAGTGTCTACTGTACTTCATCACCATTACTCTGGAATGTTGTGATAGGATACAATATAGTCACATTATCAAGATGGGTGTGATCCTTAAAGTCCAAAGCCCATGTTTGACCACCAAACAGAATATTGTGTGCATACGCTGGTGGGCTACTTTCACTTGGTTACAATCACCTCAAGTGGCAACTCAGTAGTTGTAGTTGCAGAAATACATTGTGAAAAGTTTTCCTTCAAAACCATTCACCATAGCTGTGTGGTGGGTTGCCAGATCTCCACCAACACCAGCCCAATGGCAAAACAATCAAAACTAGCCCACTGCACGGCCCCCAGCCCAAACCCAAAATATTCCACTACTATACCTCAAATACATCAATTTACAGTCACTGTTATCCATGCAACACAATTTCTTCTCGAAAATCACTGTATTGTAGTAATCATAAGCAAAGTCTCTTTCCACAAAAAATCATCTTAACTTAGAAAAACAGAGGATTTGGCAACCCTGGTGATCTGACCAGCTTTGATTTGTTCAGCTCCATATCTGATTGGCTGATTTTGCTGCTTATGTTCTGCTGTGGATTGCCAGCTAGAGCTCAACCTGTACCACAAGACCAACAAAGTGACACCATATCTCTGTGTCTGAGATTCTTTGTGTATTTTGTGACGATCCATGTTTTGCATTCAATAACAGTAACTTTCAATCGTAAATTATCATAAATATGTGTTTGTGAAAGATTTCTATTTGAAAAGAAAAATGAAAGAATTCTATTACAATTGTTAATGTATCCTCGTTTATAACTTTTGACAGGTATATTCAGATGCCGAGGCCTTTCTGTTTTGAGCCTAACAACCGCTATGTGCTGTCCATCCGTTTCCAGCGTCATGGTGTCTCTCACCGACATCTCACAGCCTTTATACTCATAGATTCTGTAAGGTTTCTCTCCTTTTACCATTATCAGTCACTTTTCTGTAATGTTAAGAAAAGAAATCTGTTGTAAAAACAAACACTGCCCCCTTCTGGTGTAGTTATTATGAGGCGTTAACTTTTGGGTGATCCAATGATGTGTAAAATTGTAAGCACTTCTGTAATGACGTCAAATGCTTCATCTTCCTCTCTCTATCTTCACAGCTTGTGTTGGTACCCAAGTATGAAGAGCTCCAAGGTTTCACCGGAAACGACAGCCCGGACGAACGTCGGCGTACGGAGATGGAGCTATACATGTGTCTGGATTCCTTCATGACAGTGCCAATGCCTGTGCTGGCCGAGCCATGCACAAATCTCATCTGCAGCATCTCAGCTATAATTCACAATGGTGCCGTGGGTAAGTCACACAATGAAGAGAGTCACAGTGTCTTGTCCAAAACAAAATCCTTCTAATGAATATGAATATCTCATACTGCTTTTAGATTCTAGGTTCTTTATTGTTGTCAACATAATTTAAACTTCTCTGTCTCTGCAGCATGTGAGTGTGACCCTCAGGGTTCCCTGAGTACAGAATGTAAAAAAGTAGGAGGTCAATGCCACTGCAAACCCAACGTTATTGGCCGTAAATGTGATCAATGTGCACCAGGATCATTTGCATTTGGGCCAAATGGCTGCACTGGTAAGAAACATGTTATTGTCAGAAACTAAGCATTTTATAGATATTTCAAAATCATAGACTATAAGATTTTTAATGTATATACATACATTCTTATACTGCTTTGTAATGTCATTAAAATAGTTATTAGTAATGTGCAAAGTCAAATAATTTTATTTAGCTAAACTATAGATTCCATTTTATAGTTAAATGCAAATTCTCATCATTTTACTGCTTTTTCCTCTTTCTTCAACAGTATGTGACTGTCACTCACAAGGGTCTCTTGGACAGCAGTGTAACCCGGTGTCGGGCCAGTGTCCTTGTCAGCATGGAGCCGTTGGGCGTAAGTGTTCAGAGTGCCAGCCGGGTCAGTGGGGATTCCCCAACTGCAGGCCGTGTCAGTGTAATGGACATGCAGAGAGCTGTGATCTTGAAACAGGTGAATGCTACGACTGCAGAGACAACACATCAGGGGAGCTGTGTGACAGGTGAGGGACTGACTCTGGAAAAAAATTATAAAATAAATAAATCTGGACGTAAACCTAGAGCAAATTTTTCAATAATTTAATAGACAATTTACATGTTTAACTTCAAAAACATGTGTTTTTTATCTGCATTGAGTTTTTTTGTAACTGTTTTATTTGTAAACATTTCTTGGCCATACTTTTTTTTAAAAGTAAGGCATCAACTTGTATGTACTGGTAGACAATATACAGCTTACCTCACCAAACCCCCTGCAATTCCCTTGTGAACCACCAGGGGTTCGTGAATCTCCTACACGATCTCCTACAAAGGTATATTAACTATCCTCTCCTTTCAAACTATAGTTGTATGAATGGTTTCTATGGAAACCCATTAGTGGGTTCTGGCGAACACTGTCGACCCTGCCCATGTCCAGGCCCTCCCGACAGCGGACACTCAAATGGAGCATCGTGTCATGCAGATTATTCCTCCAACCAGATTCTCTGTCAGTGTAGCGAAGGATATGCAGGTAAATTAGTACCCGTATTTATATTATTTAAAAAGAACAAAAATTCTGTCATCATTTATTCACCCTCATGTGGTTCAACACCTGAATTGTTTTTCCTGTCAAACACAAAAGAAGATATTTTGAGAAATCTCCATGTAAGTCAATGGGGTCCAATCTTGTTTGGTTACCAACGCTATTCAAAATTTCTTCTTTTGTGTTCTGCAGAAGATAGAAATGAGGATAACTGAATGATGAAATACATTTTGGGTGAATCATCCCTTTAACTACGCTGTAACTATAACATTCTTATGAGGTAGGTGAATTACCTTTGACCTCTCTTAGGTCCACGCTGTGATCAGTGCGCCCCTGGTTACTACGGTAACCCAGAGCAGCCCAGCGGGTTGTGCCGTCGGTGCCAGTGCAGCGGGAATATTGATCCCCTGGACCCTGAGTCATGTGATCCACG
Source organism: Triplophysa dalaica (assembly GCF_015846415.1). NCBI lineage: Eukaryota > Metazoa > Chordata > Actinopteri > Cypriniformes > Nemacheilidae > Triplophysa > Triplophysa dalaica. Next base: position 7,273,094 of record NC_079561.1, read on the forward strand.
CACCGGCCAATGCCTCAAATGTCTGTATAACACAGGAGGCCAGACCTGCTCTGAGTGTAAAACCGGTTACTATGGAAATGCACTTGCCCAGGACTGCAGGCGTGAGTACAGTAACTCTACAGCTTTATATGAACTAATCTTTCGAGCAATTTATCCAAAATTCTGAATTGTCGTCTTGTCATGCAGGCTGCACTTGTGTAACCGCGGGCACTTTAAAAGCACACTGCACTGATGGAGTGTGTCACTGTGATAGTCGCTCTGGCCAGTGTCCCTGCAAACCGAATATCATGGGCCACAACTGCGACCAGTGCGCCCCCAACCACTGGAACTTCGGCTCAGAGGGCGGCTGTGATCCCTGCGGATGCCTGCTTCCAAATGCCCTCAGCACCCACTGCAACATGGTACAGTATGATGTGTGATTTCATGTGACAGAGATTTCTCTCTGAATTTAGCATTTGATAACTGTCCTGTCGTCTTTATATTGATAGTTCAGCGGTCAGTGTCAATGTCAGACGGGTTTTGGAGGGACGCAGTGCAATGAGTGCGAGATGTTCCACTGGGGGGATCCCAGAGTGCGATGTGATGGTGAGTATTGCACACACACAGTGTTTTCTGCTTATAATTCTGTCTTTCTTCCTTTCCGTTTATAAGCCCTAACTTTACTTTGTCTTCCTCAGAGTGTAACTGCAACCCGCTGGGTTCAGAAATGGATCAGTGCAACCGCGTAACAGGAGCGTGTCAGTGTAAAGATGGAGTTGCCGGACGGAGCTGTGACACGTGTGCCCGTGGCTTTACCGGAACCTTCCCCAATTGTGTTCCCTGCCACCCCTGCTTCCACCTGTGGGATGATGCCGTGTGCATGCTTCGGCGGGATCTCACCCATATCAAGGATGTTATAGCCAAGATTGTGGAGAAGGGCGAGGTGCCCGGCATCAGCGACTCCCGCATTCGGGATTTGGAGAAGAAGCTGGAGCAGGTGCAGGATCTGATACGAGATGGAGACAGAGAGGGAACCTTTAACTTAATCAGCCAAACTATCGATGACTTGAGGTAAATGTCATTCAAATGAGGTGGAAGTCAGTATGTGGCGCTTTCACTTTAGGAAGATTTAAACTTTCTGGTCGTCTCCTCAGAGCTGAGATAGCGTTTACCGATGGCCGTTTGATGGGTGTGATTCGAGAGCTGAATGGGACGGCAGAACAGGACAATGCTTTGAAACGTAATCTAACAGCATTGGAGGGAGAATTGAAAGACTTGAATAATACACTTCAACAAATGCACAAACAACTGGAGAACTACCTCACAGCTGGGTTGGAAGGTACAGCGGATAAATATGAATTTGTATGCTTTTAAATATTAAATATTAAAATAAAAGAAAGTCCTACAGGTAAAGAATGACAAGAGAGTGAGTGATGACATCATTTTCATTTTTGGGTGAACTATCACTTTAAGTCTCTTAATTCTTAGATGTTACTCAAAAAACGGCAAAAACCTATTTTAATCGTATTGTTCAAATACACAAAGCATACAGTATGGAGGTGTATTGATATTGATATTTTATTGTTTCTTTGAATTCTTCCTGTTTCTTTGACTTTCAAATCAAGTTGATGTTTTTTGTCATTTCCTTCTATAGAGACATTTGAAAACGTACGCAAGTATTACCAGAGTTCACTGAATTCAGAACTCCGTTGTAATGCGTCTGTATATGGACCTGAGAGTCCAGTAGAACAGTCTCAGGACACACGCAATCGTACAGAAGACCTGCTGAAAGAGAACAAGGAAAGCTTTCTGCGTACACTCGCTGCCAAAAATAAGTCCCTATCTGAGCTGGACAGAAAAGCTCTTGAGATGGAGCAAAAGGTCAAGCGCCTAAGCAACAAGGTAGACACTTTGTCAAATGATGTGCAAAGTTAAATATGTGCTTAAATAGCAAAGACATCTTAAAAAATTGTCAACGAGTGCAGTATACTGTATGTACATTACATTTAGTTCATACAGTACTTGTGTTTGTTTTCTACAAAACAAGAACATATGTGAGATGTTTGTCTTTTCTTTAAGGTTTGTGGTGGTCACGCCAAGACTAGTGCAAACAGCAGCTGTCCAGGTAGTCCATGTGGCGGTGCTGGTTGCCGTGACGACGAAGGTGCGTTAAAGTGCGGAGGAAGAGGATGTAATGGCACTGTCGGTGCATCATTGGTGGCCCTGGGCCACGCCGATGATGTTCGGACGAACCTGACAGCTGCTAGTGAAGAATTACAAACAATGCTTAAAAAGGTAAAACTATGCTTTTGTAAACCTGTACAGTGCGCTCTTGTTTGTAAAAATAAATGTGAGTAATCTCTACCTTCCTCTTAGCTTCAAGACGTCACTGTACTCACCCAAAACGTGAAGAGGCAAGCAAAGAACACTCTTGATAAAGCTCAGAGCAAGAAGGAACTCTTTGAGAACTCCAACAAGAAACTGAAAGAATTCATTAAGAAGATCAGAGACTTTTTGATGGGTCAGACTCTTTATGCCATTGTGTTTTAATATAGTGGGATACATCGAATGAAAACATTTGGTGAGAATGATATTTTTTTTGCTAATTATAAAAAACTTCTATTGATATGTTCAGAGGAAGGTGCTGATCCAGAAAGCATAGAAAAGGTGGCCCAGCAGGTTTTGGCCATTACCCTTCCAGTCAACAGGACAGTGGTTATCAACATAGTCCAGCAGATCAAAGACAACATCGCCAACCTCACCAACGTTGAAGGCGTGTTCAACCAAACCTCAGAGCACCTGGCCAAAGTCAACGATTTGCTTAAAAGAGCACAAAACGCCAGGTAAGACATAGAGAGAGAAACGTTGTTTCCTTTTCACAGAAATCTGTATACAGCCAATGACTCTGTGTGTGTGTGTGTTTTTGCACAGTGCCCGAGCAGAAAAAGTGGGTGACAATATAAATATAACTAAAGAGGCGCTTGAAAGCTCTCAGGCAGCCATAAAAAAAGCTGAGGATGAAATGAACGGAGCGCTGGAGAACCTGAACACTGCCCAGAACATCACAACCACGGTACAAACAATCTGTGATCAAATTTTTTTTCCATCAAATGTATACCTTAAGCACACTGTATGTCACTTTGGATAATGAAATGCAAAAGTAATAAAAACTGAGGATGGAATCCATGAAATTATGTACTTTTGTGGTTTCTAAAATTCTGGATCTCATCTTTTACTTTCTACCACAAAATCCCATAAACAGGTTGACAACAAACTATTACATCTCAACAACACTCAGATGGATGTTACGATGCGATTGGCCGATTTATCCCGTGCAGTGGAGTTATTGAAGAATAAAACAGAGCAGAACAGAGATATGGCAAAAGATGCTAAGGCACAGTCGGTTAATGCTACTCTAGAAGCAGCTGGACTTCAAGAGGTACGTGTGTTTGTGTGTGTCCACCTCAAGTTGTACCTAATTCTGTTCACATAGCTGCTTAGTCATTAACTTTAAATGTTTATTTGTGTTTCTTAGGAACTTACCAATGCTGAGAATCTGTATAATGACCTAAAGAAGAAAATGGACTCTATGGGTGGAGCAGATGGAAATGTTAGCCAGAAAGCCACAGACATGAAAAAAGATGCAGAGGAACTACTCAAGAAAGCCACCAATGGCATGGAAACCCTTAAAAGTATGTGCACTACTGTATTAAACCTTGCTGAAAGTGACACCGTGTCTACACCGGACGCAATCTGCGCGAAGCACCACTACAACAACTTGTTCTTAATGGGCTTTTGGTGTTGGGCTTTTGGTGTCGCGTCCGGTGCAGACACAGTGTCACCATGAAACACAGGTAGTTTGCTATAGTGACAATAGTCAGTTATACACTTTATTAACAATTACACAAAAATATTTGACTCAGAATCAAGATTTATAGCTGTAAAGGGATTAGAAAAATTATTGAAACATCTTGACTTGCGCTGTTGTTTACTATTACATTCAACTTGCAAAGTGTTGCGAATATATCTGATCATACTTGTTAGTTTTTAAGTGCCTATGTACTTGGCTGTTTTCTCATCCGTTTATTTTTTTCTTTCTTTGAAGAACTGGAGAGAAAGTTACAGAAGAATGAACAGAGGATGCAGCAGCAACAGGACGAACTGGCAGATCTGGAGAAAAATGTTACAGAAATCAGAGAATCTATCCGCATTAAAGTCATGAGCTACAACAACTGTCAGTAGAGATACTGAACTACAGCAAATCTGAATTTACAAATAGGCAACCAAGAATAAGTAACAAGACTCCTGCAAAAATGTCAAGTTTAAAAATGACTTGCTGAAGGGATTTAGAATTTCCAAACTTGAATATAAAACACCCGTTTGTGTAATTGGGCTGATTGGGTAGGGTTCATATTGTTATCTGAAATGACGTATACTTTATTAAAGAGTACAAAACTAGGGAGTTTTAAGGTCCTACTTTGGTTTATGTAGTGTCCAACAACAAGCTAATGTACAGAGAAGGTGTAAAAACACTATTATTTCGTAATAATAGGTAATTTTTCTTACCTTACTTCTTGACTGACTCTCAAATGGTTCGTCTGTCTAATCCCCTCCTTTCCGCTAGTCTGATGTGATTGGTCAGATGGTCTAGTCTGCTGTGATTGGTCTCCCGCGAATGCTACATTGTTTGATGGAGAAGAGTGAAGTTTTCGCGGGCAGTCCTAGCAAAAGAAGGCGGGGACTATCGTGACATAAATCAGCGGCGGTTCGCGAATCGGACTAGGGACGACTCGTTTGCGTGATTCAGAGTCGACTCCCTTTTTTCCGAGCCAATAACTTTGTTTTTTTTTCATTCACCTTCGGATTTACAACTTGGAATTGGCACATTTCTTTCAAACACGTCAACATGACACACTGCATGAGATGAAATTTTCATGATCTCAAGTTATGTACTCTTTAAGAAATGTAAAAGAAGTTGTGGTAAACCGTTGCATGTTTTGTGGAAATATCTGTTTACTGCCAGTGACAAAATGTTTCTTTTCAGGACTAAAACATTTCAGCATTAAGTAATGAAAAATATCATATTGATGACAAATTTGGAATGAAGCACTAGGTCGTGTTTACCTACAGTAGCTATTGCACAAATGCATACGTTTACACATTGTGCCTATGCCCATATAATGTTGATCTATACTGAGTGAAAACATGGATGCATTAAACACCTATTATATGGAATCGAAAAGATGTTGTTTAAGTTATTACAAGACCATGTAGTATGTAGTAAATCGATACTACAGGTAGGGGGCGATAGAGAATGTCAAATAATGCAGATTCTAATAAAAGACTGGGACATATCAACAATGAAACTAGTGTTTACTATTTTAATCCTTATTCCGGAGTGTCAGGACATTTTACGATATTCCCTACTGAAGCTTCAACTTCTTGCCCGATCACCATGTCATCTGTGCCTCCCTGAACTTCCCGTCATGCATTTATTCATGGTCAGTAATCCTCTCTGTTTGCATCGGTGGTTTTGACTGAAGATTTGTACTTGTTGAATCACGTGTTACAGCTTTTTATTTACAGTACATTTCTCTTGACTGATCTGACTAGTCCTTTACTAACTCGAAAAAGGAATAAAATTGCGTCACATTCTACACACTTCCACACAAATAATCATTACGCTTTCCTAAACTCAAATCTATTTAAAACAATAAATGTGGTATTGTGTAACGTTTGATGAATTTTGTAAATGTAGAAGAGAATCGTTTAAATATGCGCGCATTGCTGTTCTCATACGCACATTCAGCGCAAAAGGCTTCAGGGAAAACGTGAAGTGGAATTTTACTGATGGCGTCACTGAAGATGTCCGAGGACTGTGGTGTAAGTCCGCTCCAGGATGAAATCCAGAACGTTGTTTCTATCAATCGTTCACACAGCTGTAACAAGACTTCAGAAAGTCCGTCTGTGTTTTTTGAAAGCTCTGAAAGTCTCTGGCGCTTCTCATCTCAATGGATTCATAGCATAGAGCAGACTGACCATTGAGAACAATCAAAACATACGTGTGAGTACTCGCTTGTATAAAAATATAATGCAATGTGAATAAACGCGGTGTTTTGTTGGCATTTTTATAGATTATTATTGATATTAAAGAGTGTTTAATGTGTAAGTACACTTTGTCCAGTAGTTACCCGTATGGTGATTTATGAAGATGTAAGACATATGAATGCTTATTTTCACGTAGAGGCGCGCGACAGTACAAGAAGGATAAAGGACCATGCGCGCATTTCTCCTGCTCTTCATCTGTGGTGAGTGTAACAGAATTGATCAACATTGTGTGATGTTGCTTTGGCTTACTACAGTACTATAATAGACTGTCAATATTTAACAAGAAGCTAATATCTTTCTATGTGGGTCAATGACAAATAAGAAAATGTCAGGTGGTGCGACCATATATTAATTTAAAATAATATACATTTAATGTATTTAGCACTGAGTATTTTTCCCCTCATATATAAGAAATTTAACATAAAATCATGCCAAAATATTTTATTAAGAATTTTATTGAGAAAATTAACATTTATTTCTCAGTTTTGTTCTCTGTTTATATGTTCGGAAGGTCGCACCACCTGACATTTTTGGTCTTTCAAACACCAAAACTCAAAAAATCTATTGAATTTCAATAAAATGAAAAGGGTTTCTTATAAAGGACATATTGTAGATCCATTTGATATATGACATGTATTTATTCAAATTCTTTTTAGGAAAATAATGAATTTGGACACAAAAAATACATGTCACGTCATTGATCCATATATCTTCATGCAAAAGTCTAATGTTTCACTTTCTTATATATAATGGTTTAGTGCAGTTATTTTTATTAAATCGTTTTTTCACTCTGCTTTGTTTCCTCTCTTTTGAATGATGGAACTTTAGAGGACATAATTTACACCATTTACACATCACTGTTTGGAAATGACAAATTTCTTTCATATTAATAAACTTTTATAAACATTGTTTATTTAGATCTCACTTAAGGAGTTGAATAGGATGTGTTCTGTCAGGATATGATAACCGCAGATCTTAAAACTCTACCATGTGCTAGTCACTCGTCTTAATGTACTGTATTCCCGAGTTGAATCATTCACAGAATGTTATTTTGGATAAACGGGACCCATGATGAATCTTTCTCACCTGTTTATACAATAGAAGTTATCAATTTCCCAGTACAGTTCAGCGGACCTGTCTGAAAGGTCTGCAGACCATGTTATTACCCCTTCCAGCACCCAATTAACTTATTTTGTTTTTTCTTGATGTCCAGTTAAGGCGAAAATACATTTACAGGCATACTGAAAGGTAAAGAAGAGGTCGACTGGTGGATGATGCGATATTGATTTAATGAGTGGCACTTTTAACTTAATTTGACCTTATTGAGTTAGCTGATATTCTCTCATCTTTATAATAGTGTTAAACGAAAACATTCTTCATTCTGTGTTCTTTGATGAATGAAAACATCCTATTTGGAAATCAGACATTTACCCGTCTTTAAAGAACTACTGGACGTTACAGAGCAGAGGTTACATCACCAGATGTTATTAGCGAATCTAATAAGCTTTATAATGTGACACCCACTTCGCAGTCTGTTTCTCTGTTTTTATCTTGTACACATGTTATAGTCTTGAAGTTGTCGGATATATGTGCCATATTTACTTGTTGGTTCTCTGGTTCTCCTGCTTTACTAGGCTAGCTCATTAAACCACTTTCTCCACTGTGGATTTACAGAGTGCCGTATTTCTTTCTGCATCATTTAGCGTTACTCTCCAGCTTTCCTCCGCTGTGAGTTTGTGTTGGTAATGGGCCGCAGGGTTCAGCAGGAGCCTCTCTGTCTGAGATGATTGATAAAGCTGACATGTGGAGCTGTGGAGAACGTAAAGGTGTCAGAGGAAGAGCGGTAATGAGACTTGTGGGAGTGTTATTTTTGGTAATGCTCTAATGAAAGGAGCAGCCGGGTGGTAGGCAGACAGCAGTTGAGATGCTCTGATTTAGTTCTAGTCACATTATACAGTGTCTACTGCCCGTCTGAGTTTAATCTGAATTTAAAAGCCTTTGAAGCCGTCGTACATGGATTGTGTGACTTGGATAACAAAGTGTTCACTAACACTGATGGTGGTGCACTGGAAAAAAGGACTTTCTTTCTTAGCATGTTATTCTTGTTTTCCGGTACAAATGTCTAAGAATCAATATGCATTTTCTTGATGAGAAAACGACCCATGAAAATAAGTCTTGTTTTTAGAACAAAATTCACTGAAATTTCATACTTTTTTCTATGTTTTGCGGCGTATAACAGGTCGTCAGTAACAGCGACGGTCACAAAAAGTGCATACACGTACATACCCAGGTTATGAAATGGATTTAATTTATTGTTACTTAATAAAAGTGTTGAGTTAATTCACCCCAGCATCATGGATTTGATGGAACTAACATGAAAAGCGAACAGAGTCTTTTTATATAATTTGCTCCTAAGGCAAAGCTTTGGTTCAGTGGGAGGCGAGAAAACTTCAAAAATCTCTTTCTTCTAATTTGCCTTTAAACTTCCTTTTATTCCATTGATGTGTGGTGAGATCATACATCCCCCAGTGTGCAGCTGTGTGATAGGGATGCAGGTCACTATCCACAGTGGTTGAACACCGTTTCCAGAACCCTGAACTCTATTACAAACAGGCATTAAGAAACTTAGATTGAGAATGGAGAAAATAGGACATGTTGAATAAATGGGGGTGGAGAGGTGCTTAAAGATCCAACGAATGAAATGTAGCGGCATCTAGTGTAGGGGTTGCGAATTGCATCTAAAGGCTCACTCCACCCCTCCCCCCTTTGAAGTACTATGGCGGAAGTTTGAAAGGTTTTTTAACCACAATCATAGGATCTGCGTAACATTAGTTGTCACGTTTCGTGCACTTCAATGCCCTTTATGTCCACTTCACAGGGCTCTTACGGGCAAATTGAACAAACCTCTGGCGCGGTATAAAAACGCATACAAAATATGCAGAGCGGCGCGTCTTGAGGACCACAGTAGCTCAGCGGCTTCCAGTCAACCATTGGGTTACCTCTACATGACAAGGCGGAGTGTTCGAGGGTGAGAAAATTTTCTGTTGAGAAAAGTCTTTTGACACTACAAGAAGTCAAATGCAGTGTAATCGTTATCTTTAGCAGTCTACTCATTTTCTTCTTGCTCATCTTTTCGTAATTTATAAAAAAAAAAACGAATATTGTTTGCAGCCCCCATTGCACCGCACAAATTAAACTCTTACATCTCCGCAAAAGATGCTACGCACAACATGTGACATGATTAAATTAATAACTTCGAAATCAGCGGGGAGCAATGATTGGTCGATCAACCAGAGTAACAAATCAACAATTCCTTATTTTTTATTTTAAGCAATTGAGTCCTAGGTCCCCTCCACCCCCTCGTGGCTACGTTACTGCTGTAGAGCAGTTTTTCCATAAGGGGGGTAAGGGGACCCGTGGTGTATGTAGATAGAATCACTCATTGTAATATAATTAAAACGCATCATTATGTTACGTTTTCATACATACATTTGTATACTTGTATATTATATTGCATTTCTGTAAAGAGCCTCCAAAAAATTACACACTGGAATCTGTAAATGAAAAGAAAAATATTTGGTTACAAGAGAGAGATTTCTCCCCTCTATTTGCGAAGAGCGAGAAATGCCAGACAATATAAACAACAGAATCAAATATACAATGTCAAGGAAAAGCCACGAGAGTTTCTGTTATTAACGGCTTGCATTCCCTCAGACATAACATCATATTTAAAAACTATTTCAGAAGGCCTGTCTGTGTTATGTTTGATAGTAACTGCCGTGTCAGTTTAACGTTTAAAAAAAGTCAGACCTGATTTCTCAGACAGAGATTTGGCTGTTCTTCTGTGTCATTAAAAAAGCAGTTGTTCGCGGTAAACCTGGCACCCCACACAACATAGACCACACATGGCTTTAGTCTCAACACACACTTTTTGACAAAGCGTATTATCAGTGCGTGTTGTGAACTGTAGTGGATGCGGGGTTGTATGAGGATGGGCATTTCATTTCATGATCAGAACTATGATGGTTTCTTTGTTCTATTCTGTATGTTTTCCATCTCTTGGCCTCTTGCTTATCTGGGGATGTGTATTACATCTGTGTATACAGTACCTCCATATGTACCCTTTCTGTGAGATAGTAAATTGAGTACTTTAACAGACTAATATCATGCAGGTCTGAAGAACGTTTGCAGCATATTATAAGGTCTGAAAGCATATATTTCAGGACTGTCTTCAACAGAACATCATTTTAAATTAGCTGGCACCGTCCCTCCGACCTCTTCGAAGGCCATTTCAATAGATAGTTTACTTCATATAATAATGATTCTCTTTACTTAATGTCATTTTAAGAGGGCTTTGTTTGTGTTTATACCATTTGCAGACCTTACAAGAAAAAAGATATATAGCTCTCAAAAGTATGTTTTAGCTTTATTTTGCTTGATGAGGTATACATTAATTTTATAATCTGTCGTATATTTAGTACTTGACATAAATGAACAACATGTATTAATTTATAGAGTACTATATGTATCATAGATGTGGAGCGTAGTAAAGTCGATTAATGGATCACTTTGGTCATTTAGGTCTGAAGGGTTAGGGCAGAGGGCATCATGATGGGTGGATGTGCGAGAGCTGGAAATAGCAGCCAGCTTTGAAGGAGAGAGCAGACTGAGAGACTGGGCTGTGGGCTGCAAATAGCAACAAATGCCTCTTGTCAGACAAACGTCCAAACTGCCAAAATAAACATGGTGAGAAAGGCAGCAAATAAGCAGCAGGTGTACTCGGCATCCGCATCTATTCTCTATATTTCACATTTGCCCACAAGGGTTCTGAATGCTGTATCATTATTATAGGGATGCTTTTGCCAAGACTGTGACAGTAGTCAGATCTGTGTGAAAGTTAGTAATGTCAGTTTTACTTTCACCTAGTGTAAAGTGTCCAAACATGCCCAATAACAAGCAGAGGACACCACCCACATCCCAAAACCAAGTGGCATTTATTTTTCATATAAAATAGTGTATGATTGTACAATCGCAATATATGCTGTTCAAAATTAAGACAAAAAAAATATGTTGAACACGTTTCAAACTCTGTTATAAAACCTCTTGGGGCGGTTTCCCGGATAGGGGTTAAATCTAGTCCTAGACATAAAAAACGTTAGAGCTGTCTAAACTGATAACAACTTGCACACAAGTAATTTTCTTTTGTAAGTTATGTTTGTAAAAACTGCTTAAATGTACTAACTTAATTTGTGTTGATTTGGCCTAGTCCAGATTTAAGATAATCCCTGTCCGGGAACTGTCCCTGATCTCCAAAACTGCCACTTTACAGGAGAGAAAAAAAAAAGTACTCACTATTTGAGATGACAGTTGGTTTAATATTTTATTAGCTAATGTAATGACATGTGATTTGAGTGTCCAAATAGTTTGGGGTTGTACAACTAGCAGATACCAAAATCGCTCATGCTTGTGGAGACACTGGGGATTATGTGCGCAGGCCTGGGATTTAATTTTTTGAAGCTGTATCACAGAATGGGTCACAGGGTCGGTACTGATGGCACACATTTAGGAGTTCTGGCTTCCATCCACCCCACACAGATCCCCTCCCTTCCCCTAGAGGATTTTTACCTCTGGATAAAATATTCTGCATTCCGACAGCAGGTGGATGAATGACGGAAATAAGTCTCTGGTTGAGCCGTAACAGGAAATAGAGGTTTAAAATGAATGGATTGATTCGAAATGAAAATGCTGTTGATATTTGACATGCCCAAGTAGTTTGTGTTGGTTGCGTTTGTTCTTTCGTGAGTATTTGTTTTTCTGTCCTCCTACTGTAAATGGCCTATTTAGGATGTGACCGGCTGCTTTCTGTCACTCAGCTGCTGAAGAATGTGCCAAGTTAGTGTGACTTTTTCTCCACCCGTCCAATGAACACTCCCCAAGATTAGAATTACACTCTGGGGATAGAAACAGACACAAGGAGATGATTCTCTGCCTTCCCCGGTTGAGAACAATCAACCTCTGAAAGCCGAGATTCAGAAAAATAAAAAGTGGAGCTGGCGTCAGCTTTGAACAAAGCAGATAGTCCCAGCTGTGATAATCTCTATCACACTCTGTGCCAAACCCAAACCAGGAGAAACGAAGACTGTAGATACAGTGAGAGAGGCAGAGAGGTAGGTTATATTATATTTATTGAAAAATGATTAAGGATAAAAACAATAAAAACATTGTGTGTGTGAGAGAGAGAGACAGACAGACAGACAGAGAGAGACTTTCATTTTGTCTCATCCTTTGGATCATGATGGGAGATTAACTCAGGCAGGACAAACAGGACACCACAAAGTATGATGGGAAATACCCCGTCTACGGTCATTGTGGATGTGTATTCAGAGATATAGATAACACACTCTGCCCTACTACATGCTTCACTGTAAACATTGTGTCTGTTCTCAGTGAAGTCAGTGAACCTTATCACGAGTTCCTATACCCCCCCCACTCATTCACAGAAAGAATTAAAAGACTCAACTGGACTTATTTGTATCTATGTGTCTGACACTTGGCTCATTTGAGAATTTACTGGAAAATATAATGCCATACATTAAGTAATACATTTTCATATATTGGAACCAAGTGTTTATGTTTTTCAATACTGTATATGAAAAGCAGCAAATTCAGTACATTGTTTTATTGTAATATATTAACAATGTGTTATTCTAAGATAGATATGAATTGATTTAACAGACATATATTGACAGCTGAATAGGATAATATATTTTGGCATAAAACTGAAAATTATTTTATACATTTACATTTGTCAGATGCTTCTATCCAAAGCAACTTACATTGATTTATTCTATACATTTTATCTGGGTATTTGTAATTCCCTGGGATCGAACCCACAACCTTGCGTTGTTAACACAATGCTCTTACCACTGAGCTACGGGAAAGCGTGTTCTAAACTAACTTCTATTTTTTACACTTATGTTTTTTGGCTGAAAACATAATCTTCACTTAATGTATGAATCATCTGTTTTATAATAGTCAATAAAATATGCACAACACAGGATTGGTAAATTGTTTCTTAAAGAACAAACTAAACTGATAGGTCTTGTGAGACCTCAGTCTGTAGAGTAAGGCAACAGCAAGTCTTTGTTAGCTCAGAGGTATTCTTGCCCTGCCAGCTGTCCACCCACATTCCTGAGAGCTTGTCCATGTAAGGCAGGAGCTGAGAGTGGCAGGCTGAAGGGCAGCTTTTCTTAACCAAACCTCCAGGCCCAGTTTAAAAGCTGGATATCTGAATAAGAGCCTATTAAAGCAGGCCAAATGGTAGCTACATGACAACTGTGTATTCTGCGAACACTCTGTTCTTGAAAATGAAGTGTGGGTAACTTTTATAAACTTGTTCTACCCTGGTCAATACCTTGCTGACCGCCCTCTAACTTTGACTGCTGTCTGTTTACACCATTCTGCTCTTAAACCAACGAAGAATGTTGGAAACCAAACATTGGCCCCCATTGACTTCTATTGTAAGGACACAAAGCCACTGAGACATTTCTCAAAATATATTCTCTTGTGGTTCACCAATGCAAAAATGAATTTGCAATTTTTTTCTGGCATCCATAACGTTATGTCCCTTCAGCCACCTGCTGCGTCAGTCCGTTTGTATTTAACAGAGGAAGCTGAAACAGACATTTCTCTGCCCCTCACACACACATTTAAGCCATTGCTTCCCATAATTAGCCTGTGTGTTCTTTCTCACCATATCTCGGGTCATCCCATTGCCAGAAAGATTAAATGTAATACCAGATTTGTCAGGGCCAGATTTTTTATTGCTCAATAACAGTATTTGGTGTATCTGGTACTGTCTCTGAGGAAGAGAGATGCTTTAATTACCATCGTGTCTAGAAATATATATTTTTTCTCAGAGATATTGCAACCCTCCTGCAGTTTGCTATGATGCCTTATTTAGGAGTTTGGTGCCAGGTCTGTGTAAGCTGCAGGTTGTGTGGCTGTATTTGTATGTGTAAGTTCGGGTGTGTGGTGGCAAAGTGGTGAGAGATGGAACAGTTCCAGACTCACAGCTGTCTGGTGTTAGAGAATCAGGTCAATGACGATAGTGTCTGTAAACTCTGTACAAAAGAGGTTCCCAGGCACTCAAGTTGGTTCATGTGACCACACTTCCTATTGCTGTTTGTACATTAGGTTTACATTGATAAAAAAAAATCAGACGTGTGTTCAGCTTTTGTGTTGCTGTCTATCTCCAATAAACTTTTGTAGATTTTTGTTGAATGAACTATTTCTATCTACATACACCACAGGTCCCGTGCCTGGAATTCAACATGTTGTTTATACCTTGGACAATGGACAAACTACTTACAGAGCGTGTTTTGTAAAAACTTTATCTCCTTCGGTAAGAAACAAAATTGTGACGTCATTGTCATCCTGTGTCAGCCACCGTAGTGCTTTGAAAGGGAGAGGTGGAGGTAGCCGTTGGTTGCAATTCACAACCTCACCACTAGATGCCGCTAAATCTTATGCACAGAAGTGATATTTTTGTAAAAACTGTTTCTTTGTTTTTGATATGTTATGAAATGTGATATTTGTATTCTATATTCTATTCTGATTCTGTCTCTTATATATCTGTCCTGTTAATAAAGACAAGCTTTACTGTTTTTGTCATCACTTCCGCGACTCGTAATGCAGTAAAAGCCTCAAAAACCCAAAACATGTCCATCAAACTGAGGCAGCAGTACTCCTCACAGAGCCACAGTTTAGGAGAAGAAATATGTGTGGAAACTTGGCCTTCACTAAATGTTAATGGAAAATTGTTGTAGCTCTATTTGACCAAGCTGGCAAAACATTAAGGTTGAAATATTTCTTCTTTCAGTAGAGACAAAAGGTTCTGTCCTGTTCTTTAACATAAAAAGATAAAATTCATACTTTCGCTGCTATTCTCTTTATTTAAAAGTCCTGGCGACGTCCAACGCACAGGAGCCTGACCATGCTCACGGCTGCACTTATGGAAGCTGTTATCCAGCAACCGGTGATCTCTTAGTGGGTCGGGAGAAGAACCTGAAGGCGTCGTCTACCTGCGGCCAGCGGAGGAGAGAACCCTATTGCATTGTTAGCCACCTACAGGTAGAGTCCTGTTTTTTCATTACAAACATCAAATAAAGAAGCTCTGACCCTTTCCATGTCCAAACTTTTATCTTTTGTAGGAGGAAAAAAAGTGTTTCCATTGTGATTCCCGACGGCCCTATGATCCTTCTTCCAACACCATGAGTCATGGTATTGAGAATGTCATAACAACCTTTAAAGAACATCGCAAGAAGTCCTGGTGGCAGTCTGAGAATGGTGAGAGCATGAGAGATACATTCATGTTCTGCATGTTGGATTCAAACCTGCAATTCTCACATAAGCACCAAAGCTGCATGAGTAAAAATCCATTGATGTTTTGATGGAAATACATATATCCATTTGGTCTCAGAGCGCTGTATCACTTATCAAATTTAAATGTGTGCCAGGAAATCTGATTGCTTCTCTGAGCCCTCCAAACCCAGCTGCTTGGCATAGACTGAAAACACTTCACATAATATTAATAGAAGCTTTATGTTTAAACTGCTCTATTAATAACAGACAGCGAGAGGTCAAAGTTTACACAAAGAATGAAGCCCAAATGGGACACGTTAGGTTTAAATGTAAAAGCTTGAGTGAATTTATAATAGAGATTCTAGAATTATATATTTAGAATTGTAGTAAGTAAATGATTATAAAAGAGCGGATAGGAGGAGGATGTTGGTTGGTTGACTTGGCTGTTTATCAAAGCTCACCCTGACACACTCCCCAAACCCTGCAGTATTAAAGATAATTACAGACGGGGTCTGCTGCTGGCATACCAACAAAGAGACGCACAGAGGCATGAAAGAGGCACCAAAACTCTGAAAAACATACAGACCTGTTGAAGCTAAGCTTGAAGTCTCCTGAACCTAATGCATTGACAGAATGTGGCCTCTGTATTGTTTAACTGGTTGGTTGCTTAACTTTAGTATGTATGAGTGCTGTACTTAACATTGTAAGCTGTTGTGTGAGTATATGGTAAACCAAATTAGCTTTTAATCATTCTCAGGATCTGAATTTTTTATATCAACAATTCAATGTTTACTTGTGAAAATTATAATTCTTGATATCAAGAATTTAATTTTTACTAGCAATAATTACTATTTTTGATATCACTTATTACATTTTCACTAGTAAAAATGTGAATTCTTGAAATCAAAAATGTTATTTCAACTAGTAAAAAAATTAATTCTTGATATCTGTAATTGCATTTTTACTAGTTAAATTTCACAAATGACTGCTATTCAAATTTTATTTCAGATATCAATAATTAATTACTTACATGTAATAAATCTTATTTCAGATATCAGAAATGCAATTTTTAACATCAACAATTAACTTGTTACTAGAATAATTGTAAATTCCGGATATCAAGAATTCAATTTTCAGTAGTTGAAAGGCTCATTCTTGATATCTATAAATTAATTTTAAATGCTGCATTTGGTTTTCTGATATGATGAAATAGATTTCAGATATCAATAAATCTGAGAGTAATTGTAGATATCTAAAAGTGTTTTCTTACAATAGTAACAGTCACATTATTGATATCAATAATTAATATTCTCACTAGTGAAACTGTAATTATTGATATTAGAAATTGACATTTTTACATGTACATATCAGAAAACATTTGCTGTTGTTAGTGTTTTTATAGATTAATTTAGAGGTATAATTTGCAAAAAAGTATTTCATATTTACTCACCCTCATTTAAGCACAACATAAAGTGTAATTCATGAATCTGCTTATGAAAATTTTTGTTCATTTTTCAAAAATATATTTGGATTGAAAGTCATTTTATACATTACTTTTATCTGATACAAACTGAACTGCCTAACACTGTGTCTACACCAGACGCGACATGACAACCTGCTTGTTTTTAATGGATTTCTCTCATCTCAGCGCACCGCATCCAGTGTGGACAATATTTGAATTTATAATGGTTTCTAATGTCTTTCTACTGTCATTTGTCATGTCGCGTCGCGACAGTCCCGTCCGGTGTAGACACAGTGTAAGTTCCATATGACTGATACGTTCCCTTAATAATGTGAAACGGGCCACTGTGTGACTTCTCTGTGAACACCGAAGTGAGAGAATTCAATATGGGTGTTAACAGGAAATGGTAACTATTTTTGGTCATGGTTGTCATAGCACTGGTGACTTTTCAGAACAATGTTGTATAATGAACAGTAATAAACAGTAGACCAGTTGTCTCCTAAGAGTGCACCCAAAAATGTCCCCTGTCACGGCCCCTGTGTTTGGGTTGTGCTGAAATGCGGTTAAGTGAGTTTTTTGTCTGATTATTATAAAGAATGTCTTGTGTGATGTTCTACATGAGAAAAGCAGGTGCTACACACTCATACATGAGAGCAGCTTTCATTATGGGTCTTTGCCATGTGCTCTGGATTGAGGCTTTACAACTTCCTCCTCCAGCCAAAACACAGCCATTGAATCCATTTCCTCCGCTTCACCTCTCCTCCTCATTCTCTTCGGCTGCGGTACAACCTCAACATCCCTTTCCTTCCTGTTTTTCTTGATTAGCTCTTTCGGGTAAATCCAGCAGCCACACTTCTGGCCCACTAGAACAATTATTGTATAACATGAGCTCTTTTCTGTTTAGGAAAATCTGATGTTTACCTTCAGCTGGACCTGGAGGCAGAGTTTCACTTTACTCATCTCATCATGGCTTTTAAGGTGAAACTCTTCACAAGATCGCTTCATGAGAAGTTTATGAGCAGTAAAAAAGAGTTTTTCAGCATAATTCACCTCAGGGCTGATGCTTTGCTCTGTTTTGTTTTTAGGTTAACTTTTTGACAATCTGTCTAGGGTCTACAGATAGAAAATAGCCATTTTGGTTAATTCTGGCACAGCAATGTTGATTAATAAACATACAAAATATCAGACTATTACTGTGCCACTATCATGAAGGGTTACATTTGATTTTATTGAGTATTTCAAATTAATACCATTTAGATGTATTCAAAAATGTCGATTATATATCAAAAGATGAATCATATACATAAACGGAACACGTACCATGCTGTATATATATGCATAAATGACATGAAGTCAAGTGAAAGGTGAACACTACACAGCTCCAGTCTCACTTGTTGTTTTTGAACACAGACGTTCCGTCCAGCCGGTATGTTGATTGAGCGATCGGCAGATTTTGGACGAACCTGGCAGGTGTACCGTTACTTTGCTCACGACTGTGACTCCATCTTTCCGGGAATTTCCCAAAGTCCTCTTCGCAAGATTGATGATGTCATCTGTGAATCACGATATTCCGACATTGAGCCGTCGACGGAAGGAGAGGTGAGGACATTGTGAAGAGGAGGTTGTTTATCAATAAGTTGCTAGATCTGCAGATCTGGTAAGGCATGATGCTGGCAACAGTGAGGTCATGGGTTTGATTCTTAGGGAAAACTTATAGTAATAACATATATACCATGTAAACACTGTGATCACTTTGGAACAAAGCATCTGCCAAATGCATAAGTGTCCAAAGTACTTATTTCATTTAAAATATACACCTTCCTGCATATTTCTTTTCTTAGGTGATTTATCGTGTCCTGGAACCTGCTATCCGAATCGATGACCCATACAGTCCCAGCATTCAGAGTAAGTGAACCCTAACCTCCCAATCAAGACACGACATGAACTATAATGAGACATACACTGCGTTAATGGAAGACACAGCTTGTGCACAGTTGGGACGTATAACCCTTCAGTCACCCACACACATAACTTAAAAACTCCATGTTTTTCCTCTCTCGGCACTATAACTTATAACTTTGCCTTATAAATCAAACAACCCCAAAGTTATTTGTGACCATGAAGCGTTCCAACAGTCCATCCGGAATGCTTCTCCTAAAGATTTCCACGCTTGACTTACCGCAAACCTCCCACTGAGTACTGTGACTATGGCTTGTAGGAGACAGGGTCAGAGGTCATTGGTTAACAGGTATTACAGAAGATTTTCAAAGGTTGAAGGAATTTTGGTGGAATGATTTAGGGCCAGCGCACACTTTATCAATATCTTGTTTTTTAGTGTGTTACTTGCATTATGGTTACTGTTATTCAACTGACCTCAATGTCTTTCTTCGGCACAGATCAGCTGAAGATCACCAACCTCCGTGTAAACTTCACCAAGCTGCACACTCTGGGTGATAATTTATTAGACTCACGGCCTGAGATCAAAGAGAAATACTACTATGCCATGTATGAGCTGGTTGTCAGGGGCAACTGTTTCTGCTATGGGCACGCCTCTGAATGTGCTCCAATTGAAGGGATTAGGGGTGACATAGAGGGCATGGTGAGTATGATGTGTATACTGAAACCGTCAAACAAATGTAAGAGACGAATGTCATAATTTAATTGTCAGCTTAGTGACTTTGGTTCTTACATCTCAGGTTCACGGGAGGTGTGTTTGCAAACACAACACAAATGGGCTGAACTGTGAGAAATGTGATGATTTTTATAATGACCTGCCCTGGAGACCGGCTGAGGGACGCAACACTAACGCCTGCAAGAGTAGGTATCCCTTTCTAAAAATATAGGCAGAACATACAGTATATGAATACCAATAAATATACACACAATGGATTAATTTTTCAATCCAACTTTTACTTTTCCCCAGAATGCAACTGTAACAGTCACTCCAATAAATGTCATTTTGACATGGCCGTATATCTGGCTATGGGTAATGTCAGCGGAGGTGTGTGTGACAACTGTCTTCACAACACCGTGGGCCGCAACTGTGAGACATGTAAACCGTTCTACTACCAGGATCCAACTAGAGATATTAGAGATCCTGGGGTCTGCGTGGGTATGTATTGAATGACTTACAATCCTCAGAAAAATAACTTAAATTTGATTGCATGACCATAAACTGTGTCTGTTTACCAGCCTGCGATTGCGACCCTGATGGTTCTCTGAATGGCGGTATTTGTGACGGACATGATGACCCCTCTCTGGGCATGATCGCGGGTCAGTGTCGCTGTAAAGATTACGTCGAAGGCCAACGCTGTGATAAATGCAAGCCTGGTTTCTATGGGCTCAGTGCCAATGACCCCCGGGGATGCCAACGTGAGTACGAGGCAGTAGGCCGAAGGATTTTAAGTTCAACCCCTTAGAGGAGAGTTTAACCAAAGGGCTAGTTTGCCCAAAATTGCAATTCTTTTATAATTTACTAACTCTCATGTCATTCCAAAATGGTATTCTTCTGCAGTACACGAAAAATATATTTTGAAGGATGATGATAACCAAACAACATTGGCTCCCTTTGATTTTCATTTTTATGAACTCGAAATTTCATCTTCTGTGTTCCACGGAAGACAAAGGCATGTACAGGATTTTAATGATTTGAGGGCGAATATATCATGAGAGACTTTTTATATTTGGGTCAACTTTCCCTTTAGGCCCTTAAGGTTAAATTAAAATGACGTTTGGAAAGAAATGTGACAAAAAATACTTTTCAGGCAGTCAGTCAGCTTTTGGCGGAGTAGTTTTTTAAATCTTTTTAGTTAAGGTTAGAAAAAAGTAGGACACCCAAGCACTGATCTATTTGTGGCAACATTTTTTGTGGTGTATTTTTACACTCGATAATTAATCATTCTCACTTCCTCTCACTGGTTGCTTTAGCGTGTAAATGTGAACCGAGGGGTACGGTGTCCGGAGGCCCCCAGTGCGACCCTGTGAGTGGAGACTGCTTCTGTAAACGCCTGGTTACTGGACACAGCTGTAACCAATGTCTAGTAAGTGTAGCTCTGACAAGTATATCCGCAACAAACACAATCTGCTTACCAAATAACATAAAGGGAAAATAAAGGTATAGATGACCTGAAATTCATTATTCATCATTTACTCTCACTGATGCTGTTCTGAAAAGAATTTGCTTTATAGTAAAACTTGCAGTGTCTTTATTTAGCTCAGAGGTTTATGGCTCCTGGTGTAAGTTTACACATCGCTTTTAATGGACTGAAAGGGAATAGCTGCATCCTGAATTTAGACAGGCAGTTAACAACCGTAGTATTAAAGTAATGTGACGTCATTTTCAAATATTTCACCATATCAACACAAGTATCTTGGAGGGTATAATGATACCATGGTATTATCATTTGATACCATCAGTGTGCCACAGTATAACAAATTCTTTAGATATTACATCTTTTTGTGTTTCATGTGCTCCTCCCACAGCCTGAACACTGGGCCCTGAGTCATGATGCAAGTGGTTGCAGAGGATGTGACTGCGATGTGGGCGGAGCCACAGACAACCAGTTAGTTTTGTCCAATTCATTGCATTTTCATGGGCAAATGTTAAATTAAACTAACTAGGGCTGTCAAACGATTAATCTTGATTAATCATATCCAGAAGAAAATTTTGTTTTAACATAATGTGTACTGTGCATATTAATTTGATATAAACACATACGTGTATATATTTAGGAAATATTTAGTTGTATTTATTTATATTTACCAATAATTGGCATTATATATAAACGTTTATTAAGGTTTATATATATATATATATATATATATATATATATATATATATATATATATATGCATGTATGTATATGTGTTTTTAAATAAAAAATAAATATGCACATACACAGACATTTATCATGTAATTAATAAAATAATTGGATAAACCTTTATATAATTAATAATGAATAAGAATTAAATAGAATTATTGGTAAATATAAATAAATACTTGTTAATACACTGAATATATATACATGTATGTGTTTATAAATACAAAATGAATATACACACTACACAGAGACATGTTATGTTAACACAAACTTTTATTATGGATGCGATTAATCACGATTAATCATTTGACAGCCCTAATGCTAACACAACAATCCCGTATCTTATTGTTATTGTCAACTGTCTCCAGGTGCTCGATGGAAACAGGGCAGTGTCCCTGTCGAAGCCACATGATTGGTCGGCAGTGTAACCAGGTGGAGCCTGGGTATTTCTTTATGGCCCTGGACCACTACATCTATGAGGCTGAAAAGTCCAAATTTGGTCAAGTGAGTACCTAAAAAAAGCTATCAAAACTATTACTGTAAATTACAGTAACAAAGATTTCGCTTGTAATATTAGCTTTTAACCCATTTACTTTGTCATACTACCACATCCATAGTACATTTATTTAATGATTAAATCCCAAAATGATTAAAAAAATAAATTAGTAGAAATACAAAATGTTTAAACTTGTCTCTCCAATAGGGTTCCACTTTTGAAGAGAGAGAGTACCAGCCAAACCGAGCAACCTCATGGACTGGCTCTGGGTTTGCACGAGTCCCTGAAGGTGGTACTCTGGAATTCGCCATTAACAACATTCCCTATTCTACGGAGTATGATGTCCTTATACGCTATGAGCTTCAGGTAAACACTACATTTTTACCCTATTCCATTTTTAGAAAGAATTCTGAGGTGTTTGCATGCAGTGTGTGTATTTCTGAATTTCTTTATGTGTTGTATAAAGATGCCACGGGATTGGGAGGAAGTGCGTGTATTGATGATTAGACCGGGCCCCATACCCACCAGCAGTCCATGTGGAAACACCATTCCTGCAGATGACCAGCTAACCGTTTCGCTCCCGACAGGTGCCAGGTGTGTAAAATATTGAAAATGATTAAGTACTGTAAATGCAAATCAGACATGTTTTTCCTTTCGCCTACAGTACTTCAGTGTTGCTCTGTTGCAGGTTTGTTGTTCTCCCTCACACTGTGTGTTTGGAGAAGGGAGTAAGTTACAAACTGCGTGTGGAGTTTATCCGTTACGCTGACAGAAACATTATCCTCAGCTCCTCTAATGCCTTTGTACTGGTTGACTCTGTAAGTAGTAAATCGCTGCATTTGTAATAGATGTTCGCACAATGATATACTTTCTTTTTATTGTTCAATTCTCCTTCCCAATGTAGATCGCCCTTCTTCCTCGCTACTCTTCTCTTGAGATGTTTACAGCGGGTGACGCCGCCTCTGTCACGCGGAAGCAAAACTTTGAACGGTACCGTTGCCATGAGACCGGCAAGAGTGTGTCCCGTCCTCAGATGAGTGAAGCGTGCGCTAAACTCATCACCAGCATGTCAGCGCTCATTAATGACGGTGCACTGCGTGAGTGTCAGTTGAACAGGGGGTTGTTTTTCCTTGTTGTGTTGGTGTTCAATAATTTTAGTTTTCTCCCGCAGCGTGTGAATGTGATTCTCAAGGTTCGCTCAGCTCTGAATGTGATATACGTGGAGGTCAGTGTCGCTGTAAGCCCAATGTATCAGGTCGGCGGTGTGATAAATGTGCACCAGGGGCTTATGGGTTTGGACCCTCTGGATGCAAACGTAAGAGCTGTATTTGAAAATATTTTTGTTGCACTGTTATTCTGGTACATCTGTAATAGTGTGTTCAAGTTTTTTATTTTTCTGTCTGTAGTTTGTGAATGTAGTTTGGAGGGCTCTCAGAGCCGTTTCTGTGACCAGCGCACAGGACAGTGTCCATGTCAGCCTGGTGCCTTTGGCCAGCGTTGCGATGGTTGCCAGGGTGGGCACTGGGGCTTTCCAAACTGCAGTCCATGTCAGTGTAATGGTCAAACAGAAGAGTGCCATCAGAGAACCGGAGCCTGCCTTAACTGCAGAGGCAACACGGCAGGAGACAAGTGTGAACGGTGGGAGCCAAAAAGCAGACATTCTACTGTTTATTTTTCTTTTTTTACAGGATGTTTTGCAACGTTTTTATAGTTTCCTGAATCTATTAAACACGTCTGTTAGTTTAAAAAAAATGCCTGAAAAAAGTAAAGTTTATATTTAAGTGGCACTAAAATTATTAATTTAAAACTAAATGAAAACAAGTTAAACTTATTAGATAATATGAAAAGTAAATTTATACAATTTGTTAATATAAAATGAAAAAAGCACGTAACATTGACAAAACAAAAATATAAAAATACACGCTGGTTCAAAATATGAATAAAAGCACATTGAAACTGAAAACAAAACTCTGATGTATTCATAATTAAAAAAAATGACAATTTTACTTATTTAAAGGAATAAGGTCACAAGATATTTTTAAATAATCTTCCAGTCAAACAGTGAATTATTTTTATTTTTGAGTGTTTAAACTCATTCTTAGCCCAAGCTAATGTAATAAATACCTCCTGTCACAGGTGCACTAATGGTTACCATGGAAACCCACTCCTCGGTTTAGGGAGTCAGTGTCGACCCTGTCCCTGTCCTGATGGCCCCAGTAGCGGACGGCACTTTGCCGCCACCTGTTACCAAGACAACCGCAACCAACAGGTGGTCTGCAACTGCAATCAGGGTTACACAGGTAATCTTACCCATCTGCTCTTTCTCTCTTCACAAGTACATTAGATAAAGTGAATAAAGATATGGTTTTATGCACACATGCACCAGAGGTTGATATGGGAAAAAAGGCTTTAAATGTGTGACATCCCGTAGTATCCTTGGTTGGTACTTCATATGACCATTTAACACCACATTTGCATCTGAAAATGATGCAAAGAATGACAATATTAAGCAACACCACATGAGCACTACTCTCTTATCCCAATCTGTTTTCTGCATTTAAACATCGGCTCTTCTCATCGATGAGGTTCCCGCTGTGAAGAATGTGCTCCTGGTTACTACGGCAACCCCTCACAACCCGGCGGGCGGTGCCAATCTTGTCGTTGCAGTAACAACATTGATCTATCAGACCGCGGTGCTTGTGACAGTCGCACTGGCCAGTGTCTCAAATGCCTGTACAACACTGAAGGACCAGACTGCGGCGTGTGCAAGAGTGGATACTATGGGGATGCTTCCCGTCGTAACTGTCGGAGTGAGTTGAAATGAGTTTTTAGTTTGTTTCCTACATTATACAACACTATTTTGAGCACAACAGCATGAATGTCAACACTTTTTTTATCACTGCCGTATGAATGAACTATTGCTTACCCAGAATGCACCTGCTACT
Source organism: Triplophysa dalaica (assembly GCF_015846415.1). Taxonomy (NCBI): domain Eukaryota; kingdom Metazoa; phylum Chordata; class Actinopteri; order Cypriniformes; family Nemacheilidae; genus Triplophysa; species Triplophysa dalaica. Next base: position 7,298,267 of record NC_079561.1, read on the forward strand.
TCTTGGGCACGGAGCGCAGTCAGTGTCAATCCCGAGATGAATGTGTGTGCCAGCGTACCACAGGGCAATGTCAGTGTCTGCCTCACGTTATTGGACAAACCTGTGACCACTGTGCACCAAACTATTGGAACCTAGCCAGTGGGCGGGGCGGTGAGCCCTGTGGGTGTGACCCCAACAATGCTTACACATCTGCCTGCAATGAGGTAATGTTATTAATATAAATAAGGCTTTTTCCGATAAGTTAACTTCATTTTGATTTATTTTTAAACCCAAATTCTCACAGTTCACAGGCCAGTGCCAATGCAGACCAGGTTTTGGAGGAAAGACATGTACAGACTGCCAGGAAAACCATTGGGGAAACCCCAAAGTCCTGTGCAGAGGTATCTTGATCTTTTATAGGGCGACTTTATGTCCATTTCAGAGAATAACTCACAAAATCATATTGATTTGATTTCATCCACAGCGTGTGACTGTGATCCGCGTGGCATCGAGACGTCTCAGTGCGATCGCGTGAGCGGTCATTGTGCGTGCCGGCAGGGCGTGTCCGGCGTTCGCTGCGATCAGTGTGCGCGCGGCTTCTCGGGCACTTTCCCAGATTGCAAGCCTTGCCACCAGTGCTTCGGGGACTGGGACCGCATCGTTCAGGATCTCGCAACCAGAACCAAAGCTCTCACGGACCGAGCGAAGGAACTGCAGACAACCGGCTTGACTCGAGCCTTTGAGAGAAAATTTAAGGATTTGGAGGGAAAGCTAGCACAGGCGAGAGAGATTGTAAATGCCCGAAATTCTACAGCTGAGGCTGTGACCATTCTAATGGGCATGATAGAGGAACTCAGGTACTCTTTATTTAAACTCTCCACATGTGAAGACTTACATGACAGCTATAACCGCTCTCGTGTTCTCTGATCTCAAGGCTTTGCTTTTCCCTCTTAGAGGTCAAATTGGTGAGACCACAGAGACACTGAACCAGCTGGAGGGAGACCTGACCGCAGTGCAAGATAGTAACTATGAAGCCAGCAATGCATTAAGTACACTGGAAAGAGAGGCGAAAGAGCTTAACCTGAACTCAGATAAGATGAACCGTCAGCTGGAAATCCTTAAGAATTCCAACTTCTTGGGTAAGTCATTACTTCTGTTTCTGATGCTTATTTAAGGGTACAGTGTATTCAATTTAGTGGCATTGAGTTTGCAGTGAGGTTGCAAATTGCAACCAACGGCTCACTCCGCCCTTCCCTTTCGAAGCTTTTTTGCTGAAGGAGATAATGTGTTTACGAAACGCGCTCTCTAGAAAAATTACACACTGGACCTTTAAACAAATACTGGACAAACAAACATTTAAGTAAAACATGTCGTAAATTTTTTTTTCAAAAAAATATTTTCCAATTATTTGGATACTTTGTTTATAAATGGTAATACTAATGATTTGTGTACATGTGTAGATATTGTGACAGCAGACCAATCAGTTAAACGAAATTGCAAAATGAGAAATTGAAAATTCATACATTTTTGTGAGATTTATTCGGCCACTGTACATACATTCACAAAAAAAATTGTATATAGTTTGTTTGTTCTGTTAGGATTTTGTATATTTCAGCAGTGCAACTAAAACGCAACACAAAGCATTTACTGTATTTACTCTATTTTATATCCTTCCTAAGGTGCATATGACAGCATTCGGACCTCCTACAACACATCTCGGGATGCAGAAAACCGCGCCAACAAATCCACCACTGACATCACCAGTACAGTGAGCAAATCATCAGACACCCGCAAGAAAACAGAGCGACTGATGTCCGAAAAAAGAGACAACTTCAACCGAAAGAACGCTGCAAACAAACGCACACTCACAGACTTAAATGCGAAAGCTCAGCTTCTGGACATGAAGAAAATAAATGAAAAGGTAAAACAGCTCAGTTCCATTTTAGCTTAAGTTTTCTAAACATTTTGCTTCATTGGCTCTTATTTCATGTTTTCTAGGTATGTGGAGCACCAGGTGATGCTCCCTGTGGAGACAGCCCTTGTGGCGGTGCTGGTTGCCGTGACGATGAGGGCAAGCGCCACTGTGGAGGCCTGAATTGCAACGGAGCTGCAGCAGTTGCCAGCAATGCCCTGGATAGATCCAAGCATGCAGAGAACGAGCTAAACAAAGCTATGGAAATAGTGGAAGATCTCTTCAAGCAGGTAGAATTTGATGTACCTGGTTATCAACATGATTTAGACCTTATTTGTTGAGGTTGTTTATCAATTATTGTCTTTTGTTTGATTCTGATGTTCACCGATTGGCCTTTAAAAGGTGGCAGATGCTAAGACCAAAGCTCAGGAAGCTAAAAGCAAAGCTCAGGCAGCTCTAGAAAAAGCTAGTGATGCCAAGAAAAAGGTGGATCATTCAAACAACGACCTGCGGGACCTCATCAAACAGATTCGTGAATTCCTCATGCGTGAGTCATCCTACCGATTTTAGGGGCGTTCTGTCTTATCTGACAGTTTTTAATGATCGATTGAAACTGGTTCATGTCACACTTTGATCATGTTACATATTCGCAGTGGAGGGGGCGGATCCCGACAGCATTGAGGCAGTGGCCAATCGTGTTCTTGAGCTGTCTATTCCTGCATCACCCAAGCAGATTCGACACCTTGCGGACGAGATTAAGGACCGGGTCAAGAGTCTGTCTAATGTGGATGCCATTCTAGAGCAGACTCAGAATGACGTCCGTAAAGCAGAACAGCTGCTGCTAGATGCCAAGAAAGCCAGGTATAAAGGATTTAGCGTATTCACTTTAGTTGTTTATTGATTTTGTGATTCATAACAAAGTCTCTGCATTCTCATATCATAGAAATAAGGCAGAGGGGGTGAAAGACACAGCAGTGAGTGTGAAGCAAGCACTGAACGATGCTGGCAAAGCCCAGGCAGCTGCGGAGAAGGCCATTGAAAAAGCTCGGAAAGACATTGGCTTAACCCAGAACCGGCTTGCACAGGTATAACTACTTTAATGTGAAAATACATTTATCATTTTTATACAAGAGCCCTTACAAGCTTTGTGTCGCTAAAGATCCAATCAGAGACAACAGCTCAGGAGAGAGATCTTGACAATGCTATGGACAGGCTAGGAGATCTTGGGCGACAGATCGAGGCCTTAAAAACCAAACGTGCCAACAACAGCCTGGATGCGGCACGGGCAGAGGAAACAGCCACCATGGCACGAGAAAAGGCCAATGAAGCTAAAGAGGTTTGTGTGTGGTCATGACTTGTAAAACACTTAATTTTGCTTTGTTAATCAGTAGTTTAATAACTTTCTTTTCCTGTTTTAGATTCTGGATGGCGAGCTGTCCGATAAGTATCGTTCTGTTCAGGGACTAATGGACAATAAAGCAAAGACAATGCAGGAAGCCAAGCAGAAAGCTGAGCTTCTGAGAGATGAAGCCAAGGAGTTGCTTAAGGATGCACAGGATAAACTCCAGAGGCTGGCAGGTGAGTGTGAGGGACAGTAGGGGTGTAGTTTTATGTAGAATCGATGTATCTTTACATTCTTTTTGTAAATTAATACAACAAAAAACTATGCGTGTTGTGGCATGCATGAAATACCATTTTTTTACCAATTCTCATTCAACATTTTACGTAAAAACATGGTTTCAAATACCTCTGATATTTTATGCCTTTTCTTGCTAAAACGTATATTTTGGGGTTTTAAAAATAAAATAACAGATTTTCATGATGGTTTCAGAACTTTACACCCAACTCTATTGTTATGAAGATTTTCTTTCAAATATCCAAAAACAAATCCCCCTCTTGTGGCAATAAGTAATAGTGATTTTTGAGGAAGGTGGTTATGTTAGGCTGGTTTCTTTTCCAGTACATTTGTCTAATAAATTTGTGTTGTGTATTCACAGAGCTTGAGAAAGACTATGAAGAAAACCAAAGGGTATTGGAGGGCAAAGCCAGGCAGCTGGATGGCCTCGAAGATAAAATGAAGGCAATCCTTAGTGCCATCAATAAGAAAATTCTGATCTACAACACCTGTCAGTAATCAGTTAAAGAAAGGAGTCCTGAAACTGCTGCTGCACTGTTTTAAAACATCTGCCATTTCAATCCTTTTATGCTGCTACATTTTTGACCACAGACTTACAAGATCCCAAACTCCCATAACAAACAATGTCTGGAAAAGTTTCAGTGAAAGGCTATTGTATAACATTCACATTAAAATATTAAAGGGATAGTTCACCCAAATATGAAAATTCTGTCAACTATTATCCACCCGCAGGTTGTTCCAAAACAGTATAAATGTCCTTGTTCTGCTAAACACAAAGGAAGATATTTGGAAGAATGTCAGTAACCAAACATATCTCATCCCCATTTACTGCCATTTTAGGGAAAATAAAGACTACGGTACTTAATGAGGAATATCTTCCTTTGTGTTAAGCAAAACAAAGGAATTTATTTTTGGGTGAACTATCTCTTTAATGTTGAATGGATTTCTGCAATAAAATACAGATATGCGCTTGTAAGGAAATATTCCACTTTCTTGCCATTTGCGACAACTTGCTTGTTAATGACTGTATACGGACAGTAAAATGAAGAAGTTTGCTTGAATGTAAAATACACTGAATCCAATCATGTCACAGAAGTCTGTGCACAGAATTCTGCTTGTCCTTCTGCAGCAACACCCTCTTACTTACTTTTTTTGAGTGATTGTGTTTTTAGATTACACATAACATTTGTCTAATAGTGCCACTGCCTACTAAAATAACTACTGTAACAATCGACAAATACATTGTGTGTGACAAAATTGAAGATTCTATAGAGGTAAGCTGTTTAAGTTTCATATCTATGACCATGGACGACAAAACCAGTCTTATAGATACATTTTTAGAAATTGAGATTTTTACATCATCTGAAAGAAACAAGCTTTCTGTTGATGTATGAGTTGTAAGAATATGACAATATCTGACTGAGATTACAATTGTTTACACCTCAGGAATCTGAGAGTGCCAAAAAATCTAAATATTGAGAAAATTGTCTTTGAAGTTGTTAATCAGGGACACTGTGGCAGGACATCCACTCACAAAAATAAAGTTTTGATATATTTAAGGTAGGAAATTTACAAAATATCTTCATAGAACATGTTCTTTACTTAATATCCTAATAATTTTTGGCATAAAAGAAAAATCTATCATTTTGACCCATACAACGTATTTTTGGCTTTACTAAAAATGTTCCTGTGCTACTTAAAGACTGGTTTTGTGATCCAGGGTCACATCTGTGTATAATGGCTGATCAATGTTGTCATATTATTGTATGTAATGTGTACATAAGGTCCATTTCCCAAAGACAAATTAACAATTTATTAAAAAATAAAACCATAAACCCCTTTGCTTTTTATCTGATTTCCTTTTATTGTACGTTATGTTGGACTGGACCATAAACCCACTCAATAACAAATAGGAACAAATTCAGCTACGGAGTGTGTATGAAAAGGGGAAATATATCAAATACCTTACACTGTAATTTCTATATTGTTGTTTTAAATGTATTTCAATGAATTGTATTCGTTTCCCTCTCGCCTCACAAACATTATTGATCATTTAGTATTTCAAATACATTTTGTGTATGAGCGCAAATAAACGCACTGAAGTGGCTCTAACGTTATATAACTACAGTGTTTCTTTCATTTGAGTCTAATAATAAACACTTTACAGACGTTTTAATTTCACAATGTTTAAAAAACGATTCACTTGCGACAGACCGCAAAGCACCCGGAAGTGGAGTGTATGTTTATGTGTGTGGGGCAGGTTGGCGTGATCTCCGTCTTTCCCCGGTTTGTTTTTGTTCTCCAGCAAAGTGCGAGACACTGAGCAGGGACCGGCTCGTCAAGTGGAAGAGTCCTTCCGTCTTCTTTGTTTCTCTACAGCACAGATCGGTTTCTGGTTCAACGTTGCAACATGGGCCCTGGTTAATACTCTTTTGGAAATAAAGACAAAATTGATTTTTAAGAGGAGCGCTGATGCGGCTCTTGGGCGGTCGGCGGCCCTTTGCCGTGTCTGAAGCCAGGGGCTGAATTTAGCCGCAGTCGCCGCTAACGGAGATTAGACGCACCGCCTCAACTCCTCGTGGCACAAAGCAACGTAAGATTTCTTCTAAACAACAGGTGTGAAACACAAGTATCATAAATTGCCTTTTAGTCTCGTATACGTAACGTTAAACATACTTTTGACTGCGCCGCACCACCCGACCTTGCGGTAAAGTATTCGACAGCGCGTGCTGTTATAAACTAAACGCGTGATTAGCTCTTGCCGGCGCGGGTTCGGAGGCCTCGCGCTTTGTGTATTTAATATAACACGGCTCTCTGGCTTTTAACAGCCCGGCAAAAGATGTTGAGGAAGGAGCTACCCTGGTTTACGAGATTTAGCACCATTAAGTTAACCAGTAACAAACGTTAGAGTGTTAGCTAGGTTAAGGTTAGCAACCACGTCATTAGCGATCGTTATAAGCTGACCGAGTTTCCACTGTTGACCTACTCGGTGACAACTGCAATACAGAACACGTTTTTAAATAGTTTATTGACAAAGTCTTGTCCTTATTTTATGATGTTCGCGATCTAGTTGGTCTTCGTGCTGGTAATGACAGCGAAATGTCAGCAAGGGAACAGCAACCAGTATCTTGCGGAAACACAGTGCTTTCTAATAAATGGCCATACAGGAATTAAGTGCAATATCTTTATGAAGCGGGTGTTTGGGGAAAATAAAATGTCCAATTGAATCCTTCATTAATAGTGAAGTCAGAACGCCTAAGTATATTCACATACGATTTTTATGAGCGTACACCCGTAATATTTCAGGTCTCTAGTAAAACTGACCATGGTTACGGTTTCTATGCTGTTTCACACTAGCGTTTTATTTTGTTTGTTCATTTCACATTGAACGCGTTAAGCCACATCAACTCTTCTTTTCCTCTTCACAGTCTCCCTCTGATTCTCTTCTGAGAGTACTCTCACTTCAAACGCCGCCAAGATAGCTGGACCGGGCAGGAAACGTCACAATTCAGATCCAGACCCCTGTGGAAGCAGCTCCGGAAGTGGGAGCGAGGTGGGCGACGACCGACCTGTCAGTGGAAAGTGGCTGAAGATGGCCAGCAGCAGTACAGGACCCAGCGAATCGGGCCGCAGACGTGGTCAGAGAGGAACAGATGACACGGCCGGTACCAGCAAGAAGCAAAAGGAGAGAGCAAACCAAGAGAGCAAGGAAGCCAAGAGGACCGTCTCGGCTACCAAAACGGAGAATAGGAAAGGTGAGTAGAGGGGAGTTTTACCATTGTTTGTAAACACTTATAATGAAGTAGCTGTCAACCACTTCTCTTACTTTGTCTCTTTGCTTCAACTGGATTTACTTTATAAATCTTTTTGTCTATATGGAATTGGTGTAACTTATTAGTTTCACTTTCTCTGTTTGAAACTAGTCGTGTTGCTTCAATGTCTTTTGCACTGCACAGTGGTGCAGTGTCCTTTTTGTCTGTTTATAAGAGGCATTCTGGACCTTGACTCGGTCAAAGACATTAAAGTTGTGTCCTACTTTTACGTGCAAAACTGGGATGGTTTCCAATCTGTTACGTAGTTTAGTGGACATGGAATCTTTAAATTAGGTGAACAAGGCAAGTGTATTTAGTCTTTATTAGTTATTGAGTATTTGCCGTGGTGTTAAGTCTGTAAAGGGCTTTTTACACTTGTAATAGTTTACCCCGGGTTATTCTAAACCCCAGGTAACAGAATCCTGGGTTATCTGTTTCACACTGCTTATAATTTACTAGGGGTTAAGAGATATCACTGGGTATTCATAACCTGATGTTTCACACTGTACATCACTAAACCCTGGGTTAACATTCTTATTTGCATATTTGCGGTGTTAACAGTCATGATTGGATAAATACTTCTGCGTCAAACTGATTAAAAATAAGTGTGTGGTCACTGTAAATTACTGAATAGCTCATTTACTTGCTCAAGTAAATAAAAAAACTCAAAGGATTGTTTAAACAGCGCACAGAGTTTCTGTGACTTTGGACAGCTTGTGAAGAAAGGCAAGTGCTGTTGTTAAGTTTTAGATTGGCTGGATGTCCATTGCTGAGCGTTAAGTCAAATTATTCTACCCCTGCTTCGTTTCACACATATTTGGCACCGTAATGCAGGGTTAACCCTGCAAAAGCGACGCTACCCCTGCTTCAGAGCAGGGTTTCATAACCCCGCTGTAAAATGCTGTAAATCCAGTTTGTTGTTTAGACTATCATTTCTGGTAACCATGAATTATATATAGCTTTGAACAAATAACAGAAGAGGGAATGAAAGTAAACTACAAATATGTGTGTCTTTAGCTGTGGCATTATCTCTCTATCTATAAAATTTGCCACCAGCCAGAAGTTTTTTGGGGGATTTGTGTTTGTAGTATTTTTCCTGTTCTGACAGAAGTGTTGTTGAAATTTTACAGTAATGATGTCTGTCTTTAAGCATTTCTAGTTGAATGTATTAAAAAATGATCAATGAAAGCAGACTTTTCAGTCAGACCTAGTTCAAAGATACTTGTTTTAAAGGGATAGTTAACTCAAAAAGGAAAATTCCGTCATCATTTATTCACCCTCATGCAATTCCAAACCGACTTGACCAATTTTCTTCAGCAGAACACCAAAGAAGATATTTTGAAGAAAGTTGGTTGCCAAACAACACTGAATCCCATTGACTTCCATTGTATGGACACAAAACCACCGAAACATTTCTCAAGATATTTTCATAAGATAAAAGCTATACAGGTTTTAAACAATGTAAGGGTGAATCAATGATGACAGATTGTTGTTGGACTCTATTTTGCTTTAAAATTTGACTTGGAAAATCCCCTTTTTCCTTCCTGATAATGTTTTTGTTAAAGAGTCCCTAATGAATGTTAACGCACGTGACTACCAGGCTGGCAAGTGTATCTGAATGTTTTGTTTGTTTATTCTGTGTGTGTGCCAGCCTGTGTCTGAGGCTGTGCCCCGTCTGCTGGGCGTGTTTTGCCTCTGCAGTGCTGTGCTGTTGTAATCTAACCCTGTGAGACTCTAGTTCAGTAAAGAAGGGCTTTGTCAAGGTCAGTGAAGTGGCTCTGCCTAGCACACGCATGGGAAGATTTCACTCAGCCTATCAACAACACTCGGCATTCCACAAGCCGTCCAAAGCATTCATCACACTTAATTTATTCTCTCGCCTCATTGGTGTCTCTCCATAGTGATGTGTGGATCTTCCTCATTTTATTTTCTGATCCAAGTGCTGTCCATGTTCTCCAGCTGAGAAAATGAAATAAAAATGTGCTGAGCCCTATGCAGCACTTGGTCTGTGTTTGTGTTGTTTCGGTTGTGCTGTGAATTCTCAAGGGATACAGGCAGAGCTGAGATTACATCACATGGAATAGGAGCTCGGCTGTAGGGTGTGGTGGCTTCTGGTTGACCTTTTAGAAGGTCAGCGTGAGAGAGGGGACGGGACTAGCTGTCACTTGACTCTAAAGCTTGAACCAGAGAGATAAACAGGCGCTCGTTCTCTCTCGACCTCTTCTTGCTCTTTCCTGCACTCGCACCTACTTACAAACATGCAAAAATCAGGAGCAGGGCTGGGGGATTCCTTGCTTTATACAAGTTTAAAATGAGCGGAGTTTAGCATTTGTCAGGTTGTGTAGTGTTACCATGATTTCAGGTAATGTACTTGAAGTTTATTATGGGGTTTAATGCATGTCATTTAGTGTGAAGTATTCTTTTTAAATGTGTTAAAATGATTTTATCGCTGCTTGATTGGTTTGGACAAACCTAGAATTTAAACTACGATTTCATACCCGAAGAAAGTCATACAGTTGCAGGTATTACACTTGTCTTCCCGAAAATATTTCATGAATATTCATTTTCCTGTAGATTTGTTGCTGGACTGGAAGCAGAGTGCATACGCGGTGATCATCAGACTAAACTGTGGAGATTCAGGGGTGCTGAGAGTGGAAGATATCGACTCTGCCTTCTCCGATACATCCTGCCACATCCGCCTGCCGGGTAAGAATAGTGCGTGTGTGCTTGTTTGTCTATATCACATTTTTCAGCATGAGTCTCGGGTTTATAATGTTTGCCTGTGCTGTATTCTTTGCGCTCTCAGATGGTCGGGAATGGAGCTGTCGTCTTTATGAGGAAATTGAGGCCTCCTGCACTAAATTGCTCTATAAGGAGAAAGCAAATGTTCTGCAGCTTGTCATGCACAAGAAGATCCCCCTCAACACCTGGCCCGCCCTTGCCGTAAGAACAACCACTGTGACTCTGCTGTCATGATAATAGACAGTGAATAGAAAACTATCAAGTTCAGTTTGTACTTTAGTAGTACTATGTTATTACAGAGGAAATAATCATAAAGATTTCATAAAAAAATCAACAGATGTTCATTTTTAGTTGGAACACTGGTTTTATTTTTGACACTTACTATTTGTCTCATGTCTGATCATATTATTTTGTATGTATGTTTTCCCCTACACAGAGCAAGAAAGAAACCGAGCCAGTGAACCTCCTTCAAGAGAACGGCAGCAACCAGCACCAGTTGACCACTGGCCAGTCAGAAAAATCTGCCGAAACGATTGAAACGGAGAGACCGCCTGCTGTGACCACTGCTGAGCAGAAACGGGGTAAACCTGACCGAGGGTTAAAGCGAGGGATGAAGGGCAAACAGGTGGACAGTGCAGGGGTGAAAGCAGCTGAGCCTAAAGGGAGCGATAAAGTGGACACGGTCAATGAACCTAGTGCTAAGCGCACCACACGCCCCTCCAAAAACACGACTCCGGTCGCCCCTTGTATGACAAAACCGGCAGTTAATGGAAAGACACAGGCATCAGCTAATAGCGGTCCTCACGCTTCATCTAGTAATGCGAAGGACAATAGAGCTCAGCCCCAGGGCAAAGGTCAAGGGAGTCAGACATCGCAGAAGGACAAGGGCCTGGATAGGAAGTCAAAAAGCAATGCTCAGGTGAGCGTTACTTCTCAATATGGAACATTTCACACAGAAATAGAAACGTTGTAAGGAGTCGTTCTGTTGTTTATAAATAACAAGTGGATCATAGATATAATGTTTAATGCAGTGGACATTCTTTGGCCCATTGTTTGTGTTTTACAGGTTGAGGAAGTAGAGAGCAAAACGGTTTCCTCAACATGTGACCTTAAGGTGTCACGGCAGGAGAGTTCCTCCCCTCCTGTAAGAACGCAAACTTCTGCTTACACAAGCGATGGAAGAACATCCTCAGATGAGGCTGAAGACAAAGCCGAGGTGATGAGGCCACAGACGAAGGCCCAGATTCCTGCAAAGCTTCCATCTCAGAATTCAGGATCTGGAGAGCCGGTCTCAGTGACTGCTTCAAAAAGTGTTGAATCGCCTCAGAAGAGCTGCGCAGAGGAAAAGAGAGACATGTCCAAAGAAGAGCCGCATGAAGGAAACAAAGAGGAGGATGCGGAAGGTCAGTTCACTGGGTGTCCATGTTTTTATGTCACTTAACTACTATTGCAGTGCACTCTGTTTTTTTCATACTGATGTGTGTTCAGGTCCTGAGCCCATGGTGAACTTGACATTCGTGAAGAATGACTCATATGAGAAAGGAACAGATCTGATGGTTGTGAACGTCTACATGAAAGAAATTTGCAGAGAGACTTCCAGGGTGCTGTTCAGGGAACAAGATTTCACACTTATCTTCCAGACCAGGTGAGAAAGTCAACGTTGTTTCAGAGGCAACAACATAAACAAACGTTATGTGGCCCAAACTTATGTTTTGGTAGACCTCTGCAAAGAATCAATAACTGTTGAATAGTTTCAATTAAATTAACTTAATATACATAACATGTACCTAATTTTTTAGATATTATAACCAAAAAAAGACTTGAAGTTAACTTTGGGCCTTGCATGTTCATTCGATGAAACCATCTTTTAGGAGTCAAGTAGTTTCAAATGTAGTTGACCACTAATTGTCGAAACGCTTTCCCCAGTGATCCCAATTTTTTGCGCCTTCATCCGGATTGTGGACCAAACACTGTCTTTAAATGGCAGGTTAAACTCAGGTAAGATTTCCGATGGCAATCTTAAGCGCAGGTTGTCCATGCTTTGTTCTGTCAGTCATATGGGTTTTTTCCATTTGCTGATGTTTCAGGAATCTAATCCAGCCGGATCTGTCCAGCTATGCCTTCACCCCGTCTCGTATTGACATCACCCTGAAGAAGAGACACAGTCAGCGCTGGGGGGGTCTGGAGGCCCCTGCCACACAAGGTCTGCTGCCAGGAGTGGATTCTATCTTGCTTCTGAGCAATCCTTTGCAAACAAACACATGTACATGATGTGTTTACATTTTCTGTTTGTTTACATCAATAAACTGTGGTACTTGTGTATATAGAGTTTCATCTTGGAAACATGTCTGTGACTAAGCATTGCTTGATCTCAGGGGCAGACTTTGTGTGAGGCGGCATTCTTGACAAATTGAAGTATTACTTAGTCGTGATATATTTGATTACATAATACATTGTGAGGATTATGAAATCCAATATTCCTCCTTTCTAGCTCGATTCTTAACTGCTAACCACAAGCTCTGTTGTCTTGTTTAAGGTGCAGTGGGGGGCGCCAAGGTTGCCGTGCCCTCCGGCCCTTCATCACTTGAAAAGAGTCAGCCAGGAAGCAGTCAACATGCACTTCCTGCTAAAGAAGAACCTCGGGCAGGGGAAGAGAAGGCCAAACCCTCTCGAGCACCAGAGGACACAGGTCTGGATGTTGTGTCCCCTCGCTTGGTCGCCGAACACATGCCCCTTAAACAGGAACCAACTGTTACCACGGTAATAAAAGAATCCGAAGTGCTGCATATTGTTTTTTAACATCATCGCTTGGGCCTCGGGTATGTAGGTTGTTATTACCTGTGTCCACATCTGTCTGTAGCCTAAGCCCACCTGCATGGTGCAGCCCATGACTCATACTCCTGCAAGCAGTGAGAGAGCTGAAGAAGTGGAGGAGAAGAAGGTGTGTCTCCCCGGATTCACTGGATTGGTTAATCTGGGAAACACATGCTTTATGAACAGTGTGATTCAGTCTTTGTCAAACACACGGGAGCTCAGGGATTATTTTCATGGTAAATGGCATTTTCGCTATAATTTTTCTGGTGTGAATGAATGGAAAATTATGTCAAATGTTATATAGCCATAGGAAATGTATTTGATGTTTAATTTGTGTGTGTTGTTTCAGATCGAGGGTTTGAATCTGAGATTAACTGTAGTAACCCACTGGGCACGGGTGGTCGACTGGCCATTGGCTTTGCTGTTCTGCTTCGAGCTCTTTGGAAGGGCACTCACCATGCTTTCAACCTTCCAAATTAAAGGTGTTTGTTTATCCAGCAACAAAATTATTATTATTTTGTTCCACAAGAAATTAGCTCATAACTGTTGTGCTGGTCTTCACAGGCTATAGTTGCCAGTAAGGCCAGTCAGTTTACAGGTTACGCGCAGCACGATGCTCAGGAGTTCATGGCTTTTCTTCTGGATGGACTACATGAGGACTTGAACCGCATCCAGAACAAACCTTACACAGAGACCGTCGATTCAGATGGCCGGCAGGATGAGGTGAGCTCATCGCTTCTGTCTCAATACAACATAGATCATATTTGAATTGAGCTTTGTGTAGTAGTACTTGATTCTTTTTCTGGATGCAAGAATTTTAACTTTTCAGTTTATGCAGATAAAATATTTTCACGGTGAAAAAATGACTATATAACATTCTTTTGGAATGTCCTGCTTGAAATGATACAAGGCTATATTTTTATTCAGAGAATACATTCATGGACATTTTCCTGGCAAGATCTTGGTTTTGTTTTAAGGATTAAAATAAAAAATAACTAGATTTATTTTTCACTTTTGTATGTTTTTCTTAAAAAAAAATTAAGAATAGTTCAGTTATTGTGTTTAATGATCTTTGCTTGTGATTTTTGTTTGTTGTTGCACATGCATATGGTGTGAAGTTATTGTATCATTAATGAGTGCGCCATAAATAGTCTTTAGTGCTTTTTTGATAGCACTGTTAAAGATGAGGTAACACATGCAGTTTCTGCAAATCTCATATTAATTTGAGTACCTATACCGTAGTATTGCATACTTTGTATCTTCGAAGAGTATTTAGTTTGATCAAATTTATAAAAGAGATATACAGCTAGACGATTATTTCCAGAAAAAGACGAGCTGCTGGAGGCAGGCAGGGGGACGTAACTACAGCACAAGCACACAATACATCATCACATTATCCCTTTGTGTTATGCACGTACGCGCCTAATGACAACCAAACACAGACTTATGACTTAGTTTGACTTAGAGGGTGCGTTTCATGTCCGGCTTCTTTTAGCGCTGGGACTGCGCCATCGATCAGTTTCAAACAATCTCCAAATCCACCGTCATATCCACCGTTTATAACATTCATCACCAAAATGCAGTTAGCAAACAAACACAGCTAAACTTCCGTCAGCCGAGTGAAGCGGCATTGATGGGCGTGCGTGTGCTCTTTCTCTAACGCTAGCATGAGGGCATCCTCTTTCGCTCGATGGATGATGAGTGAGTAAGCTTTTCCGGCATCCAGACTTATAAAAAACTTTCTAAAACTAGTTGGTGTTCTGGGGGAGTGTATCGAGCACAGAAATACTACGTCAATACTACGTCGACGATGTTAAGTGTGAGAATCTAGCACGCTTAACTGTGTTAAGAAGTCAGAATGCATGAAATAGCATGTTACCCTATCTTTAAATTCTTATGTACATTTTTTTTTATGTAAAGTTGTAACCGAGCACAGGTAACCTTTAACTATGACTTATAATTCCGCGGGACCTTGTTCTTGTTCATGGTTTAACAGGTTGTTGCAGAAGAGGCGTGGCAGAGGCATAAAATGAGGAACGATTCCTTCATTGTTGACCTCTTTCAGGGCCAGTACAAGTCAAAGCTGGTGTGCCCGGTGTGCTCGAAGGTAATACACATCTGTTCAAGTAATAACACCCAAGTAACGATTTCAGTTTGTATTTGCGTGTGCATGTATATGTTTTCGGTATGAAAACTTAAATAACATGCAGCTCTCTTTCATGTGTGATTTGGTTTGGATGGTAGAATAAGTCGGAATTATTAAGTATAAGATTGAATTGATCTGCTCTGTACATGTTCCTTAAAAATAAAGGGCTTTCTCATCGTTGATACGTTTTCGTAGATCCAGGATCATTTACCGGGAGTACCCAAACAAATTAGCTCCTTCTCCGGAGCAGGGTCTCACAACAGCCCTCTTTGTTCGTTCCAGTGTGATCGTAAATCTGATTTGTTTTGATCTTTTTTTAGGTTTCCATAACCTTCGATCCCTTCCTTTACTTGCCTGTTCCCCTACCTCAAAAACAGAAGGTGCTGACTGTTTTTTATTTTGCTAAAGAGCCTCACAAGAAACCAGTCAAGGTAAAAACAACACAACGTGCTTTAAAGTTTAAAGGAAGGTTTTTTATATTATATAACTAGTCCACTTGCTTGTGTAGTTTCTGGTCAGTGTGAGTAAGGAAAACTCACGCACGAGTGAAGTACTGGAGTCAATATCTTGCAGCGTGAGGATCAAACCAGAGAATCTGAGACTGACTGAGGTATGAATGTATTATTCTTATTAATCTATTATTCTGATTATTCTTAAAGTTCTTTATGCAGGTTATTAAGCAATTCCCCCTTTCTTCTCTCAGGTAGTGAAAAACAGATTCCACAGGATCTTCACACCGTCTCACTCCTTGGACACAGTCTCATCTAATGACCTGCTCTTCTGCTTTGAGGTGCTTTCTAAAGATCTCGCCAAAGAGAGGGTGGTGCTCCTGAAAGTCCAACAGGTACAATCTTTCATCTTGTGCTCCGATGGATAACACCCATTCTCACATTATGTATAATATTTACTTGTCATGCATTAATTGAGTACATCGTTTGACATTCAGAGACCTCAGGTTCCCAGCATCCCAATCACAAAGTGTGCCTGCTGCTCGAAGCCTCCTGCCTCTGACGACGAGAAGCTCAAGCGCTGTACACGCTGCTATCGTGTGGGCTACTGCAATCAGTGAGTCATCTCGATGTTCTCATTTATAACTTTAATACATGTGGAGCTGTCTGTGAGATTGTGTATTAGGCTTTAGTCTGTGTCTTTGACTTAAAGCTGTTTTTCGTGTTCCTACAGGGCCTGTCAGAAGAACCACTGGCCCAATCACAAGACCTTGTGCCGGCCCAACGTGGAGAATATTGGCCTGCCGTTTTTAATCAGTGTGCCGGAGTCCAGGCTTACTTACACTCGCCTTATGCAGCTTCTTGAAGGCTACTCCAGGTATTTACATCTCAGTTGTTATATTTGCATTTATGAAGTTTAAGGTCATTTTGGTGCCAAACATTCCTAAAATAAAAGTTGTAATTTTTTTCAAACCTAAAATCTAATATGCATCCTGTTTTCTCTAGGACTCGTGTTCCTTTGTTTTAATGTGTTTTCGTCCTCTTTGTTTTTGTATCTTCTAACTCCGTATTTCTGTCTGCAGGTACTCTGTCAATGTGTTCCAGCCACCTTTCCAGTCCGGTCGGACTTCCCCAGAGGCCAGCCTATCCCGTGTCGACCTGACCTCCACGGCCAGCAGCGTCTCAGAGGAGCTGGAGGAGACGCCATCCGCAGGAGAAACTGAGAACCGTGTAGAGCAGTGTGACTCTGTCGCAGCCCCGCACACAGAGACCACATCCACGCTCCCCACAGCAGATGGAGACGGCGCCTCAACATTAACGGGTGACTCCGGCTGTTGTGAGCTCGCCTCCAGCTCCCAAGATTCTTTGGTGGAAAAGGAAACATCATGCGAGAAAGCTGTTAAACCAGAAGGTAGCTTTGCTAAAGCATTGTAGACTACTAAGATATATTGTGCATATGTGTGTGTGTTTGTGGAGTAATAGTCTATTATGTTTGTTGATTGGTAGCTGTAGTAACAGGCTATCAACAGCCATCTGAGTCTGGAAGTGGAAGTGCCTCTCAATTCTACATCTCCATTTTGGATTCAAAGGAGGACAAAAAACTTGAGGACAAAGGTCAGTCGACATTCCGGCTATCCTTTGGGACAGTCACTATGTTAAAAGCAGCAACGCATTTGTGATTGTAAATGACTGGTGCCTTCTACAGAAGATGACGTTTTGGAGCTGCCCGATGACTGCACACTGGAGCTGGTGTGGAAGAACAACGAACGCTTAAAGGAATATGTGCTGGTGCGTTCTAAGGAGCTGGAGTACGATGAAGACCCAAGCTCTGTGTCAGAAACCGCCAGGGCAGGACACTTCACTTTGGAGCAATGCCTGAACCTCTTCACCAAACCTGAGGTGCTAGCCCCTGAGGAGGCCTGGTACGTCCAACTGCATCTAAACTCATTGCAGTGGACCATAGAGTTAGGCAGAACTGTTGGTCTGAGTTCAGAATAGATGTTTTATTAAATTATATTTTAAATGTGATGTTTTGATATTTTTATTTCTGTGTTGCAGGTATTGTCCCAAGTGTCAACAACACAGGGAGGCTTCCAAACAGCTGCTGTTGTGGCGTCTACCCAACGTGCTCATCATCCAACTCAAACGTTTCTCATTCAGGAGTTTTATCTGGAGAGACAAGATAAATGATATGGTCGATTTCCCAGTCAGGTACACCAAAACATTATGCTCGATTAATGTCAATTAACTTTGACCTTGATCATGTTGTGACTAAATCTTGAGCCGCTGCAAAAAAAATTGCGATAGTTCCGGGGTAGTTAAACAACATTGAATCCATGGCACTGCTTTGATGAATCTTTTCAAGTCCTATAATGTTTTGGCTTAGCCTAATTGCCAATATCACGCCTGCGTTTCACATAAATTCTCTATCCACATTAGAAACTTGGACCTGAGTAAGTTCTGCATCGGTCATAAAGAAGACATGCAGCAGCCTCCCGTCTACGATCTCTACGCTGTCATCAACCACTACGGTGGAATGATAGGAGGACACTACACGGCCTACGCTCGGCTCCCCAGCGACAAGAACAGCCAGCGCAGCGACGTCGGTACGTGTGAACTATAATCACTGGTCTCATGATTCAATTTGATTACGATTATCATGTCCGCAATTCGATTCGATATTACGGTGCATCGTTGTGTGATCAGTTTTCAATCTTACTGCACTGTTTACACCGCATTCGAGCAATGTGATGCAGCCTCACAAACGGCTTGTTCTTGATGGTTTCTAATGACTTGTCAAAAACAGCATTTTCAAATGAGACAGGACATGTAAAAATACTTACAATAAAACAGAAACCATTGGCCCATTTGATATTTAATAGCATAATCAGTTATTTGGATCATATGCATCAATGCAGAACTGCTTACATCGGCATCGTAAAAAAATATATTTAACAGCCCTAGTGTGAACCCCTCCAGCTCAAAAGCAGTTGGTTTAACATGCCGGCCTTTTTACTTTCGCAGGCTGGCGTTTGTTTGATGACAGCACAGTGACGACGGTGGAGGAGAGTCAGGTGGTGACGCGTTACGCGTACGTGCTGTTCTACAGACGCAGGAACTCTCCGGTAGAGAGGCCTTCTCGTCTGCTCAGGCCTCACGGTGCCGAATCTTCCGCTGCCACAGGCAGCGCTGCCAGTCAGGTGAGCTCAGAAGCTTCTCAAGTCACATTAGCTCAATGGAAAAAGGATTTGGCAGAGGTGCTTTGTAATTGTTCATTAAAGTTGCAGAGAATTGTGTGTAATGTTGCTGTTGGTGGTTTGAAAACATGTTTTGAAGTGTGTGCATCTGCTGGATATCATTTAAGGATTAGAGGATAGTTAACCCAAAAATATTTGTGTCATTGTTTATTCATTCGTGTTGATGAATACCTGTTTATGACTCTGTGGAACACCCCAAAAAATATATTTTGATTAATGTCCATACAATTATAGTCGAAAGGGGCCAATGTTGTTTGGTTACCAACATTCTTCAAAATATCTTCTTTTGTGTTCTGCAGAAGAAATAAGGTCATACAAGTTTGGAATGACAAAAAGGATTTTTTTTTTGGAAGGACTATCCTCTGGCTAAAATAAGTATTTCTGGTCGTCTGAGCTTTTATATTTAATGACACGAAGACCATTTTTATGGTCTACACAGATCTAAAATATTCTATTTCCTGTAATGTGATCAAAAACAATAGTTGAAGTCTCTGTGGCAGGAGAAATGGCTCTGTGGTCAGGAGAAATCTAATCTCTGATACCGTATTGGAGCCACTTTTTTGTGCTTGTGGGTAAACATTTTGCAACAGTGATGTGATCCAAACTTAAACGCATTCATATTGATGTAGGGAGGAAACAACATGCTTTGAGTAAATAGGCCTCATGAGAGAATGGACCTTCAATTCCAGCTTCTATTACAAGATGCTGTCCATCAGAGTATGATAATTAGCCTTTTATGGTCCTAGCACGCCAAAGCGATCCATTTGATCACTTTCATGTTAATCTGCCTGCCCATCTGCCTGAGTGGAGCATGAAATTGAAGCAGTCAGCTCAATTGTTTTGGGGATTTGCTGTTCTGATGGTGCTTTTTTGAGGCAAAGCCCTTTCCGAGAAGCTGACACAGGTTTCCGCCAATCGCAGGCGTCTCTGATATGGCAGGAACTGGAGGAGGACGAGGAGGGGCAGCGAGAAGCCTCTTTTAGAAGCTTGTTCCGTCCCGGTCTGCGTGGAAGAAGAGCCAGGACGAGGCCGAACGCAGAGGAGGAGGCCAGGGGAGGGCTGTCTCGCCGAAGACGAGATGCCGTCTCGGATAACACCGACAGTGACTGTCTAAGATATTTCATCCTGGGCACTATGGCAGCAGTCCTTGCATTGCTGTTCAACTTAATTTATCCCTTGTTATACAGGTCTAACAGGGGTTAACTCACTAAAGACAGTCACTAACTTGTAAATGCAATCGCAGCTGTAACAAAAGATTTGCACTTTACATCTTTAACGTAACTTCTCAGTGTATAATTTATTTACATATTGATTTTGCTGTTGGGCATCTTTGTTTCTAATGATGACGATAAACCTCTGTTTATTTTAGGAGTCTAATAGATCACCATTTGTAAACATCTAAGCTATCTCAGTTTTGTTTGTTGCAACATATCAAGTGGCAGGTTTTAGAGAATGTTGAAACTTAAAAAACACTCAGGAAATCTTTTTTTATGAAGGTGTGACTATAAGCAACATTAACGTACTTGATGTATACTTTTAATCGATGTTAACTATTATAAGAGAAGTTAGAAGGGCTTAATCTGCTTTTAGTCAGATGTTTGATTGTTATTTCGCCTGGCATCATGTATCTGTGTTCAGAACAGAATTTAATATTCCTTTAAAAGCGTAAAGGCCATGGCCATTTTTCCCATAAACTGTGTTTTATGTCAGGGGTCAGTTGAAGTAAAGCTAAGATCAGTGCATTTTATTTCAAAGGGAATATTCGTAGTTATCTGTCATGAAAATGTTATAACGTACTTCACCTTTGCAAGATTTGGCTGAGGTCACCTGGGTTTGTTTGGTGGAGAATACTAATGTTAACCAATAGCCATAAAGCTGTTTAGGTCATGTTTTATTCTATTGTGTTGTAGGGAAGAGCTCCTTTTCCCCCCCAATGGATGAAATGAAGTCTTTACTCATTGCATTTTGTTTTTCAGAATGTTACTTGGTATTTTGATCCAAAACTTTGCTACTTAAAGGGACAGTTCACCCAAAAGTGTATTCACCCTCATGTAATTTATTTATATGACTTGATTCTAAAGAATACAACAGAAGGTGGTTTTGTCTCCATACAGTGCAAGACTAGTGTTGTTTGGCTATAAACACTCTTCAGAATATATTCTTTTGTGTTCTGCAGAAGGAAGAAAGTCACACATGTTAGGAATGACATGAGGGTGAATGAATAATGAAATATTTTTTATTAAAATAATAACATTTTAAATGCATTGTGATTTTTTTTTTAAAGCATTGTGCAATGTAGGCATGCTCACACATTTTAACCACTTAAGTGCTTTTCTGAGTAATTGTCAAACTTGATCTGAGATGTTATCCTGGCATTTTAGATTACTGATTTTTTTCTGTCAGTGAGTGTGGTACTAGTGAGTTTTTCTCTGTTCTCTGATATTGATCCAGCGCTTAGTTGCACATGCTGTATAATGAGAGGAGATCCACACATTGTAAGATGAATGCTACTTTGTTGGGATGTGGCAGTTCCAACAGTGTCAAAGATGCTGGAGGTATATAAGGGTTGAAGCCTGAAAACATTTTGGCTTCTGTGAATGCCTCTGGTGATATTAAGCCACTTAATTGGACACCCTGACCAAAATAAAACCATATGATATACTATTATACCTTGTAAGGTCATACGTCCATTGTTGCTAATTATTATCAGGATGGTTGTTTCTTCAGGGAACTCGAGTAACTGTCGAATGAAATGTTACTGCTTGAATTGAAAATATTTGGTCTTTTTGCAGCTTTTGATCAAGGGCGCCAGCGCGATATAAAGACTGTGTTCATGTATGTATTCAAATACCATGGATAGGTTCATATTTAAGCAGTACTTGAAAAAGCTTGGGGTTAGTGTTTTCTTTTATTATTTAAATATATTGGATAAAATGACAAATTTATACCACAAATTCTCCCAGCAATAAATGAAACCAATTTTGTAGATAAAATTTGATATGCTGCTCAGTTGTAAAGGTGCCTGTACTACCGCCTTCAATAAAAATTTAACATCACGCTGCCTTGATATCAGTTATTAATAATTATGTCTATCAGGATTAATTAATTGAACCCTTTGTTTTGTCTTATGTGATGTGTTTAAAAGGTATCAACAGTTGGCGTTTTACTCCAACCATAAAGAAAATATCTCTGTTTGTAACAATGGTTTATTTTACAGGCCTCTAGCCAGACTCTATTTGGGACCAACCTGGACTCAGACGGCCCCCCTCCGTTGAGCACGGAAGTGACCTCTGACTTGTTTGCACACTCTGGAGAATGCTCCGGTCCGTCCTACAGCAGCATGGAGGAGGTGGATTAAAACTTGACCATAAGCCAATGATAGTGATCACCGATGGCAGGCATTCAGGGAGTCTTGCTCCCTCACAGAAAGACCTTTATGCTCACAGGTGGATCTAGCATGGCAGAGGTGCTCACTGCACTTTTTTTATTTGCGATTTGGACAAAGTTTTGTGCAGACGTTTCCAGCACTAAAATGGAGGAAACTGCACAATATTTGGGCTGTATTCTCAACTGGTGTATAATAAGGTTAATAATCTTAATGCTTAAAGATGAATAATCCTCAAACAAATACACAAGTCTATTTAAAGAGTGATCTCCAAGAACTCTTTATCATGCACAGATCTGTACGTTTTTTTTTAAGTATGTAAACATTTTAACACCTAAAAATTGTGCCATTCACAATTTCACAGGCTGGGTAGGTTTCTAATAACTAGCTTGTATTTACAGAAGGTAAAATACCTTGGTAAAACTGATAAATGAGCACGATCAACATGATTTGTGTGGATACACAGAAGAGCTTGTTTAAGTGTTTTTTTGTTGTTGTTCTGATATACTTTGAAGTGTTCCTTTGTTAGTGTCTTTAAGTGTTTTACAAAGTGGTTGCATTTGTAAAGTTGATGTAAGAATGGACAATTGTTTCGGGTTTCTCAGACACTCAGGCCATAAGACCGCTTGATGTCCCGTTCTTTCTCATAAAACAACCCAGAGATTGATTTTCTTGGTTTAACACCATGATAAAACCTGTGGAAATGCACACATGAAGTGCAAAACGGGCTGGATTAACTGACATGCATGTTGACATAAAATAATCTAGTACTGTGTATTATATCTTTGTTTTCCCTAAATTTTGAGTGAGTTGTCTTGTTCCCTCCAATCCTTGTGTTTTTGTACTGGACTGCATAGTAAATTGGAACCGGGGGGTTGATCGGAAGAATGCTGCTGTGAATAAAACCGAAATGTTAATATAAATAAAAGCTTTTTTGCGTAAAAACCTTAAAGGTTATAGCTGTATGTGTGTTTACTTCAAGGACATTCAAAGAGATATTTCACCTTTAAATCTGAAGCGAAGCATTTGTTGTTGAATTTATCATGCTAGTATTTGCTTGTATTATTTTTTCCTTTGACTATTTTAAAATGGTTCATGGTGCATTTTAAATAATTGATTCATTTTATTATCTTGATTTAATTGTAACATTATGACGATTAGATTCGTATTCTATGGAGTATTTTAGATTCACTTGTTCCGTAGTGCCAGTAGGTCGCGCTCTCACAACCTATGCTTATCCGTCGCCGACCAGGCAATCTCGCGATACTTCACACTAACAAGGAAGTGAAACCGTCATTGTAGAAGCCGGTCGGAGAACTCCGGGATTTGAACGCAAAAACGATCCCACATTCTTTTGCACAGAATTGCTCGACGAATGATTAAACCAAGAACTTTACAGGTAAATTCGGAAGGTCTACAAATAGCACCATGAATTACAACTATCTGTCTGTTGGTTGAGATGTGAGTCATCTGCCTAACCTACATGCAATCTGGATGAGCTGTCACTCATCCCCAATTTAAGATCCTTTAGTTCGTTTATATTATTGTATCGTTGTCTTTATTTAAATGGGCATAGCAGTAAGTCGTTTTTGAACATACAAGTATATCAACATTAAGCGCAATGTATAACTCGGAGATGACGCGTGGAACAAGTTTTGATGAACTCAACGGATGCAGAACGGATGTGAACTCTGACGGGACACGTGAGGATAAAGCATTGACTGACTCGCGAAGAACTGGCAAAAAACTTGTCCTTTACATTGATCTCAACAATACAATCCTTGTGTCTGATGCAGTCAAAAGACAAGGAACTGTAGCTGCTCTGGAATACTTCCTTTCCACTGTGACCTGGGGGCGTATGAAGAAAGGTAAGCTGTTTCCTTAAAACGTACTTTAAAAAGTAAACATTTGAAAATGACCTATATCATGTATAACGATATTTTAGTTTTTTTGTTTTACGTAGCATCGTGACGCACACATTATCAGCATAACACCTAGTTCTACTCTCTCTTCAGGTAAATGGGAGTGGATGTCTGATTCACCATCTTTACTCCAGCCTTGTACAGGTGCTGTCACATACTACTCCCAGTTTGGCAAGGTGGCAGGATTCACGACAGTAGGTCCAGGCCGACGGTTCCGGAAGGTCCTGGAGGAACATCTGGAGCTGCTTCGATGGCCACCCGACTTACCTGAGGATAAGGAGCTGTCTGTTAAAGGAGAAGATGGGAAACTGTACCACTGGATCCTACCTTCATTTTTCCAGATGCTGCACGATTTGACTTCAGAGGGTGTGGAGTTCTCCGTCGTCTTCCGTACCTTTGGCTCAGATCTGCCTCGGGTTTTGTCCACTGTCCGACGTGCTGTTGAGGATGGGTCACATCCGCTCTTTCCGGACCTACCGGCTCTGAAGGTATTTCACATTTGATGATGTAAGTCTTCTCGGAGTTATCCTAGATAAGCCTCATGAACTTTTAACCTCACAGTTGAGGGTGAATGTAACTGCCGGGCGGATCAGGTGCAGCAATAAGGGTGCAGTGCTGAGTCGTGGAGAGGAGCGTGTAGCCACAGGAGAAGGAGAGCGATGTGTATACCAGTATCTGAGTGCTGCCGAGGGTCTAAGTGGCTTTCAGGACCACTTTGACTGGTGAGGAGGAACTTGATAAGGGTGAGCAGTTCTATAGAGTGCTGAATTATTGTTGTTTATCAATGGCAGACTTTCCTTTACAAATAGGTGGGCACGGAACACATACTCCATTTTAGGAGGTAAACCAATCTGGATTGACCCTTTTGACTCCAAGGTTCAACATATCTTCATTGATGACAATATCAGGCAGAATGATGAGGACACTATTGTCCGTCCTACGGTATGTGATGTGCATTTCTAGAATTACCCACTTAAGCTTTATAAACATTCAATAAATTCTCTTACATGTGTCTGTAGGTGTTTTTGGACCCAGAGGGCTTGCAGACTCGAACAGCTTCAACATCAGAGCTGTATGATCTGTGCCTTGTTCAGAATGATCTGATGAAGGCTATTGCTGACCCTGGTTATTTTACCCAACGCATACTGATCTGTATGGAGAATTACGAGGGGAACATCCAAAAAGGATAGCTAGGTTAACCTAAGATCATACCAGAAACTATAAGCTAGAATAGACAAATGACCAGACTAATTTTGGATCAACACAATCACAGGCCAACACAACAAATATAATGAAGGATGTCACAATCCAAAGATCTATGTGAAGGCGTATTTTTACTACCTTGTTTTATTTTAGTTTTTGGTTAAATTATAAGATCACGGAGAGTTAATGGTTTCAGTTCTACAGGTGTGTGAATAGAGCAATTTTAATCTTTATGAAGCCAGATCATATTTGAACCTTTATGAAATGGGTTATATATTGAAGAGCACACGCACAGGTTTTTAGGAGTGTCATATAGGCTTAAACATTGGCAGCTGTTCCATAGATTTTTTGTTCTTGGCACATGAACAGAGGCATGAAGATGGTTCTTGCAGAGATGTATTGCCGACTTCAGTATTCTCAGGTTTTGAACATCAGGGGTATTTTTAAGATTTTTCTATTATTTTACAAAAATGTTGAATACTGACACACTTAAATAATTTTTTTTCATCTTCGTTTTTGCACTTGGATTGTCTATTAACGCTATTTTTGTTATGGCTTGTTCTAACCCCCTGCTTGAAGATGTGTATCTGAAACTAACCAGAACAGAATTTCAAGCATGTTTTATTGATTGTTTGAGTTATTTAAAATGTTCCTTTATAGTTACACAAGCACTTTTACATGTAGCCTACATATCTCATATTCTTCATTTTAACATAAGGTCGGATGTTTAGTAAGATGACTATACATACACTTGTTTCCATTATTTACATCACATGTTGCCAATAAATGAGAATGTGTCTGCTTCGCATAATTCATCATTTTACATTAACTTTAAAGAGATTTAAAGCACTTTCTAATTGTAGTAAATTGTTTAGACAATTGTTGCCTTTCGACTGTGAACGGTAATAGGATTTTCTTTCGCTATAAAAGTGATTATTTTTTCCTGAGATGGCTGCTCAGCTTCGGCTCTTATAATGGGGTTTTGTTTACTTGAAAATAGGGTATTTGTGTGCTTTTTTATTTATTGTGGATATTAAACATTGTTTTAAAAAGGAGCACGTTTGGTTTATGCCTCTTTTTATTTTAACATCAGGTGATTTCTCTGACTGATTTCCTCACATTAACAAACGCGGTAACACTTGATAAGAGCAGTAAATAATGGTGAGGTTTCATGTCATCTCTTAACGACAATATATCTACAAAACACAATGTCGCGTGCGCTTGAGTGTTACCATGGAAACGTGCGTAAACACGGTTCTGTTAGAGGCGTCATAAACCGAAAGCTTCGGCTCTGCAACTGGAATTAAATCGGTCGGACTTTCACATTACCAAAAATAAAGATTAATGACCTATAATGTCAGACTTTGATGAAGATGAGGTGCTAAAAGCGGACTCTGAGACCGAGTATGAGGAGCAAGAAAGTGAGGTTGGTCACGATGAAGAGGGGATACCAGAAGACGACCAGGTAACCTACATTTACAGATATTATCCAGCAACTACTTTTTGAAGAGAATTAATACCAGATGGGATTTGCCTTTTTTCTTGCTCTATTATCAGATCGAGCCCTGTCCACTTAACCAGGACATAGTAGCTAAATGCTTATCTTTATTGTGCCACACCGGAAACAGTCTGTCTCATGCCTATGTCAGACTTGACCTTAACAGCAAGTAAGTAATGTTTAAAATACAGAATAGATGCCAGTTATTTGACATTAATCTGTCCAAGGGTATAATTACAATATATTTTGTGCAAATCAAATAAATAAATCAGATGTCTTATTAATTGCTTTTGTGTGGTTTTTTTTCGTTTTGTTAGTTGCTTTCAATTAAATAGATAAAGGAACACACTTAAATGTCTGTTTCTGTGACATCTCAACAATAGGGGTCTGACGGATTTGGTCTTGCTCAGCTCTTTCATCCATCTGCGTTACTTAGACATTTCCTCCAATCATTTGTCAGACCTCTCTCCGTTGGCTGGCCTTACCCACCTGCTATGGGTAAAGGGAGATTCTAATCGGATTCAACAGTTTGAAAGCCAGTGGTTTGACCAGCTCGGTTTCCTACAGTGGCTCAGCCTAGCAAGCAACCGTCTGTGTGATGTGAAAGGCCTCAAAGCTACAGCACTGGAAACTCTCAATCTTATTGGTAAGTGACACTTTTTTGTTGTACTTTTAGTACCATTCCTTCTTTCACACTAGTACCAGTACTAGTTTGTCTCAATAAATGTAGAGTGTGGACATTTAGCTGTTTATTAAATCAATAAACATTATGTGATGGCATAATTTATGGCAACGCTATTGTAACCACGAAAAGCAAAATTCTTTATGATTTTAGGTAATGGCATTCAGACAATGCATGGCTTGGAATGTAATAATCTGACCAATCTGGTGACACTTGAATTAAGAGGAAATTGCTTGGAAACTACAGATGGCATTTGCCTCCCTAATTTACGTCACTTACACCTGGTATGGCTGGTAATTACTTTGTTTTACAAAAAGTTGCAAGTTATTTATCTCCAAGGATCTACAGTACCATATCTTATGTCATCTTATTTTACAGGCTAAGAACAACATCAAGCGACTGGAGGGTCTGGAGAGGTTAGAGCAACTAAACACTCTTCACCTCAGAGATAACCAACTAGAATCATTGGATGGAATCAACTCCAGTATGAAATGTCTCCAGTATCTTAACATCAGGTAGGTTACATACCTCAACTATGCCACTATATATTAATTTATATAAATTTTAGTTGTTGGTAATGTTATTTGGTAACATAAATACATATTTTTTCACTTCAAGGGGTAACCTTATATCTTCTCAGAGTGCTTTGCAAGCTCTATTTACTGTGGAGAAATCACTGAGGGTCCTTGTAGTCCTGGACAATCCATTAGCAAAGACGGATGATTATAGGCTGTATTTGATCTCACATCTCTCCCAGCTGGAGCGATTAGATAAAGACCCCGTAACTGCTGATGAGAAGTCTGAAGCCCTGGAGAAACTCAAGGTGCGCATGTGTTTTGTATGACATATTCTTTGAATTATTGTATGTGATTGGTTTAATATATACATAGTAATTTTGACCAATGTCCGTCATACAAATATAAAATAGATAAATAAATAATAGTTATTTTGTTGAGTTATAAATACTTTTAGATTGTTTTAATTTAAAAAAAAACATTTTTTTCCATAGGAATTTGAAGATGAATCTGCCCAAGATCAAGAGGACTGAATAGACTGCATGAAGCACTGAAGAAATCATAATTTTATATTCAATAAAGTATAATCACATTGTTAATCTGGTTTCTTAATTTACTGTTTTCCCTGCAAATATTGATTGCCACTTTTATATGTTGTAATTTAGGCTACCACGGTAGTGGTGCGTTCAAGACATCCCGGATTTGGGATACTTCCCACCATAAACCAGAAAGTAACGTCTGCATTTATTAACATTAAAAGTATTTAGTAACCCACAATGGTTCTAAAGATATTAGTGTAACTAATAATTAAGTACCAGAAAATCATGGGAAATATCCTAAATCCGAGCTGATCAGGAAACATCTTTTTAGATTTGTAGACTTGCACTGCACATGATGTCATTTACAAAACAAAATCAAATTGTGATTCTGAGTAAAAGTATTTGAAGAGATATTTCACAATAAACATATACATTTGAACATCATTTGCTAATAATGTTAGCATATTCTTTAAAAAAAAACGAAAGAATGTTTCTGCAATATAACACACAACTAGATAAAAATCAACTTCCCTGATTCTTTACACCACCCACATTAAAGGGGCAGAGCCTAGTTTCCAAATAGTTTACACACTCCCATCCGCATGACTGTCATCATGACTCGACGATTCAATTGATTTATCTTGATACTTCTTCATTGTTTAACAACATTCGCACCACCATTGAATCATTTCACCAGTCTGTGTGAATAGTGATTTTACTCAAGTATACGAAAGCTCAACACACCCCATAAATAATCATCTGTGAATTATGTGTATTAAAAAATAAATTTTCCCCGCGGGCTCTTATCTGGCAACCTCGCTGCTGCAGTCTGGCCCGAGCGGTTGCGAAAAGCGTTTCGTCCAATGGTTCGCCTCATAGGATGAGTTGACAGCTGACGTAAAGCGTCACATAAAAGCCACCGCCCACCACGTAAATTTTGTCCCACATCGTGCGCTGCTCCTGTGATAGCTGCGTTTATCGTTTACCCTGCAGATTAACGTAGGACCAGGAGACTTTTAAGTCAAAACGTTTGCATTTATTCAACGCATCTCCTGCACACCGGTGAAACATGAGTTACCACAAACCCGACGAGAAAACTCTTCAGGGCCTGAAAGACATCGCTAACAAGCTCAGGATCCTTTCCATCAAACAGACATGCGCCTCAAACTCCGGGTAAAACCTTATGCATTCATTCAAATCTATTTTCAACACATTTTCAGGTTGTTAAATACAATTGCAATCATGCATTAATCTTTTTGGTTGTGCAAATGTAACTTTTCATTCTTGTATTCCGTAAAGTTGGACGGGGGGCAGGGCACGCTGTGGTGATTTGCGATAATCAGATCAAATTTGGCTTAGGTATGGGGAACTGGTGCTGTTTCTGGGAAATGATAGTTTATCGACTTAAATTATTTGTTATAACGTTAAATGAACCAGCCAAAGCTTGTGCTTAAGTAGCACGAGTTGCGGTGCAGTTGAATGCACGTTTCTCCTTGGCTAACAGGTTGTCACGTGGAGGCGTGCGTATCTCGTGGAGTCTGTTGTACCTTGGGTTAAAACGTTGGCCTGCATGAAGCGATGGTCTGATCAAAATCAAATGCGCCTTTAATGAAGTTTCCATGGGCTTCAACAAAAGCTTTTAGGAAAGGGAAACTTTGCTTCACGATTGCTCAATATCGGTTTGTCAGTTCGCTGTTGCGAGACCGTCCAATGCGTTGCCACAGACGCTCGTTTCCCGACGTGCAATGAAATCAAAGTTGCCATTTTTAACCTGCGAAAGATGTTAAGTTGAGATCTTATTGAAGTTAATGCCCCAGAGGTACTTTGGCAACAACTACATCCATCAAACATGTTGGTTTTATATCGTATAATATGAGGAGGGCAGTCATATAGACCTGTAAAAATTGTTCATAGGTCACCAATTGTGTTTGCCTTTGGCCTTAATGGATTTGTGTACTGTAACAGACATCATGCCAATTTTTTTTAATTATTACTTACTTTTGTTTAGGGTTGAATTTGTTGCAGTAATCCTCACACACCCTTTCACAAAGGTTATTTTGCAATCTTCCATTCATTGAGAGTATTATAGGAATTTCCCTGAGCTTTGAAAACTTTTACCTGATATAATTTATTATGCGTTTATGACACTTCCTGATTTTCTGTTCCGTGTTATTTCTGAGATTTAAGATGATGCATACAAGGAAAGTTGCCAATATAAATGTTACTTCCTTAAAACATCTACAAGGAAGTATTGATTTTCACTCGACCTTTGGGATTCCTTTGCAGCCGTAGTCTAAATTGTGCAACTGCGCATTCAAGAAGTTTTTTTAAATCCCTTTTTCTATTTTATTTTTCAGCCTGTTTGAATCTCACTATAGGACAGATGGAATTTCTTGGTGGTTTGTTCATTTGAAAACAAAGAGTGTATTGAATAACACAATACCGCATGTATTTTAAGTGAATTCATAGCTGCTTTTTTTGTGCCCACTGACTTCTAGTAATTGCATGGATATCTTGGCACTGCAATACTTCGTAAACAGAACTAACAGTTCTACAATGTTTGAAGTTTGAAGAATAAACGTTTGTGCTGTGTTTTGTACCTCTGCAAGTTTGAACATGATGTGTTTATAACCAGTCCCTTGATTTTTATTTGGCTTAAAAATGTTTTGAGAATGTAAGCCCTCTTAACCTTTTACCTCATCAAATAAGCTAAAATGTGGATGTATTGCACAGTGGTCCCCATATTTGATCCATTAAAGCAATAGCCCTACTTATGGTACGGATCAATTGTTTTGTGTAGACACAACTGTCTGGGTTAGCAGTAGCTTGTTTGATGGTCATTGGTTCTTGATTCTGATAAGGTATATTACTACACCTCAAACTCCAGTGATGACAGTAGCAACTTCTGCCCTTTAGTACCATTTGGAATCAGCGTTCTACATTTTAAAGTGAAAGATAAGCCGCATGTTTGAGTGGTCTTCAACTCATCCAGCATGTTTAAACCTGATAGTTAATGGTTGATGAATTGATCTGTGATGCTGGTGTGTACTCGCAGACATCCCACCTCATGCTGCAGCGCTGCGGAGCTCATGTCTGTGCTGTTCTTCCACACCATGCGCTACAAAGCCAAAGACCCACGTAACCCCTGCAATGACCGATTCATTTTGTCTAAGGTGGGCTGTTGTACATTGTGCATTAATATTTTCTTCTGTCTGACCTTCCACCCCCTATGTATCCCTATATTAACTGTATTACACCTTTCATTTGACTGTTTTAGGGCCATGCTGCGCCCATTCTGTACGCTGCCTGGGCTGAGGCTGGGTATATCAAAGAGTCCGATCTGTTAAATCTGCGCAAGATCGACTCTGACCTGGAGGGTCACCCCACTCCTGTAAGTAACGCCACTTTGTGACCTCGCATAAAGTCAAATAAGACAAATGACTCAATGTTATGAGCTGCTTTAGCAAACTGCAACATTTATTTCAGAAACTGGCTTTTGTGGATGTGGCAACAGGGTCTCTTGGTCAAGGTCTTGGGGCTTCTTGCGGCATGGCTTACACAGGAAAATACTTAGACAAGTCCAGGTATACTAACTCATAAATAATGCATCTTTATTTTATTTTCTCCTCTAATTATTTGATTGAACTAAAGTGCCGTACATAAGCCCACTTCACTGCGTATTAACGGTAAAAAAAGATCCAGGTATGGCTCCTGTTATCTACCCTCTGTACACATTCAAAGATGCCTGTCATTTATTCTAATGTAGCACACGTAGAGCTCTGCGTCTGCTGCACATTTGATGATGATGTAACTGAATGCGTCTTCATCTATGGTTCATTAGCTACCGTGTGTACTGTATGCTGGGAGATGGCGAGTGCTCAGAAGGGTCGGTGTGGGAGGCCATGGCGTTTGCCTCCTATTACAAGCTTGACAATCTGGTGGCCATTCTTGATGTGAACCGGCTGGGCCAGAGTGAGCCAGCCCCACTGCAGCATAACATGAACACCTATAAGGAGCGTTGTGAGGCGTTTGGGTATGTAGATCTGATCTTGATTTTTACGCTGTTGCTATGTTTAAAATATCCTAATGGTATACAGCTGTTTGCATATTGTGAATTTTGTACCTGGAATACATAACCAGGACACATATTCCACTCAGCGAGCGCACTGTATCCCATAATGCAGTGCATCTTTAAGTTACCAGATAATAAATGTAAAGGAAGGAAAATAAGCATTTGCAGCATGTTTGTGTAAATATCTTAACTTCATTGAAAAAATTAATAACATCCTAAATTAAACCATGTTAATATTCATATGACAACTTGCATCCTTGTTACACACAGGTTACTGCTTTATATTCGATTCAGAACATCTCCTTCTTCGATCTCTTTTATGAAGTGTCTAATAACAGTAACTATTATTTTTGGTTGTTTATACAGTTTCAACACCTATGTGGTGGATGGCCATGATGTGGAGGAGCTGTGCAAGGCTCTGTGGCTGGCAGAGCAATTCAAAGGGAAGCCCACCGCCATCGTAGCTAAAACATTTAAGGGCAGAGGTCTTAAAGGTATGTCACTATAGAGCAACGGAATTGAGTTTCCATACTTGCGGCATTATTCTTGTTTAAAAAAGTTGTTTTTTGCTGATCTGTGCCTCTGTAAACAGGCATTGAAGATCAAGATAACTGGCATGGAAAGCCTATGCCTAAAGATCGTGCTGAAGAGCTTATTAAGGACCTCAAGAGCCAGATCCAGTCTCCCAATAAGCACATCCATCCTCAGGCACCCACTGAGGATGCTGCTGCGGTTGACGGCACCCCCGTCCACCTGCTCAAAGCTCCAGAATACAAGATTGGGGACAAGGTGATGAACCGGCAAATCATTCTCACATTAATCCGCCTCAATGGATTAAGGCCTCAATTGTTATAGGGATCTTTGACTGTTAAATAGTTCAGTATTTTTCATAAAACAGTATTAGGACGCATTGTGTACTCAGAAACAGATTTCACATCAGTAATATTTTGTTTGCCCATTCAGATCTCTACCAGGAAGGCGTACGGTGTTGCTCTGAAGAAAATGGGTGACGCAAGCACTCGTGTGGTGGCCCTGGATGGTGACACCAAGAACTCGACCTTCGCTGATATCTTCAAAAAGGCTCATCCTGATCGTTTCATTGAGTGCTTCATTGCGGAACAAAACATGGTGTGTAACTGGATGCAGGGTGGCCGCGGGTCCTTAAAGTCTTATACTAGGAAAACTTTATTTAAGACGTTAGAAGGCCATTAAAAGTCTTACAAATATTTAAATTCAGAGACTACCTATGGGAGGAAAATGCGTTTCCTAACGGCTTTGATCCAATGCGACATTCAAACTAGACGAACATTCAATTTGACTAAATAATTAGTAAATATAATCTAACCTCTTGTTGGTTTATAAAGAGCACTTACACATGTGTACTGTGAAATATAGCAACGGAAAAAATGTAGAGATCACACTAGTTTTGCCTTTAATTAGCATTTCAACATGTATTGCAAGCATTCTAGTCCATCTTGTATCTTGAATTTCACCAGAAACAAAGCTCAGGAGTGACATACAGTAAAGTGTTTAATGAATGAAAGATGTGATTTAAAAATCAGGCTTATTCTATCATATGTGACCCAGTCTGTGAAAACCCATCTAAACTTTTTTTTTTGTGTGTGATTTGGTGTTTTCTACATAAGATCATTGTACGCAAGGTAAAGAACATATACGAATATAACCTTAATATTGACCGAGTAAGGCCATGTCAAAGATTGAAATGATGAAATTAATGCTTGAAGTCAAATTTGATGCTTATCTTCTTATTAGATTCATAGACTTTAGCCTGCATTCTAAAACATCTTTAAAAGTAGGGCACAGTTTAGAGTGTTAATATGAAGGATCTTTCTGTTTTTCATTTTTACAGTTGGACCTATATTTTACATTTTGCACTGCATTAAATTGCGTTTAAGCATTAAGGTAAATGTCTGTAAAATAAAGGAAATTTTCACAGGTAATTTTCAGCCAGTACTTTTTCTCAGATTGGGTCACATATATTTATTTTTACAAACATGTTAATGCGTCTAAAAATACATCCAGGTGTTCTAAAAAAAGTTTTCCCTTTTAATTTTGTGCAAATATAAAGCAATATTTTTATTTTGAATTGGAGTGAAATTCTGTCAGTAGTAATTTCAGTGGTCTCTAAATTTCAGAGGATGTGTATATAAAATATATATGTATTCGAATGTGTATGTCCATCGCAGGTTTGGTCTTAAATTTCATATGGTAGCATTAAAATGGTTTTAAATTGAATTTGCTCATATCTGTAGACACCCTTTGGATGGTTTTCTCATTTATGCTGAAAGACAGCAATGTTTCTGTCGAGGTGACAAGACAAATAATAAATTCAAACTGTGTGCAGATTTGTACATGGTCACATTTAAGTTTAAGATGACGGGAGATGATGTTGAATTCTCTGTTTATACAAAAGGATCTGGTGCATTATTTGTAATCTGCTCAGAATTTAATCTGTCACTATTCATTTTCTGTCTCCCTCTTTCTCAAGCATTTGCACAATATGCATTACAAATAGACTTTAAAAACCTGCAATATTCAATGCATGCGTATCTATCCGTTTATGGTTAGTACAGTTAGAGACGAGGATCTAGAATGAAGTATTTCCAAGTAAGGCCTTGTTTTTACATTAATTGTTTTATGCAGGTAAGTGTGGCCATCGGTTGTGCCACCCGCGACCGCACCATTCCATTCGCCAGCACTTTTTCTGCCTTCTTTGCTCGTGCATATGACCACATCCGCATGGCAGCCATCTCTCAATCCAACGTCAATTTGGTCGGCTCGCACTGTGGCGTCTCCATCGGTAAGACATTGTGACGTGAGGTACAGGAATTCTGAATTTTTTTTTTCAGACTTTCAAACGACTTGTCATCTCTTATTGTTCCATGGAAAAATTGTGTGTTACGGTTATCATCTTTTTATTTCCAGGTGAAGATGGCCCCTCCCAGATGGCACTGGAGGATCTCGCAATGTTCCGCGCTATCCCAACATGCACGGTGTTTTATCCTAGTGATGGCGTATCCACTGAGAGAGCTGTGGAGCTTGCAGCCAATACAAAGGTGAGGTGCATTTGACCTTTATACTAGTAATTTAACTCTTACTGCAGCTTAAATTATTTATAGTATTAACCCAATATCTTTAACCAGCTATTGATCACACTGTTGTTGTCGAGACTGGTATATTGTGACACCCCTACTTTCAATTATTACTCTATCATTTGTTTCTTGTTTGTATTAATGCTGGTATCTGTTTTCAGGGTATCTGTTTCATCCGCACCAGCCGCCCTGACACTGCTGTTATCTACGATCCTAAAGAGAAATTTGAAGTTGGCAGAGCCAAGGTGAGAACAAAAGCAGTCCACAATACGTCTCTTACGAAATGACCCAAAACCTACTGTAGGGAAATAAGACTGTATTCAAATGTAACATAACTAAACGCATTGTATCCTTTAATGCAGTGAAGTTATTGCCCCCCCCTGTTGGTCAGCTGTAGAATTCAAATTTTGATAACAATTTCCTGTCTGTCCTGTAGGTGGTGCGCAAGTCTGACGATGATAAGGTGACTGTTATTGGAGCTGGAGTTACTCTGCATGAGGCACTTGCAGCACATGAACAATTGGCCAAAGAAGGTTTGTGAACCCCTACTGGTCATAATAGTGCATTACATCACATTTTGCTATTCTTAAACGGGTCCCTTTTTATAGATTTTATTTTTAAGGCATAAAGCTTGTGTCTTTAAGTGGTCACATTTGATCTGTGTTTTAGGTGTGAACATTCGGGTTATTGACCCATTTACTATCAAGCCACTGGATGCTGAAACAATTGTGGCAAGTGCTCGTGCTACAGGAGGAAGGGTGATCACTGTAGAGGACCACTACAAAGAGGGTGGGCTCAAGTTCTTTTTTTTATCTCAAATATAATTAAGATACCAAACTACTGTCGATATTTTCCCTTTTACATACCCATTATTTTCCCCTGTGCTTGAGGTTATTTACAGTAGTTACTTCGTAT
Organism: Triplophysa dalaica; assembly: GCF_015846415.1. Taxonomy (NCBI): domain Eukaryota; kingdom Metazoa; phylum Chordata; class Actinopteri; order Cypriniformes; family Nemacheilidae; genus Triplophysa; species Triplophysa dalaica. Next base: position 7,334,858 of record NC_079561.1, read on the forward strand.
TCTCATGGTAGGTGGTCTGGGCGAGGCAGTCCTGGCTGCAGTTGGTGAAGAGCCCAGCATAGTGGTGCAGAGACTGGCTGTGAGCCACGTGCCCCGGAGCGGCCAACCACAGGAGCTTCTGGACATGTTTGGCATCAGTGCCAAATCTATCGTTGCTGCCGTCAAGCGCACGTTTGCTAACTAAACCCCCCCATCATTAAACAACCCTGAACTACACCCTCCTCCTAACCCAGTACTTTGAAACCAAGCTTACAACATCAGTGTCATTCCAGCTTTTTCACAGCAAACATGAAAGGATGGAGTAACCATCTTTAGTGTGTGGTTTTCTCACTTTTGTATTGTAGCGTGAAAGGCCCCATAGATTTGCTTTTCATTTTTGAACCAGTTTAGCCTGCTGTAAAAGCTTAACATGCTTTTAAATGTTGAATTTCAGGTTGGTCTTTTTCAACACCGTAAGACATTTAACGGATTTAAGCGTTTCATCACCTTCCTTTAGCTTTTGACTCTGTTTGTTTATAACTCACAAGTAAATATGTGGAAGATGATGCTTTCAGGTAGAAAAAAAATATGAATTTGTTGGTGAGTGTGCGCGCGTGTGATACAGAATAACCCAAGTGATTTGACTTGAGTAACTTGATGATGTGTCATATTGCAGAAAGGGTCTCTGTTAATACTGTAAGCTTAGTTTGCACTGGATTTGATGTAAGGTGTTAATAAAAGAAACTTCATTTCATTCAAAAGCCTGTATTAGCTTTTGGCTTGGCATATGTATTAAAGTGATAGTTTGCCCAAAAAGGACAATTTTGTCATTTACTCTGTCATTAATTTAAACCTTTATCAATTTCTTTGGTCTGCTGTACACACAAGATATTTGAAATAATGCTAGTAACCAAACTATTCTGGGGTACTATTAACTACCATACTAAGTAAAAAATACTGTACACATTGCAATGTTCTCTTTAACTCAAAATAATTTATTTTAAAGACTAAAGCAAACAGTTCTTGTACCAATACATTTATATTGTCATTTAGCAATCGCTTTTATCCAAGGCGACTTACAGATGAGGGAAAACAGAAGTTGCCGTACTTTCCCCACTTTGTGGTCAAAGGTGCCCCAGATCAGTTTAGTTACAATCATTCTTCCAAATATCTTCGTGTTTAGCAGATCAAAATGAATTACACAGGTTTTTGAATTTGAGGGTAAATGACCACAGAATTTTCGTTTTTCAAGGTCACTAAATAGACCTACTGTGAATAAAAATTACTACAGAAAATGTTTTTATTGTGCACAAATAATATTGTTGTTCTTGAAAGTAGGTTATGACACCATTTACAGCATAACAAACACATTTTAGAACATGAACTGATCACAAAATCCGAAGGTCCGTGTGGCGGCCGTTTAGTGACGTCACAGATTTGGGTCTGGGAATACATCGTAGGTTTTTCTTGCGGCCTGTTAAAACGGATTTTACTCCACACCCTTCATGAATTCCAAGAACTCTGTGTGTATAAAGTAATAACTTATGCGTTATATATTGAGGATCTGGTCAGTTTTCAGGTAATTGTTAAAAAAACGTTGCAAATTTACCGTCGTAATCGATCTTTCCGTCGTTGTTTTTATCTCCGTCCTTCATGAGTTCCTCGATGTCGTCCTCGGTAATGGCCTCGCCTGTTGACTCCAGCATGTTCTTCAGCTCGTCTAAATCAATGTAGCCATCTCCATTCCTTACAGAGATATTCATAAAACATGTCTTTAGAAATTAAACCCCGTATGACGGATAATGTGACATCCGTTGATATTATTATTAGGGTTCGTACTTATCAAACATGCGGAAGACTTCCGCTAACTCTTCTTCTGATTTCCCTTTGCTCTCCTCTTTCATACAGCGCACCATCATCACCAAGAACTCATCAAAGTCCACAGTCCCGCTTCCTACCAACACACAACTCGTATTTAAGACTGACACGTGACTATAAATGGTAACTTTCTTAAGATATTATTTCTTAATAAATCACTTTATTGTGTCTTGTTCATCATACCATCCTCATCTACTTCATCCACCATTTCCTGCAACTCTTCTTGGGTGGGGTTCTGGCCCAACATCCTCATGACCTTCCCCAGCTCTTTAGTGCTGATGCAGCCATCCTCAGCATCCTGCACGAAGATGTCAAACGCGGCGCGGAACTCTGCCAAATGCAGTTAGAAGATTGCAGCGTGTCAGCCAAATGTCACAAGTCAACAGCAGCGTTTCGAAAAGAGCTGCTGGGCTAATCTTGTATTGTGTCACAAGACTACTACAGCTGTACAGTTAAAACTAACAGACCAGTTACGGAAACTTACCATTTTTCTGTTCTTCCGTTAAATTCTCTACCTGTTAGGTGGAAGAGAGAAAAAAATAGTTGATATAGTTGACTGTGAAAACACAATATTCCAGAAGTTTATACATCTATTCTGTCCTGTTACTTTAACCTGAGTCTCGTAAAGGATCTCTCAACTCCCCACCCCTTAACATTTAAAAATAGAATAAAAGAACTAACTTTAAAGGTGAGTACTGTGCTGTTACGCAATACGCCCTTAATGGGCACCAAATGCCCTCTGTTCCATTTATTGATTTAACCTTGAGTGCCACTACTGCAACTTTAGTCCATACATTATTAGTTATAATGCAGAAATAAATAATAAGCGTAGTTTAATCTTACTTTCTGTATTATCTATCATATAGACAATGCTACATAATTTAGAACATACATTATGCCCCTGTTCAATAGTAAACAAAACATTATTCATTTATCATTTCTAACTTTTTCTAACTTCTGTGACTCTACTTACAGTGACAGTCGTACTTCAAGAACCTCGACCGAATGCACAAATCGTAAAAAATGACAAACTGCCGTTGCGTTCCCAACTTACCGCTGCTTTATATACATCATCCATGGCTGTCCTGGTTTTCTTTCAAAATTCCCTGTACACGTCTCACCGGTAATCCAGCACTAAAGTCTTATCACCCTGTGCTCTTCTTACCACGGCAGACACAGGACGAAGAGTTCCGGGGCCACCTGTCTTGGCCTTTAAGGCTGGAATGGATGGCTCAGAAAAGACAAAGCCTTTTGTCACTCCCCTTTTCCATCTGAGAGAGAAAGGAGGGATGGGGATAGGATTGAGAGTGGGCTTTAGGATGGTATGGACTATAAATAGGGGAGGAATGTCAGAGACAACAGGCAGGAGGACTCGAGTTATGACAATAAGTCCTTGGCACTGGTGTCCCTGGCAGCCTGAGTGACAGCCTCATATCAAAGCCTAAACTTATCTGCCGGTCACCTGCATTTGCCAATCATGTTGAACGGCTTCGTGGCTCCATTCTTGTGGTGGGCACTGGCCGTACTTTTATTGGTTTGTGTGGTTATTGGAATCCACGATGGTATTGTTAACGTTATTAGTAAAAAAATTGGGTTTGATTCACCTTCTTACAGTCATTCTTGACTCGCTTGCGCTAATTTACCTATTCTGTTAAAATGTGTGTTCATTCAGGTTGCAGGTTGTATTAGAATTGTATGTAATATTTACATATATAATATCTACAGTATATCAGACATACTATTAGTGTCACATTAGGGCAGTATCTCAAAGCAAAAAGTCTGATGCATGACATCACAACGACAAGCTTAGCTATTCTAGATCCCTCTGGCCTAAAAAAAGAACCTTCCCTTACAAGTAGTATCAGAGTTGGACATGGCAAACATTGAGCAAGGGTTCATAGTTTCCATGTTAAGATGAAGCTTCTTCCTGGCTTTCCTTGGGAAGTCTAGCCGATAATAAAATGTTACTTATTTCTATTTGCAATAGCATGTTCTCGCCAGCTCTGTACAGCAGCAGGCATCAACTTCAACAACCTCATTTTAAAAACACGTAACAGCTGAGACACTAAACAGACCGGGTGTAGGACAGTGAGAATGAAGTGTCAGTGGAGCAGACTGACACCAGTGACTCACTACAGACAGATATTTGGATATGGAGCAGGAATCTGGCAAAGTGGTTTTGCCAGATAGCATTAAATTACAGCTATTGTCTTGTTCTGTTTGTTTGGAGAGTAAAACAGGGTCATCCCTTTAAAGAGCTACTTGGTGAAGAAATTGTAAGAAATTTTAAACAGTCTGGTCTACTCACCCTCAGGTCATTCCAAACCTGTATGACTTTATTTCTTCTGCAGATCGCAAAGAAAATATTTTGAAAAACGTTGGTAACCCATCAACATTAGCCCCTTTTGACCTCCATTATAGAGACACAAAACCACTGAGACATTTCTCAGAATATCTTATGTTTTCCACATAAGAAAGAGTCAAACGGGTTTTAAAAAAATATTTTTGGGTGAACTATCCCTTTAAGGTACACGTCAAAGAATATGCTCCATATGTCAACATATTTTGTAGCTTATGCCGACTGAGTAAATTTGAACAGGCTCGCTCTGCAGTGATACTGTGTGGTGTTAATGTAAATGCAAACAACCTCTGCGTATACAATGTGACCCCGAGAGCTCTTCTGTTTGTATGTGTGTGAGACCGTGGCCCAACCTCAGGCTTTTTTTAAACACTCTGTCTTACTCTCCCACAGCCAACATGTCTGATTTCTCACTAATAAATGAAGTGAGGAGATCTTGGGCACTGAAAGAGTGGCTCTAAAAGGTCTTTGGACACTTGAACTACAGACAGATAGCAAAACTATTTTTAATCAAGACATTTACAGTAACTGAGTAATACATATGTTTGTAAATGAGACTTAAAGGGACAGTTCACTCAAAAAAGGAAATTCTGTCTTCATTTACTTTGTTCCAAACCTGTAGAAATTTCTTTGTTCTAGTGAACACAGAGAAAGATATTTGGAAGAATGTCAGTAACCAGATCTCATCCCCCATTGACTCCCATTGTATTTATTTTCCCTATTATGGCAGTCAATGGGGGATGAGATCTGTTTGGTTACTGACATTCTTCCAAATATCTTCCTTTGTTTAGTAGAACAAAGAAATTTATACAGATTTGGGATAATCTGAGGGTGAGTAAATGATGACGGAATTTTCATTTTTGGGGGAAATTTTCCTCAAAACGCTTGAGGATACACTGTAAAAAACTGTAATTATACAGAATTGTTAGGTTTTTATGTGATCTTTTAAAACCGTCAAAAGAAAATATAAAAATATACATTTTCAAATTTACAAGAAAAACCTGAAAACATTTAAATATATGGGACAAAGCTGTTATTTAACTGTAGATTTAACTTTTTACAGGATTTGTTTTACAGTGTTCTGTACAGTATATTAAGTTTTAACTTATATATTTTATTAATCAAGTAGAGTTTTTAGCTGTATGTTTAAGAGAGACATTTGTCAGAATGCCTGTCTGCCTCCATCTGTTTGTTTTATGAGTCAGCTAACCACGTCTCTCTGTTTTTGGCAATGTCTTTATCTTCTTACATACATGCTAATGGCAGTTTTCCAGCCAGAAATATGTTGCGGACGAGACTTGGAGCCAGAGAGAGTTGTGTACGGGTCAGTCGGACTGCTCGCTTCCTCCTCTCCTGTTTGGATAGCTCCCTCATTTGTCAATCTCAAGGGTTACAAGGTGTGAACACTGACAAACATGATGTGACTGACACAGGGCATCACTTTCCTCTGCCTCTCTCTCTCCAAACTCAAGTGTCTGTTGGCACAACCATTGACTATAAGAAGGGATTGATATTTTTGGAATGAACTTGAATCCTGGCAAAGAAGGTTCTCGTACACATCTAACCCCAAATCTGCAATCTCCTCCCTGTTTTTTTCCTCCTCCTACTTCCATGAGGGAATTTAAGAGAGCTAGAGGTGAGCCTTCAGGTGCACTGCAAGTGAACAGTAAGAAGGGATAAGTTCAGAACCATGCGGACTCTCGTGGTGCTTTGTGTCTGCTTGGGAAGTTTAAGTGTAAAAGCAGAAGCATTGAATGAACTGGGAAAGACGGCAGAGGGAAATGAAGTTATGGACTCAGATTCACTCATTGGTTTCTCGCCTGAGGCCGATGTTTCCTCCGTGCAGCAACAAATGGTGGATTCAAGTCCAGAATTAAGTGAGTACAGCAACAATTATAATTCAAAGTAGTATAGAAAAATATTTCTGGGAATGTCAGATGCAAAGCTATTTCTGTCTTTATGGCGCTTTACAAAGTGCTTTTAAAGAAAAATATTGTCGTCCCAAAAGATGTTAGACACCCTTAAAAAATAGAAATTTTATTACGCAACAAAATTACAAAAAGATGTATCTCTTCACAAAGGGTGCTCTCAACCTTTGTTTAGAATCATTTCTTATTTCAATTGCTTTTGAAGGGATAGTTCACCTAAAAACTTTCCTGTAGCTCAGTGGTAAGAGCATTACGTTAACAACGCAAGGTTGTGGGTTTGATCCCAGGGGATTGCAGATACCTAAGTAAAAATGTAAAGGTTAATGCAATGTAAGTTGCTTTGGATAAAAGCGTCTGCCAAATATGTAAATGTAAACATGAAAATTCTGTTATCATTTTATCACCCTCTGGTCATTTCAAACCTGTGTGACTTTCTTTCTTCTGCAGAAAGCAAAATATATTAATATTAATAAAAATTACATTCATATTTTAAATGATGTTGTTAAGCGCACCCATTCACTTGCATTGATTTTGTGTCATACAATAATAGGGGATTGGGTGCCAGTGCTGTGCGATTACCAACTTTCTTCAAAATATCTCTTTTTGTGATTTACAGGAGAAAGAAAGTCATACAGGTTTGAAATGACAAGAGGGAAAGCAGAATTTATATTTTTGGGTGAAATGCACTTTAAGGTTATTTTAATGAATTTGAATTGACAGGTTTTCCAACAGTTTCTTTTTCAATTGCAGTTTGTATATTTAACAAAATATTGTCGTTGTCATTCTGAAACCTTGGATGTCCAAATTAGCTGTTTTTCAGGAAATTGAAAATACACTACTTTTAAAATGATTACACATGGTGTTGTCGAAGATTATGCACTTTTTTCTACATTTTATTGACTAAATATTTGCAAAATCCAGTGACATACAAATGGGGACTAATAATAATGAATTATGGCAAAAAATTACAACAATATGGAGATATAAAGTTTCAGAAGGACAGCAGCGATATGTATTTTTATAATGTAATTTCAAATATCATATGATAGATAGTTTGCTTGACTGAAGTCTATTTTTCTCAAAATCTTTAAAATAAAGTCACTTGTTTTTACCTTTTGTAATCTAATGTAATACCATACACACAATCTGAAATGTGGCACAGTGTCCAAATACTTGTTGGTTCATATTTACAGCTCCTTTTACATACTGTCATATGTGTAGCTGTTTCTGTCTTCAGTGTTGTTGCATGTTTACACAGATCAGTCTTCAGATTCTGTTTAGCAATTTTGGTGTTATTGTGTTAAATCATGACTGTACTTTCAGGTGGAACAAACGAAACACAAAGAAAAAGGCACTTGAGGGCCACAGATAATACACAGGTGAGGGATGTTTTTCGGTGTACATTACAGCACCAGCCCAGCTTTATAACTGGAATCATTTATTTTCCATCAAATAACAAATTGGAAAAGTAAATATCGAAAACTTTGACATACTTGCACCCTATAGTTACATCTATTTCCTACACAAGCCACTGGTGTTGTCCGAGGGAGGCTATGTGTACTTTGGCAGTCTGAAATGGCACAACCATACGATAAATGCAAATTATAAGTCTAACTTTATTCCTTGTCCTAATGTTTAGCCTCTCATTTTCCACCTCCTTTATTTCTGTCTGTACTATTTGCCCACTATATTTAGTTGGATTAGTTTGTTTATGGTCATTCCTGTGTCACTAATGGGTTTGATGTTCCTGGCGTCCTCCGTGTGTGGATTGCTCTACCTTCAGTCAACTATGGGGAGAATCGAGGCTGTGTGGGTGGAGCTCAATGCTGTGTTTGAGAGATGGGCAGGAACATCAGGAAAACTCAATGCAATCTTGAGGGACCTTACGGCTGAGAAAAAACACCTGTTGGACCGAGATGAAGAGCAAAAAGTGAAGAAAGCTAAAGAGGAGGAGGAAGAAGAGGATGATGATGACGAAGAAGAGGAGGAGGAAGAAGAGGAGGAGGAGGAAGAAGAGGAGGAAGGAGGAGAGGAAGCGGAAAAAGAGGAAGGAGAAGAAGAAGCAGAAAAGGAAGAAGAAGAAAATGAGGCAACAAACAGCACCCTGATCAATAATTCCACAGACGTGTCACCAGACGGTTGCCTACTGGAAGGAACACGACTGTCCTGCAAGCTCATTGGCTTGTCTCACCTGCCCATCATAACAAACCTGGAAGTCACCATACTTGAAGTGTCTGGTAAGAACCAACATAATTATATACATCACTCAGTCACTACAATTAAAAAACCTTTCATACAAGAGTCAAGGATTGCTTGTTGTAGAACAGCTTGTAATTGTTAAACATCTAACTCATGTTCTGTTCAATAGGGAATAACTTAACAGAAATTCCTCCCGGTGGTTTTGACGGACTTCCAAATGTCGAAGAGCTCGACCTAAGTATGAATATACTGGAAGACTCGTCTTTTGGCCCGAGTCTGTTCATGGTACTGCCATTTCTTGGTTTTCCCTTTAATTACACCAATTATATACTTTTACAATCTTTAAACAGTATGTATAGGCCTCCACCCTAAAATCGTTGTTTTTTATGTCAACATACACAATTTAAAAAAAGATTGAAATTATAAGTGCTGTAACTCGTAACTGTTAAGTCTAGCCAAGATAAGTCCAGATTCCCCTTAAATAAACCTCTCTTAAGCCTTGAGAAGTGACCACATGCACCTCCCAAATCAAACACTGCTCCAAAAAATAAAGAACCACACTTTGACCAATGGAAACGTCTTCAAAGTGCCACTGTTCTGTAGTTTTGTGAAATTATCATGAAGAGAAAAGTTTTACAGGGCCCAGTATAGAGCTACATTTAAGGAGTTTAGATGGACAGCAGTGAATGAGGGCATGTTTTTACCTTTCCAGACTGAGGCTATTCATTAGGTGGTAGGCAGAGTGGAAACATCACTTTATTAGACTGGTACACCATTCAAACACATGTGCCCAAAAACAGACTCATAGTTTTTTTATTCTTACCAGAATCTGACAAATCTGAGACGTCTGAACTTGGATGGCAATGGACTTACAACAGTTCCACACTTGCCGTCTTCTCTGGTGGAGCTAAAGATACACAACAATAAAGTAAACCAGCTGGCCTCACACAGCTTCAAAGGTTTGTTCTGTTGTGTCAGCTGCACAGACATGATGAACTGAGTTTATTTATGCCTCGCTCTGCAGTTTAGTTCAGTGTGGGTTTAGATTATAATAAGAACATTTTCAAGGGGCACTTTCAAGCTGTCATTTTTATTTGTACGTGAGATGAAGACGCCAGTCAAATCGGTAGTGTAATAACAGTATTTTTACATGGACTCATGTTGGCTTGAATATTCATTGCATAATAAACTGAAGATTATTTATTTAACCTGGGTGACCCCACTTTTGCTGAGAAATAAATAAATAATAGCTGTCTAAGAATAGCAAATTTCCTACATCGGCACCCATGCCACTAGGTGTCAGTATACGTCCAAGATGAGGACCATATTAACCACTGGAACATAAAAGTAGATTTTTTGCAATAATACATTTCCCACATCTGCCAGCATTCACTAGGTGTCAGTATACGTCAAAGATGAGGACCATATTAACCATTGAAACATAAATTCTTTCGATTTTTAACATAGCATCACCCATTAGGGCCTGAGTGACTGGTGTTTTCATCCCAAGTTTATATCACATTAATCATATTTCTTGAAGGGATACGCTAATCACTTTTGTTTTAAAATGTTTTTAGTTAGTAAAACATTCTGTCAAGGAATTAATACCTTTTTTATTCATAGGCTTGACCAACCTACAAGTCTTAGAGCTGACAGGAAACATCCTCCATGAGGGCAGCGTTGCACCCTGGGCTTTCAGACCTCTTAAGGCACTAAAGTTCCTCCGATTGGATAAAAACCTATTCAGTTCCATCCCAGCAGGATTGCCCCCATCTTTAGAGGTCAGTTCTTCAATTCACAAGATGTCTCTCTGAAGCAGGTGTTTCTGTTTGTTGTATTTGTATGTATTTTATTCTTGGTGTATTTGCAGGAATTGTGGATGCGGGAAAATCAGATTGTGGAGGTGCAGGATAGGCTTTTACATAAATGTGTCAATTTAAGGGTGCTTGATCTCAGTCACAATCATCTGAGAGAGAACAATATCTACCCCAAGGCCTGGATCAACCTGCCGTGAGTCTTACTGCTTGCACATATTATTCTCCATTCATGCAAATTAAAATATACGACCTGCTTTAACAAAAACAGTTGTAGGCGATTTACAGTAAAAGGCCCGCAGACCAGTTATGAATGAATGAAGACAAGAAGTCAGGATTGAAATACATTGAACAGAATTTACTGAAGCTATATAGATTGTAGTTTTGCTAGCAGAAGTACTCTCAAGGAGTTCTGCATCCAAAATGCAGAAGTATTTAAGCTAACAGTCAACTAACTACATCATTGATTGGGTAAAAACAAGTTCACATGATTGGTTATCAATAGATAAAAAAGAACACAAAGCTCTCAAACACTACTTGAGTCATGAGAAAAGACATAAGGATTATCAAAGATGAAAGGGATTTTCTATAAAACGAATTAAACATGACGTAACGTCTGTCTCGTGATTTTCCACTCTTGAAACAATAAAATCACGCATACACAAACTCCTCAAGGGTAGAGTGTGTGCTAACAGAAGATGTTTTTAGTACAGGATGATAGGAAGTCCCTTTACACAGTAACACGTTCCTAGAGACTTAAACCATGAATTATTCTCTACTTTCCGTATCAGAACATTTTGGTGTTAATCATGCGTAAATCATCAATATAAAATAAGATAATGCTGAATAATAATTGATTCATATAAGTCAAAACCACATAAAAGTATTTCTATTTGAAGTAAGGCACCCGTCCCTTCCCATTTATATAATATGAAATAAAACATTCATTCTTTTTTCTTGACCATGCCAAATGTTGTATAACAAATAAATTGTTATACATCCCCTCCGCATTATTATTATTATCTCATCTATTTCTAAATTGTAATGCATTCCTCTAACTCGCCACTAAGTGGTGCACAAGCTACGCTGAGCGCAATCTGACCTCATTAAATGCACTGTGAGCATTCTCCATCATCAAAATCAGTTGGAGGACTAAGATCATTTATTCTGTCCCAGCTGTCAGCCTGCATCTGCCTCACATTTTCGATACTACCGGAGGAGATGTGCTTTTCCAAGGCCTCCCATTACTCATTCTCAAGAGAGTATTTTACAGGAGGCAGAAGCGACAGAGATCTCGCTCATCACTCTCTCTGCCCTCTCAAACACATTGAGTGATGACGTGAGTTTAGAAAAACAAGATTGAAAACACTCTAACCACATCCCGGCTGTTTGGGAACGAAAGCTTAATTTCATGAAGGATCACAGAAAGTATAGAGATTTTCTAATGTATGATTTGTTGTTGAGCATAAGCTCAGATGTCTTGGTTCTTGATCGGCTATTTATCCTTGTGAATTTTCAGTCTCCTTGTAACATTGTCATTTAAAATCCCTCACTTTATTACCTTCAACATCCGCTAACTGGACTGTCACCACGGTTGTTCTCAGTTTTCTTTTTACATTAACCTGTAATTAACTGTAGTGTGTGAAAGTGAGCTTTGATCAGCCACCAACTCAACTTTACAGGCTCTTTATGTCCAAGACTGGTGTTACATTGTCACCGAATCGCGCTGTTAATGGTTACTGTAAAGCTGTTCACGTGTGTGATCTTGTGATCTACCCAAACACGCTTCAGCACCATGCTATTATCTCAGCATAAATCTGTGAACCTCCCCGAGTTAAGGCAGGACTTTTACTGTCTGCTTTCATTCCTTCAGCCTTTATGAGTGCCTGTCAGCCCAAATGACATCCCGGATCCAGTCTAAGTAACAATTTCAACCCCAGCTCCATCAACACCTCCTTTGGGCTCCAAGCATTTCATATACTTTCACTCTTTAACTCTTGCAGACCAAACAGTTGAGGTACTGCCGTTATATATCAATATACTGTAGTGTATAAACTACAGCACCATTCAAAAGTTTAGGGTCTTCTGGAGTTGGGCTTTTTGTTGTTTCAGATTACTTTTGCAAACAAAATGTTTATTGTTCCAACATATTAATGTCTTTCATTAGAATAATGTCACATTTTTTATATGAAAAAAAAAGATTTTGAAATGGATGACTCGACTGAATAATGAACAAAAAAGCAGGGAAGAGATCCAAGGTAATTATAGTTTACTAATGCTATTGAAATATTTCTGTTCATTGAAGTAAATATCAATAGAATAATTGGATAAAATAAAACATCGGCCTAAGTATTATTGGAAAAAAATAACCTTAATAAAATTACAAATGTTGGAAATTGTGCTCCATGTAGCACATTGCGTACATGCAACCCGAGTTCGATCCTGGCTCGTGGTCCTATCCTGATCCTCCTGCCCCCTCTCCACCCCATCGCTTCCTGTCTGTCTCAACTGTCCTATCCAAAAGTGGAAAAGCCCCCCCACCCCAAAGTTTAAAATGAAAAATGTTGCCTCAGCAATAAATTATAAAAAATAAACAAGTAAATCATGCAATGATGAAACCACACAACATAATTGCTAAAAAAAGTAAATTAACAGGAAAACAAAAAATAAAAACAAATTTATGAAATATGAATAAAACTAATAAGAGCCAATAAGAATTTATTCAATACTGTTTAATAAACATCCCAAATTATATTTTTCATTTACAAAATCAAGAAGAAGTGTGATTACACCAAAAAAGCAAAAAAAATCTTGATAACTTATTATTATCACAGAATAATTTCCATTCGTCTTATTGCATGGTTTTGATGAGTTTTTTTGTCATAATAAAGTGCAGAAAAATCTATGTGATCTTACGGAAATTCTTAACTTTGTTGGCGAGGTGGCTAATTCAAATGAATTTGCGTGATTCGAATTGTACAAAAACGATTATTAGAAAACGCAATAATCAAGCCACTCCCCTAACCCCACCCCTTAACCTAACATAGTTTGACGAAAGCAAATCGTAGTACAATGTACGGATTATATAATTCGGATTCATCATATTACTCACCCCATAAAATAGTTAAAAATTCACTTGAGATATTAATAAAGAATAAGTGACGCTAAACTTCTGATATATAATAAATGAATTCTTTGGTGCTTTGTGTGGTTGACGAAGTGCTGTGTGTTTATATAGGTTCACAAATGCATGTTTGTTCATTTGTGTTTGTGTGAGAAGTGTCGGGGTCAAGAACTAGGGTGTGCTGTTATAGGGCTCCGCTGCAGGCCAATGACCTGAGACTCTGAGGAGATGGATGCATGCTAAGGACGGTGTTGATGTGTTGCTGGACTGAACTTACGAGAAACTTACAGGCGAGGGGGTGAACCAGAGGACATGCTCTGCTTGTTTTTCACCAAGTTGTCTTGCAGGGAGATAAAAACATGAATGCGCTGCTTGGTGCAGTTGTACTTCACTAGGAAGTCGACTGCACAATTTCATTTCATAATGAATTATGTAAAGTGTCCCTTCCTGAGAAGACAACCGAGAGCCAATGCTTGGGTAAATATGAGAATCTGAAATAATGAAATAATGAGAATTATGAAAAATGTCGTGTCAAGAAGAACAGTAATTGCAGAATCACAGCTGGAGATGGTTATCTCACTGCCTTATCTTGCTCGATCAAATCATGGTGCCCTTAATGAAGGGGCTGAATTTAGCCCATGAGCACAGGTCTCCCGCATGCGTGATATAACATGAGATCCAATGAAATCCGCCTTGTCGTGACAGTGGTCTTCCTGTTCTGCGTGCCATGTTACGTAAGCCTGGTTGTGCAACACTGGCATCAGCGTGCCATTGGACTTGTGGTGGCAGGGGCATTATCCATTCCTCATTACTAGTCTGCTCCCCAAAGATCACTTTTATCATTGATTTCATTTGGCTTGTTGATGGAGGGGGGACTTCGTGGAGAATTATTTATTTTTTTAAAGTGGCCAATGTCAAAAACTATTATATATCTCTTATTCAAGGCATTAAGGCTATCTTTTAGATCAGCTTAATAATATATAATAAAGAAGTGTAATATAAAAAATGAATAAGATAAATATAAAGTAACTACAAATAATAATAATTTGTATTTTTGTTTCATTGTGCAATGTAAATTACAAAAGTCAAAAGTGGATTTTGAATCCATTGTGTGCTTAAAAGGAGAAATGTGGAGAGTTTAGTGGCATCTAATGGTGAAGTTGTGAATTGCAACTGACGGCTCACTCCACCCCTCCCTTTTGAAGCACTATGATGGCAGACACAAAACCCAAGATGCTGTCACGTTTTTGCTTTTTGCAGAAAGAGATAAGGTATTATGAAACACGCTCTCAAAAGCAGTTTGTCCGTTTAGTGCTACTGTAGAAATAACATGGCCAATTCCATAGAAATAAAATAATAAAATAAAACATAAGGCTTCATCATGCAAGGTCTTTATACACCTCTGAAGACATAGTTATGTATATTATATTGCATTTCTGTCATTAGATACGCACTGGACCTATAAGCAACATATGGACTATAAGGGTTGTTTGATTTATTTAGCTTGTAAACTTGCATCCTTGTGGTTGTAATTTTTATGTAGTACTGTGTGTAGAGCAAAATGTCTCTTTCAGGAGTTAACCACAGACCTTATTTTCATCTTAATTGGAAGCCTCTATTTTAAAACCCAATTGAAATCTCCAGAGGGAGCCCATAGTAAACGAACCTTCTGGGTTGGCCTACAAATCCACGTCATGACTGAAAGCTATGATCTGTAAACTATTTGTTTCCACGTAGTTTAGTTCATTTGAAGGGCACACATGGATGATAAAACATTTATGGATTTATTCAACTTTAATAACAACCCAACTGTTGAAGAAAATCTCATAAAGAGAGAAATTAATTCTCACTGTTTATAAGCATTTACACTTAAAATGTAAACCGTGATTAGAAAAAAATGGTTTTAAACACATTTTCCGAAACCCCACAGTATTCCAAATATTACTAATATTAAGATTAAGCTGATACCAAAAATGATGACGTGTGAAACTACAACTAAAAAGTGGAATATGGAGTTAAAGTCGAAAGAACAGAATTTTCTGTGAAATTCAATGCTATCTTTCACCTTAACTTCCCGATTGATATTCTGTCGAAATGTCTCATCTCTCAGCTCATGGACAGTGAGAGATCTTGTTGGTAAAAAAAAACACATGGCGGTCATTGTAGTATTGATTTTTAATAAGAGTCTAAGAAAGCTGTGTTAACTCTCGTCTGAGGAACTATGTTCCTGACTCCAACATTGTAAACTTAAACCAGCAGAGCCCTCTCCCAAAGCCAAAAACTTCTCATGAACCTTATACCAGATCTTTTGTGCATGTGTCACATACAGTACATACAACACGTGTACACACACCGCCCCCACGTAACTGGAAACACATTTGTGCTCCTGTGCTTCCTGGTGTCGCACATTCTCGGACTTGACAATCTTTTTTGTAGACAGTGATTTTTGGCTCCAGCTGTGTTTTGCTGGCTTTATGACCTTCCATATGGCCCCGTCTCAATGTAAACACTGCAGAACATGTTTTTTGGACATGTTATGAGCAAAAGCCCCTCAGCACTTTAAAGAAACTCATTATGTACAGTATAATATGATTTGAACGTGTATGGCACAAACAATTTGTTGACATCATTTATAGATATACAGGCATAAACTTTTAAAGGGATAGTTTTCTTAAAAATACATGACTCTTTCTTCTGTGGAACACAGAATGTCTCAGCGGAAGTCAATGGGGGCCGGTGTTGTTTGGTTACCAACATTCTTCAAAATATCTTCTTTTGTCTTTTGCAGAAGTAAGAAAGTCATTTTGGGGTGAACTATCCCTTTAAACTACAGTCTGAATTTAGTATTTGTGTGGTTATTCTCTATCATTTGGTCATTGTTGCTTGCTATGATCACTGTAAAAAAATATATTCTAGATTACGTACCAATACAAAGTATTAAGTGTTCTGACACCTCACCCGATTGTGTGCTTTCTCAGGAAGCTTGAAGTTCTTGACTTGTCCCACAACCAGATGTCCGTAGTGCCCTCGCACCTGCCCAGGGCCTTGCGTCAACTCTCTCTCCAGCACAACCACATTCACGCCATTCCGCCGCTCGCACTGAGTCACCTCCGTCCAGGCTTAGAGATTCTGCGTCTATCCCACAATGTGTTGGAGGAGCAGAGGGTGTTGGGGAAGGCTTTCCGTGGTGTTTATCAAACACTGGTAGAGCTGCACTTGGACAACAACAGGTTTGAAATTGTGCCACGGAACATACGTCACTTCAGAAGACTCCAGCTACTGCATCTAGATCACAACCGTATAAGGTTTGTACACTTAAACTGTGTTCTGAAACACAACAAGTTGCCTTATTGCGATACTGCGTACATAGTCAGCATCCTATGTAGCATTCAGAAATATTCAAGCATACTTCTTTTAAACTAAAGATACTTGAGTTGACTTTTCATGTACTTGTCAGGAATTTACTTAAAATGACACTGACTGAAAAGCTTTTTTTGGTCAGTACTTGTACTGCTTTCACTGATATGTTACTAAGAGAACACTTCAAGGTGTAAACTAAAATGTGCTGAAAGTATTGAACTAGTAAACTATTGACATACCTGTAAATTAATTTGTGGTATAGATGCATTTCAAATCAGTGCAGTTGTACTTACTAATGTTACACTTAATGTATACTTAGAAGTACACTTTTATAAACTAAAAATATTGCACTTACAAGTGTACTACTAGTATATTGAAATGAGTATACTAACTACATACAGTCGGTTTAAAATATTCTTGAACTTTATAATTATACTTAATACAATTTACTTGAAGTTTATTTGTTTATTATAGAATATGGATACTTGTTTGTTTTAGATGTAATGCATGTTTATATAGGATTTAAGGTCCAAAAACACTGTATTTTCCACATACCGAACAAGTTTGTTTGTACTCTCTGCCCCGTCTCTTTGAAACGCACAGATTTCATACAAAGCTCATTCTTGAAAAGTGAGGTGTGCTATGATTGGCCAGTTAATCAGTGCGTAGTGATTGGTCGAATACTGCAAGTGTGTGATAGAAATGTAACACTTCTTACAATAATTGGAACATCAGGTTCCAAAGCAATCGTGTTGAGAGGTACGCCCACCTTACTTGCGTATGCATTTGGGCGGTCTTAGTCAAATCATACCACAAACTGACGTAGATTTGTGGGGGTGTGGTTACATGAGGCGTTTCAGGCAGGTCTGGGTGAGCATTCGCTTTTAGATAGAATGCATCTTTTGTTTCAGCACTTTAATTTTTGCAATTTTACATCTCTATTGCATGCATAGGCAACTTATAACACACCAAAGACACAGAAAAACACGTATTCGTGCCATATGACCACTTTAGTACTTATTTATTAGAAAGTCCTACAAGTAACTAATTTGAAATGATCAACAAAGGCAACACGATTCATAAGAGAGCACATTAGAATGTAACTAAACTAAAAACATATTAATTTAATTTAACAAGATACGAGTAGATCTGAAATATATCTCTTATTCACAATTTTACTTTGTTCATCGCAAAGCATTTTGGGTTGCATGATTTAAATAAACTTAAAATTAGGTGTCTAAGAATGCATCATAATTATACTAGACATTTAATGCAGTCAGGACGTCTGAAGCACACCTACAATGATGTTAAAATGGGTAGACAGCTCACTAGTATTATAGTTGTTAAGTTAAGGTTTCACCGAAGTCTATTTTATACAAAGTGTGAGAAACTCTTATAGCACTGTAAATCATTAATATTGTTTTGTCTTTTCAGCTCTGTTCCAGTGAGGTCCCTATGTAAGGTTAAAGGTACAGAGGAGTCTCACCTGTTGGATGTCCATTTAGAGTACAACTACATTAATGTAAAGAAAATAGCTCGTACTGCTATCTCATGCATCCAGGACCCTAATAGGATCTTTCTTGAGCCCCAGACCCCAATAGTGTTATATTAAACTCCTGCAGTGTCATTTCAGCCTTTAGTCGGCTGCTCCTTTCATCCACTCATATCCTGTTAGAATACTGTAAACACCATGTCCATTAGATCTTATAATCTGCTAATAGTATCTTCTTTTATCTTTGTATTTGGTAACTTCAGCAACACTCCATGGATTCATTAGGAAAGCTTTAATCTTTGTATTTTATGCAGGTTTACAAATGATATTTTATTGACATATTCTCTGACTACTGTTTTCATTGTTAATAATAGTATCAGTAGAATTTTTTATAATTCATAGTTTCTTGTAAGTGAAGCTCACATGATTTTTCATTATTTCACAATATCTATTACACTTGCATCTACAATAATATCATGTATCTTTACTATTCTCATATGTCACATTAAACCAGATTAATTTATAATACTTTAATTTTTAAAATCCTTGGCTTGTATTTATTTATGATTTCATTTAAATGCAATAAAATAAATGAATGCAATAGCAGCCATTATGTATGTAATGGTATTATTATATTATTATATCATCATATTATTTTTATTACAAAACAGAGCAGTTATCAGCATAACAATCTGTGTAAAAGGTGAAATTCATTTTCTTGAATTAAGAGAATTACTCATATTTGGAAAATGTATCTTTGTTGTTATCACGGTCAATGTCACAAAAGTATAGTAATGACTATAATAAATGTCTTTGTTCTTATTTTCAACCGTTGTGGTTTCTATAAGATTACTAGAGCCATATGTGCTTTTAGATCCTACTGTACTATGGGTGCTGTTAGACAGCATGTCTCGGACCATTTTTATGTGCTTTCTCTGTGAGGGATTTTGGATCATTATGATCCATGACCTCAAAAAAACACTGCAGGACTGCTCAGGTGAACAGCTGGAAGCTTCAGAGCAGATGTGATGTTTTCAATGAGCAGGTAATGAGACAGAACTTATGAGCTGTGATGTCTGCTGGGTTCTGGTATAATTGACGCCTGCAGGTTTCTTTGGGGCCTCTTAATGCACATTCAGCGGCATTGCTTCTGGGTACGACTACTCAGCTTCCATAAATACCATGATTTCTTGAATCCAGGAACTTAAGGTGCAGAGCCTAAGGATACGTTTGAACATCTATAGCCTGCCTGAATCCCATTTCTAGATTATTGACATCAAGCTCTGGATGACACCTTTGGCATTGCCTTGAAATTTAGAGGCAATACGATATGTTTAAAACAAGTCACTCTCCGGTCACCGTGACAACATCCCCCATCAGCTGTTACCAGTTAGGCAGTAGCTTGAGCTTCAGTGTTCTTGACAGACCAAAATCTTCAAAACGGTTTGGCAACCTTACATTTAATATAACATTTTAAGTTACCTATAACATCAATGCTATGTAAATTCTACACATTATTATATGTATAAAGAAGAGTTTGGTTCCAAAATCATGTTTTTATTGTGCATTTCAATTAATATCCATCAAACTGCAGTTGGTTTGTTAAGATTTTTAACTCTAGAAATACATTTAATCTCATGAAATGATTGCATGTTATCTCATTTGGAACCACACTCTAAAATAATCAAGAGATCATTCAAAATTGTCATTTTATTATCATTTCTAGATTTATTGTAGCCATTCTAATCCAGTTTCTGTTGAATATTGTCCAAACCTCGGGAGTGACGTAAAGTCATCCAACAGCAATGTGAAAGACTGACAGCATGAGAAGACACATGAAAACTCTTATAAAAAATGTGAACTTTTCCTAAATACATACAAATATTACTGTTGTATTGCTTAAAATTGAATATGTACTTGATTTGTTTGCAGTATTTGAATTCAGAAAAACTACAGATCATTTTTTGTGTTTCTTCAGATTTGATTTTCTGCAAATAAATGCAAATAGAAAAAATAGATTTATTTGAAATCTGGGAGGAATATTGTTCACAAAATAGAATTTTACCTAGACACATACATATAACAAGTAAATCCAGATAAACTGAAAATATTTTTAAAATGGTCACTTAATTTGTTCAGTGTCTGTATGTACAGTAGTTATTTTAAAGGATTTTGCATAAATGTAGCCTATGTGTACTATTGAATAAGAACAAGTCAAAACTTTGTTACAGTAAATTCTTGGATTTCTCACAGCTGCCACGTTGAGTGTTGTGAAGTATCCCTTTTAAGTTTATGTCTCTGCTGTATACTGTCCATAGCTTGCTTTAAGAGTTGCAATGTATACTCACATCTTGTAAACATTGACCCCATCCATATCCTGTAAGCATGAAAACAGCTGGACATTAAATACAGGAATGTCTGTGTTTGAAAAATGAACAACATATGAGATTTTAGATACACATCTCATACTTCTTCAATCTAACTGTTTTTGTCTGCACCTACAGTATGATAATAATAATATGATTTTAGGTGCAAAGCATGTGTTCTTTTAGCGTTCAACTTTTCTTAGAGCACGGGGCAACAGAGAAAAAATACTCATACAGAGTCAAGCACACAGACTGTAGTGTATGGTTGTTCCACTCCAGCACATACAGGCCCCTGAAGTTACCTGTGTCCTGGCATGACATTTAACACGAATGAAAAACATGCACATGATCAAACCAAAACACTTCATGCTTAAAACCTCCTTCATTTGGACCAAACATGCTCATAATCCCATTTTATTGTAGGATATACAGTAAATCCATTTTTTTTATATTTTCCTCTTCGATTATGATCTATTTTTACAATTTTCCTGGCAATGGCTCTCATAGTTCCAGACATCTGAGGGAGGTTTGAAAGATTCTGGTAATCCTACATGTCTCCTGTTTGGAGAACGTCATTCCTCTCCACTAACAACAAAAACACAAATAACAATGCATTGCTTCATAAATCAATTGCCCACACAGCTCATAAAAAAAATTCTTTGTAATATTAATTTTATATTTTCAGCATCTGTCTCCTAAGGCCTGTTTCACACCATTCGTAGGTAATAAAACATCTTACAGTATTTGCAGTGTGTATAGATGAAGTAAATGAAGCATATTTTTTGTCACTGAGCTATGAAGCAAATAAATTGTGAAAATAATTGAGTTCTTATTCGTTGTTTGCTGTGAAGGGCAAAATATGTAAGCAGTTAATTACAATTTAGGCAACGTTCCATGTAGATAAATAATGATCTCGCTCCTGTGAATTCAATTTCATGACAAACAAGTTTGTAATTGTTCTCAGAGGATCGTTCCTGAAAACATTTGATTATCGATGGTACTATTAAATATTGAATGAACACTTCATTTAAGCTGTCAGTGTGAAACAGGCACAATTGCATCAGATTATGCAAAACATACCAGTGATCAACTCTCTCATCATTTTCAGAGAAATGGATGCATCACTATTTCCGAAGAAGCTCTTTCCATCTCTCTCTTGAGTGTGGATTAAAAACAAGAGAGAGAGATGATAATGGTATTTCAAAACGCCAACAAAACCGCTGTCCCTGAACAAAAATAGATGCTGGAACAAATTATGCATTGCCACTCGCATATCTATTGTAACCAAAAGATTAAGAAAGCAACTATTTTTTTTTTTACTCCTAGCTGAGCGTGTAATCACACTTTACCTCCATAAGCACCATTGAGCTGGATGGCGCTGTTGGCTCTCTGTTTTGCACACAGAGTAACCTTCATTCACCATAATTGTACAGTCATTTTGAAACACTGCCTTACTGTCTTAGCATGAAGCTAAAAGTTCTTGCTCATCATGTTTCATCTGGGTTTCATGATAACATAGTATACGCTTATTTTATCTTCGAGAAGCATATTTAAATACAATTTAATAAGATGTGTTATTT
Source organism: Triplophysa dalaica (assembly GCF_015846415.1). Lineage (NCBI taxonomy): Eukaryota > Metazoa > Chordata > Actinopteri > Cypriniformes > Nemacheilidae > Triplophysa > Triplophysa dalaica. The sequence goes on from NC_079561.1 coordinate 7,356,937, forward strand.
TCAGGTCCATCAGAACATCTCTTCGTCAGTGTGACAATGTTGTGCGCCATGGTATCCTTGTTCTCACTCCAGAAGACCCTTCTACATGGTCTGTATGGAGATGGCACACCATTCTGATGGCATATGCTGACTGGCTCAGATTCCTTCGATTGAAAATTAGAGCTATGAGGATGTTTTTTTCTTTACCCAGAGGAGATCCATCTCATCCTTCATATCCTCTTTGGCCGTCTGACAAGCTCTGTTCTTTCTTCAATCAGAGTCAAGCTTTTTCACATGTAAAAACATGCTGCCCATTGAAAGCAAGACTGGCATTGAGCAGAAAAAGAAACGGGTAATTTCAGATACTTTGCATCTTATTTTCCTTCTGGTTATTTAGGTAGTTTTAATAAACATACTTTTTTACAAAAACATTACTTGTGGGCATTTTGAGACCAGACAATTGCACTAATAATTTTAAGATATGTCAGTGCAAGTTTGATACAGTGTATTAACACTTATTTTAGTCTAGGACTAGTCTTAAAGGGATAGTTCCCCAAAAATGAAAATGAAGTCTCAGATTCTTCCAAACCTGTATCCATTTCTTTGTTCTGCTGACCACAAAGGAAGATATTTGGAAGAATGTCTGTAAACAAACAGATCTCAACCCTTATTGATTCCCATAGTATTTACATTACCTACTATGGCAGTATATGGGGGAGCTGTTTGGTTACTGCCTACTTCCAAATATCTTCCTTTGTGTTTAGCAGAACAAAGAAATGTATACAAGTTTGTAACAATCTGAGGGTGAGTAAATAATGAAAGAAATTTCCTTTTTGGGTAGAGAAACCCTTTAAATGAAGCACGCACATGCACCAGCATTCTGATTAACATTGACCCATATTACAAAAGCTCATGACAAATACTGTATTTTAATTCATTGCTGGTCTGAATTAAAAAAAATGATTTGTTTAACAGTGAAGCATCTTGTACATGTGCTGTTCTTCTTCAGCCCTTATCAGTCGACAGCGGCTTCCTGTGTTTGTTATTAGAGGAGGAAGGGGGCATCGTCCCAAAAACCCACCCACTGGACAGTGAACCTACAACAAAGACAGCATGAGGCATTCCAAACTTACAGAGAGTAAGAAGACGATAAAACAAATGAAAGAGATGACAGAGATCAAACAGTGTTCGTGAGACAGAGGGTTTTCAAAGGCACGGATCTCAAAACATTTTTGCATTGTTTAGTAAGTTTGACTGGCCTTATAAGATGAAGTTAGAGGTGATAAACATGGGGAAGATGTGTAGAAAAGAGTAGTAAAGAGAGTGTTATGAAGGGTATGGTGTTTCATTGGTACAGCACTTTGTAGTTAAAGTATACCTTGCCTTTATGTTCAGGGCTGGGCAGAAATTCTCAGTATCACATCCACTAGCCCATTGATATGAGTAGATAAGGGATGCTATGGCAGAACAAATATGTCATATGTAATGATAGAAAAGATTGGATTGGGAACATGTACCAGTTTTCTGTTCTCCTGCCTCCAGCTGCTTTTAGTGAGTGAGCCCTGGCAACAGGATTAACCAAATGAATATGGCACAGGTTGCCATGCTAAATAGGAAACAGACCTTTCTGAGGATTTCTATGGTTTAGATGTTCATAAATCATGAGGTTGAAAATGATATTATTCAACTGGTACTATTAAAAAAGGAATTTATAAACATTTACCTCAAAATACTACAGTATAGTTACCATTTGGAATTAACAATTTAAACTCTCTTAAAATATATGAGCATGTTTTTAACATTTCTATAAACAACATGACGATTTTACATTGGCAGACACTGTGTTTTTTCGGAAATTTTCTCACGTAAATGTTGAAAAAAGTTACTTTTGTCATCAGTTTTTAATATAATATTAGTCACATGGTTTGCTCGATTATGTATGACATTATCAAAAATGCGCACAAAGTCATATGAATATTTTCCGACTGATGGGGGGCATTACTCGGTGCGCATTTTTTTGAGGGTGGTTGGCTTAAGTTCGGGGCACTCAACCCACCCCATCCCACATGAGTTCGCCCACTTCCTCTGTGTTTATTACCTCAGCAGCTCTCCGACTTACTGACAGACACAGACTTGATGATAGGAGAGGGAGTTAGTGACAAACTCAGAGACAAAGTCACATCAAAGAGAATATATGTCTGAAAGTGCGAAATTCAGAGACAAAATATCAAGCACTAAAGTATCGGGCGCAAAAGTATAGTGTGGAAATATTACAGCTGAGTTAAAAGGTTAGTAATATTTATTTCTCTTCATTTTCAAAAAAAACTAACTTTTGGTTAAAAGACTTCTTTACAAAAAAACGTCTCGGTCAAAAAGTCTAAAGTGCGAATTAATCTTGTTAATATGCGCTGAACATCCCACCTAATCTTTTTATTGCAAATTATGTAAATTAATTTATGTGCATTTATGACTATTAAAGGTTTTATGCTCTTCAAAGATGTTACAGTAAAGGCTATATGTAACTTGTTGCAGTGTTGCTTTTAGATGAATCGTTGTGATAGTAGAATGATAGGCTCTTAAAATAAAACGTTTGTAAATCGCTTCGGATAAAAGCGTCGGCTAAATGAAACTTAAATATTGCGTTATTAATATGATGATTAAGAGTTAATGTACATAGGAAATATTTTTTTTAAAGAACTTTGTATGCTTAGCCTACCTGAACCTTTTCATGTTAATTGTTAAATAACCAAATAAATGCCATACATCAAACTCTAAATGTAGTCACAATGAAGCTCTTGTTGTAATGTCAATAAAAGCAACAGAGACTTGTTACCTTTTTGCAATGCTTCTGTATAATATTCCCTGAATGCAGTTTTTAAATATGGACTCTGAGACTGACAATGGAGAGTGACTGCACTCATTCACTGTATGTATCTTTCCTTGTGATGTCTGTGACCTGTATGAGGTTGTGACTAATTTCAATAATTTTCAATTCATGTGAATTCAGCAGTTCTTGGAATTACTTTACATTTTCTATCATGATTTTCTTTTTACATGAATCCACTTTAGGTCTTTTACAAAAAAATGTATGGGACCTCATGCTGTCAAAACTTGTAAAAGACAACCAAGTTCAGATGTCAGAGAGAAAGCTTTCCTGTGAATCTTTCCCTCTACCAGAATATTAATAATTTTCAAGGTTTAAAGGTAAATCATCATAATGCTGACAATGGAAAATGATATCCTATGTAAAGCAAATTAAACTTATTTCTGGTTTGTCAGAAGGAATATTCCTGATGTGAGGGCAATAAGTCTGGACTCTGTGATCAGGTCTGACTTAATTGTTCCAGCCATATTCAAGTAAAGTGGTGACAGAGGTGACATTACAAAAGTATTTTTGGGGGGTTTACAAAAGTTAACAAATTACACACAAGCCAGCATTTAATACATGGCATAATTATTAAACCATGAACCACCCACTGCCTGTCAAGAGCGAGAGAGACAGAGAGAGAGAGAGAGAGAGAGAGAGAGAGCGACAGAGAGAGAGAGAGAGAGCGACAGAGAGAGAGAGAGAGAGAGAGAGAGAGCGACAGAGAGAGAGAGAGAGAGAGAGACAGAGAGACAGAGAGAGAGAGAGAGAGAGAGAGAGAGAGCGACAGAGAGAGAGAGAGACAGAGAGAGAGAGAGAAGTAGCAGGTATGCATGCTTACAGTATAACTTGTTTGGTGATATATCTGACTTTTACTGTTAAACACTGAACGCAAGTCTCACACTAAATTGAAGCGTTAAAGTTGTGGTTTTGAGAAAGGCTAATGTACAGAAGTACATCACAAATTTACCAGGGTCATGTGAGTTCATTGCAGTTAACCAAATGACCAACGTGGAGATGGTGGTCTAGTGGGTTAAACCACTGAACTGGTAAATCAAAGGTTGCTGGTTCGATCCCAGCAGCCACCACCAGTGTGTCCTTGAGCAAGACACTTTACTCCATGTTGCTCCAGGGGGATTGTCCCTGTAATAAGTGCACTGTAAGTTGCTTTGGATAAAAGTGTCTGCCAAATGACAAAAATGTAAAAATGTAAATAACTTGCAACTCCCATCTTTGTTGTGTCATCTAGAATTGTGCCCTAATTTTACTCCCTACATTGGGTTGATGCAGGAGACGGTTGTGTGTTAAACTGCATATAAGCTCCTGATAAGTGCTGACTCTGAGCTTTGGTTTCTCTACTGATGCTTTTGGCTCAGGCTGTGGGATAGGATTATGTTCATGTCTGCTTATGTTTATGTGTGTTTGTTTTCCTTCTCTTTGTCAGGATGAAAATGGAATCAGCTTAGTGCTGTATGTGCTGAAAACTCAACTTTGAATGACTTTGGTGATTGTAAATCTATTTCTTAACCTAAATGTGTGTGAACCAATGATCTATATGCATGTCTGGATTGCACCTAGAACGTCAAACCAACATCAGGAGTTGAAGCCACCGGAAGCGATCGCGCCGCCATCTTGGTATGCCCTAATAACAGAGAGCGCCATTGACTTAGTCAAAATGACGATCTAACACAACCCATTTTTCAGCTTATTAAACTTTATAAGACTTTAGATATTAAAACGGGACTGGTAAATTACTGTTTTATGAGTAATATGTGATAACGTCCTATTCATTTAAGAGAACATTTGGGCATGCCAACACGGCTGCGTGGTCGCTTCAGTGTAATGACGTCATTTACGTAGATCAGTGGTCAGATCCTTTTTATAGATCAGTGGTGTAAACACACTGTTTTTGGATTCCCAAACAGAATTTACAACCGCATTACCATTACTTTGTGAACACACCCATTGACACAGTGTGAAAGTGCTGAGAGCAACAGAATTCTGTTCTATAAAAACAAAACTTGCATATTATGGCGCTTTTCAAACTCCTTCATAGAGAGAAAGATGCTGGGACTTGTATATAATTGTGCCTCATCCTTTCTCTTGCATTCCTCTGTCATGTCCAAACCAGACCTTTTTTGAGGTGCACGGTATAATTTAGCCACTATTTTTACAAATGGGTACATTTTCTACCCCGTTTGCTTTTTCCAGGTCAACAGCATGACAAATGGCTGCTGCTTTCCCATGTGTTTGACTTTTAAGTGAAAGATGGGCAGACAATATGAGGAGACATAGTTGTTGATATGACAGGATAAAGAATGTGATTCCATTGGACGATGCTTCAGTCTGTAATTGCTTCCTGGAAATGCCATTGCACAATGGTATTTAACAAACGTTTGCATAAGCTGTGTATGGACCGTTTTGGGATCTGTCAGCCACTGGGATTTTTTTTCTCATGTATACGTCTCATTATGTGACTATTTCAAAGATCTTCGTATTGCTTCGGTTTAAATAACAAGGCTTAATGTTGTGAGAATGGTTGATGATTAAAGAGTAGCCATAGTGATCAGCAAAAGCATCCCATCACCTGCCATGTTCAGGGTGAGACTAGGACAGAGGACCCAGCTGCAGACAGTGGGTTAACAAGACTTTAATAAATAATAAAGACAAAACAAAAACCCATGAGGGGGTTAAAAAGCACAAGGGTTTAAACTAAAACAAAATCGGGAACATGGACTAACTAAACTAGACAGGGCTAAAAATAACATTCACCATATATCAGACCAGACCAGACCAGACCAGACTGACAAGACAAAAACTCACCCACAGGAATTCAAATGAACCGGCACAGGACAGAAAACACAGGGGCATTATAAAGGGATCAAACAAGAGGGGCACTGGTGCAGGGCATGAAATTATTAACAATCAATGATGAGGAAACGAGGGGACGGGGACAAAGACGAGACTGGAAAGAATGGGAGGCCATCAGGGCCAAAATTGCTTCTCTCCACATAAAACATGGCACAGAAGCTGTGTAATGCATGATGTTTTTTAAGGGGGAAAAGAAACACTCAGTATGCTCGTTTATTTGAATAATGTTTGTGTGGGATCCCAGTAAAATTTCACTGTGGGAATTTTCACTGAATATAAAAGTACACTGTAAAACAAATTCAGTAAAAAGACAGAAATATACAGTAAAATATTTTTTTTCCTGTAAAATTACAGTATGTAAATGTAAAAAATTCCCTGTGCTTATTTTAAATTTTAAAGTCTCTTTTGAAATTTTACAGTGTTTGACCGTATTTCAAAAATAAACTGTATAAAAGCTTGTTAAAAAAAGAACACATTTTCTGGCAGCTGGGGATATAAAATACCCTCTAAAATTGCGTGTTTTCCGCGTTTTTCTTATAAATTAGCAATTTTAAGTATAAAATAGAGTTCAATGAAGTTGAAATTATATTAAAAAACATATTTTACAAAATGCCAAAGAGATTTAATAAAGTAAATTGCATAAAGTCCTTTCTCTTTAAAAATGTCCCAGTCCAGATCATCTAAAGTGTTGATTTTCACAATTATTTTGAAGCTCCATACTCTTAATGCTTGTCAACATTATTAATTTGTGTCTGTTTTAAACATTTTAACATAAACATCTTACATGTCTGAAATGAGACATAACTGAGAACTCCACTGCCTCATTTAAATTCTAAAGGCGCAAGAGAATTTTATATACTTTTTATAGAGCCAGTTTACTTTCTCTCTTTGATTGAGTATCATTGAGCACTTGGGAGATTCATTCTGTTTCAAGCTTCAATGTTGGAATGTGAATCTAAAGAGTTCTTCTGAGTTATACCATTATGAAAATGTCAAGGGACATCTCAAACTAATCTTCTGACATCTCTTGGTCATTGTCATGTGTTTCTCCTCAGCATGTATAGGGAACAACTAGGATTACAATGTGGCAAATCATTAAAGAGTCACTTGAGGAACTCTTGTACAGAAAGTCATTTTGTTCTCCAGCTGAGATTTGTAAGGTTGCTTTATTCCAGAGTCGCTGTAGTTTCCTTATAGTTTTTGCCTTAATAATCAGATTTTATACAGTCTAGTCTGAGTTCAGGAGGAAGATTTGATTTAGGACAAACATTTTAGCTTGTGGTTAGATCAGGTTTATCTTGAGGGCTAAGGTTAAACCAGGAACCAACAGTTCAGCTGGATTTGAAGTTATACCATGTTGGTATCAGTGAGGTCTCCCTGCGTGTTCTGCAAACCCCAAATCCTTAACCACCAGCCCCACCTTATGACATCACAAGACTCAGCTGGAGCTTAGAAATGACATCATGTGCCTCCCCACCCATCCAGACACACACACGCACAAACAAACACACACACATACGCATGCATACATGCACATACACACACACACGCACACACACACACAGAGACACACACACACACACACACACACACATACTGCCTGAAATATTTCCTCCTTTCTCCTTCCTTCCTAATGAATGGCTTGTTTTAAAAAGGTCAGTGCGAGTTTTTCCACCACCACACACTGTCTGACCAGATCCGTCCTACAGACACACATTCACACAGACGCTGTCTGTTTATTTTCCACTGTTTATGACATTTTTGAAACATCATTGAAAGAGACCTCAAATTAAAATCTAATCAAATTATCAGAAGTCTATAAGGGGTGAAATAAAACTATGATGCTCAGTTAGCAAATGCAGCACAAACGACTGTTCATTCATACTGTAGGGTCCCTGTGTAACAACCACACAACAGACAGTCTCCATAATGATTGATTTTACATCCCTTGCCATGTTTTTCAACAGAATTTAAATTCACATGTGCTGTTAGGCATGAATCCAACAAACCACGTGATAATTTGTTAACTCAAAGGTCTTTTGGTAAGTTTTGTAATATCATGTCACATACTGCTCATTTTTTAATATATTTTTGGTCATATGTGAACTTATAATAGAATTAATCTGTATTTCTAAATAAATGAATAAGTCCTTTTAAATTCTACATTTAACGTCACTCCACTACATTTTAACTATTGTTAATACTGTGGAGATGGTGCTTTTGGTGTTTTTTCAGCTTTTGGGCAAATTTGTTGGGCACTGTTTGCACAGTGTTGTGCAGGAAGGGCATGTCCAGTGATGAATGATGTGCTTATATTTAGATGGCAATGTTACAATATCATCTCAGCAAACTCTCTATCCTTGTTTCATCCCTTTTCTCTCATGTACTTTGTCTAAATCTTCATAAAAAGAGCTTCTTTGTTTCAAAAAAGAGTTCCAAAATTAACTTAATTTTCACTCCTGCCAGTGGTGGGTGTGTATTTTTATCTGCCATAAAATTGTATTTTGCATATTATTTTGTTTAAAAAAACCTATTTTGTTGTTCCAATGACTTCAGAGTTATTGGTTTAACAATCATAAAGGAAAATAATGTAGACACCTAGCAAGTTTTAGGTAAGGCCTGTTACATTAGATTCACCATAAACACAGGTCGCATTGGTTGACCACATAGGCCATCGAGGTTGTTTCATTTTAGCAAAAAAACATTATTAAATGTTTTTATATATCTCTTAAGACAAACTCATTGTAGTTTCATTCTTACCTTGAAATATAATGGTTGACTTTCTTAAATAAAGCCTTAATTATAAGCCTGAATTTCGTATGCTTTCAACAAATGCGACCTACGGACAGGATGCTTTCTGGAAAAATTACAAATGTTCACCCTATATTACAGTAATTTTACAATAACATTATCAGCCAACCAGTTTTTTGTTTACTTGCCAACACCACACGTTGCGTTTCAAAATTTGAAACCTGGATTTTATGTTTAAAGCACGCCAGATTATTTCTCATCGTACAGTCGTATTCTTCAAACGCAGCACACATTGTTCTTATTATGAGGGATAACAGTACATAATAGAGACATTGTATGCTTATATGAGTCATTTGTTTTATAAGACTTACATAAGTCTCTTTCTCTCCCGCTTTTTTCTGTCCTCATCCTGTAGGTCATTGAGTGTAAGCCCCATTATCTCAGTCATGTTCTCCGGTCGCTCTCTTCTGCTGCTGTTGCATATCTGCAGCCTGACGGTTTCCTCACTGGCCCTGCCCTTTGAGCAGAGAGGATTCTGGGACTTTTCCATGGATGGTGATGGGGGAAATCCGACGTCGGTAATAATGAGAGATGAAGAAGGTTCAGGGACGGAGGAAGAGCTGCCACCAGACGTGCCCTTATGTCCTTTTGGATGTCACTGCCAGCTTCATGTGGTCCAATGCTCAGATCTCAGTGAGTATGTCACTGCGTGTGTGTTATTCTCAGATGTACACACCTGCTTTAAGCATGAATAAGCAGAGCAATGAACCAAGTCAAGGATAGTTCAACCCAAAATGTAGATATTTATATAATAAAATGATACTTTGAAGAATGTTGGTAACCGAACAAAGGCGATACCCATTGACTTCCATTGTTTGGACTCAGCCTAGTATTGCCTTTGTACGATTACCAACATTCTTCAAAATATCTTTGTGCTCTGTGGAAGAAAGAAAGTTAGGCACATTTAAAATGACAAGATGATGGATAAAGGATGACAATTTACATTTTTGGATGAACTATCCTTTTAAGTTTTATGATTTTGTCCTTGACGTTGAATAGTCTGAGGGGAATAGCAGACTTCTTTTATGAAGGAAACTTGCCTGATGTCCATGAGATTTGTGTTGTTATTGTGACGCACATCTTTCACAGGAAGAACGTGTGAGGAGATCATCTGAATGTCTTGTGTTGATTTCAAAATGGCTGAAAGAAAGCATAGGTCACTATCTATCAACAACAGAATCCATTAAGGGAATCTAAATATGACAGGCACTTCACTTCAGTCTGATTGTTTGTAGCTGCTTTGTTCCCCAAACAGAAAAAAAACAGACATACCGTTACAGAGAAAACATTACTGATTTGTTATGTAATATAAGGCATTTACATTGTGATTAGAATTAAAGGGAATGTTTAGTTGCTTTTCAGAGAGACAAAAAGAATAATCACAGTTCTTATTATAAATACACAAACTGTGGTCTGTCTGTCTTTCTGTCTCCCGCCAAGTCTGTGCAAATTATGCTCTTCAACTTCTACAACCATTGAACTGACAGTCAACAGGAGCTCAGGAATTTAAAGCTTATTATTTTAAATATATTCATTCATTTTTAGTTTATGGGTCTGGCTGAGTTTGTTCATTCACGTGAGTTTTATCATAGAGGATTTGTTTTTGTTTTCTTCTATTTTTCTAGTGTTTTCGCCTTTCACTTTTGTTTAGTGATGTGGATTTGATATAAAACTGAAAAATACAGTCTACGCTTATAAAAGGCCCTTTATATGGTTCCTTCTGCAGTTATGAATAATTCCTCTTAATACATCGATTGGTTGTGTTTTCTCTTTTTCCTCAGCGTCTGGAAGTTGTTGTGTCATGTAGGCTCTAATTGAAGTTGACTTTTATTCATAACATATGTATAGACTCATATATATTTGGTGGTTATCATGCCTCTATCATTGTACAATTTGTTTATATTTAGGAGTGTAGATAAGTGTAGAGAGTGTAACGCTGTGGTTGAAGTCTAACATGGTCTGGACCGCTGGTGGACGTCATCTTCAGTTTGGCTTAGTTTCTGTCACTGCTTGATGGTGTCATTCACAGAGCACTTGTTGGCTGGTGGCAGGTAAGGAAAACAGGAAATCATCTTTAATTTAAAAACCCACAAAGACTGGTAGACTTTTAAAGCTGTTTGTGATAGAAACCACCGGAAAAAATGTTTTGGCCATGTGATGATGAGGGGGGCTCTAAATGTGTCTTTATTGTAGGGGGCCTCATTATAAAAAAAATTCCTGGACCCTGTTCATTCAAATGACAGTCCTGGCTCTTGAAGATATCCCGTGGAGGTGTTCATTGTACAAACACGCAAACAACCAGAACTTCTCGTCTACTTAGATACAATTCAGGCAATTCAACTTGCTTAAAAACATATATAAGCATAATATTTATCATGCTCAAAAGGCTTGTATTATAAATTCCTTTTTTATTTTTACAAACCAAGGAAGGGAGGACTAAACATTAAAGGACCACTAGAAAAAATCATATTGATAGTCCAATAATCTGAATATTTTGGAAAAACAAATATCCCCCTGTGGTTATGGCTCTGTACCAGTGAAATGTATTTTGTGGTAATTGATAGCAGGCCGTGGATGCTGTTGAAAGAGTTTATGCTGTATAGAATCCAGAATGTCCCTTTAATGTGTTGAATACCTCTTCTAGTGATCCCCCCCCCACTGAGCAGAAAGTCGCCTTAGCAGTTGCGGTTTGCAAGAGCATTATAAATGGCTGGAGGGGAACAGAGGTCGAACCCAGCCTAGTATAAATTATTGGGCTCTGCTGGATATCATCATGAATCATTGCACTGATTTAGACTCTTGGACACTGGACTGGTAAAACAGACATGATTTTGGATTTATGCTTTTGATGTGGTTCTGATGTAATTTAGATCTAGTTTGTGATGTGGTCCGAGTGTGGCAGATTCAAAAGTGCTTGAGTGGACGTATAAAAAGATGATTTGAATGTCAGCTGTTGGGATGCTCAATAGACAATCATTTCGACACAATAACTAGTGGAGATATTCTGTTCAATTTTCTTTTGATGACACAAAGGAAGTCCTGTCTTGGAAGACTCACAGAAATCTAAACCAAGTGACGAGCTGTCCCTGTCTTTGTAAACAGATTTGTACACAGAGATGTACATTCAATAGTTTGGATGTCGTAAACTAGTGTATAAACATTTTGTCTTTTTGTTAAGGTCTGACTGTGGTCCCCAAGGAAATTCCCAAAGACACCAAACTCCTGGACCTACAGAATAACCGCATCACAGAACTTAAGGAAAATGACTTCAAGGGACTTCCAAACCTTTATGTAAGACACATTCCGTTCGGAGCAATAAAGGTGGACCAGTAAGAAAAGAAAAGGAATGAAAAATAAATTAATTCTTTATTTACAATGAATAATCGAGGAAATATAGACTGCTGTATGACAAAATGGTTTTTAAATCTAAGCAAATAATGTTGAAAATAACCGATATACTATAACAGATATACTAGCACTATATGGGATTAAATTAAGTCTGTTTTCGAAAACTTGTTTCTCAGAAAAAAACTCATTGGATGTTTGTTTTTTTGCTGTCTGTTGAGGCATTCAAGTCTCAATACTTAATTCTTTACTTGTTTGTTCACCATTGCCTAAAACTGCCAAAAAGTGTGTCAGCCAAATATTTAGCTCTTGCTGAGTGCTTTATGTAATTCTTTAATGCTGACATACACAATTTAGCAGTATTTCGTTTTAATATTTAGATTTTAAAGTTTATATTAAGGTTATTTCTCAAGAAAAGTTATTTCAAAACATTTTTAAAGCATATTTAGGCTAACTCTTGAGACATTTTACAGTCAGTTATGTCACCCATTCATTTGGCACTTTATACAAAAAGTCTGACAGGATGTTAAAGCTGTCTCTAAAGAAGAATGCTCCTGTAGTTCTGGAAACATGACTGTACCAAACTGAATGTTTAAGTTTCCTTCTTAATTCTTGGAATATCTATTCTAAATATTTATGCAGTCTATCCCAGACCAAACAAAATATTTAACATGCTAGAAGTACAAGAAATTAAGTTATTAATAATACAATTTCTTTTTGTGTGCATTTTTCATGGTCGTTCTGATGCTAATGATGTTTTTTAGAGTTGCCATAACCCAACCGAACCTCAAATAAAACCTCTCACTTTCTCTCATCAGGCCCTGTCGCTGGTCAACAACAAGATCTCCAAAGTCCACCCAAGAGCCTTCACACCCCTCCTACACTTAAAAAAGCTTTATTTTTCGAGAAACCTGCTGACGGTGGTGCCCAGGAACCTGCCTCCATCCCTGGTAGAGCTACGCATTCATGAGAACCGTATTAAGACGGTTCCAGGGGGGACGTTCTCTCGTCTGGGCAGCATGAACTGCATTGGTTTGTATGCACGCTTGCCATTATGTGGTATAGAGGTCATAGTCTGACCAAGCCATTTCCTTTTTTAGATGGAGCCTGCTGGTTTTTGTGATGGGATATTCTGTCTGATGTTGGTCTTCTTATAGAGATGGGCGGGAATCCTATTCAGAACAGCGGCTTTGAGCCCGGTGCTTTTAAAGGCCTGAAACTCAACTACCTGCGCATCTCTGAGGCCAAACTAACTGGAATACCAAAAGGTGATTAATTTTAATAAAAAAGTTATTAAACATGGATTGTCAAATGAAGGTGCATGTTAACTTTACAGAAGAACATTTGGATGGACCTTGATTTGATTGTCCTTTATGCAGTTTTAAACATAGATGAGCTTTGTCATAAATCACAATTTGCATGATTCAAATTTGGTGAATTTGGTGTCAGATTCAGATATATAATGATGGATTTTCATAGATCTTCCTGACAGTCTTCATGAGCTTCATCTGGACAACAACCAAATCCAAGCCATCGAACTAGAAGACCTGAAACTCTATAAACACTTGCACAGGTGGGTTACATGAGTCTGAATTTGCCTCATAATCCACTCCTTATAATGCATTTGACCCTGTCTGAGGGACCATTCTGAGGCAACGGCGCCCCCTTGTGTCTGAAATCTCAAGGACATATGCAATAAAACAGTCCCTAACCCTAATCCAAACAAAATACAGATTATAAATTACAAAGGCAAAATTAAAACATTGTAAAATAAATGTACCAAACACAGATAGTTTTAATCATATATTCAACCCTGAAAATGTACAATTAAAAAAATATTCACATGACCAGTCATTAAAAAGTTCATAAAACCAAGTCTATCACCATCTGTTATCTATTGTTTATTCATTGTTGTGCTTGTCCTCATTTCCTCAGGTTGGGTTTGGGTCACAATCACATTCGCTTGATTGAGAATGGCAGTCTATCGTACGTCCAAAATCTTAGGGAGCTCCATTTAGACAACAATCGCCTGACCCGTGTCCCGAAGGGTCTGCCGGAGATGAAGTACCTTCAGGTGATGAACAGCTGATCAGATACAATATCGAGCCCTTCACAAGCACACCATTCAATTTTGATTTTCTTCTTTCAGGTTGTCTACCTTCATTCAAACAACATTAGCCAGGTGGACGTCAGTGACTTCTGTCCTCGAGGTTTTGGCATAAAGAGAAGCTTTTACCATGGCATTAGTCTTTATGGTAACCCAGTTAACTACTGGGAGGTGCAGCCTGCTACTTTCCGCTGCGTCACTGACCGATTGGCCATTCAGTTCGGAAACTACAAGAAATAAAGGATGTGGGAGATATTTGGGAAAGAATAAAGCTGGAAATGAAACCAAACAGACAAAAATGGGCTGAAATGAGAAGGGTGTGTGGGGGCCAGTAGCATTTCGAAATCATTTCTTTTCTCCTCGAAATAGGGAGATAAGTAGAATATTGGGTCTAATTAGATTTTCTAAAACAAAAGGAGAGAATTGGCAAGGCTCTGGCTCGATTAAAAAAAAAACCAATAATGACCGAATGAATAATGACAGAATAATGTTTCTTACAGCAAGCGTTTAAAAGTATTACCATTATTTTATCAATTTAAGGGCTCTTTGTTTGATTTAATTATATTGACATGTATTGTTATAATGTTTATTATTTCATATTTGTTTTATTTTTATTGGTAAAGTTTGGAGGTACTGTTGAAACTCTAAGGTTGAATTCACTTTGCTTAATAATTGTACTTCTGTGTTGACAAGTTTCTTCATTTTGTGGCTTTGCCTTGCTTTGGGAGCCTTATAGTTGAAGAACTTTAAATCAACGGGGGAAATGTTTGCAGCACACTTTAAAAGGATAAGCACAGTTTTCATGTTCAGATTAATTCAACTAAAGGCCTCGTGTCCGTTCCCAGCACTTTTGGGTTTGAGGCTGCTTAAAAAAAAGGACTGTATTGTATTATTATTTTGCACAGTTTCTTTATTAGTTCAAAATCGTATCATTTTTTGCTGAATTTGGAAGTGATACTGGATGCATATACACTGCCTCAAATTGCAATAGAGAACCTATCGGCTTGACTACAGGTGCAGAAGTGGAGGTACATCATGCTGTGACTAATAAAACTTGAGTTAACATGAGTTTAATGTGTTCAGTGGAGTAAAACACTTGCAATGTTCTCTTTTGTTAACAAAAAGAACAGGTCTCTTATTTTATCAATAAAGCCGAATATTGATTGATTTGAGCAGCAACATTTATTTTTGTGATTGTTTTTTTTTCAATCACAGAATTCCCCACTTCAATTACTTCACTATCACTGACTTCTTTTATTATGAAGCTAGAAATTATTGCCTATCTAGGTTACAAAAAAAACGTAACCGGTAATAAATCACATAAATTTGTTTAACGTAACTGTGGGGTGTTAATTGATTAAATGTCCTTATATCTAAAATGTCCAAAAGCTAAAGTAATATGATAACCAAACACCATTGTCCTCCATTGACTTACATTGTATGGCACAAAACCACAGAGACATTTCTCAAAATATCTTATTTTGTGTTCCACAGAAGAATAAGTCAAATAGAAGTTCTGAACGGCATACGGGTGAATAAATGATGACAGAATTTGTATTTTGGGGTGAACTGTCGCTTTAATTCCCTACGCTGTCATCAGCGTAAAGTCTAAACTATAAGGACAGTGTCGGATAAAAAGCTACAGTACAAGTACAAACCTGTGGAGTTCCTTGAAAGCATTATTTCCTTTTCAAGAATCGCACACGTGTGAACTGAACAGTCTGGTAACACCAGGGGCTTTTATTTTACAGCTGTGAAAGCAGCGCGTCACGTCACCCCACCGGCCGCCGAACATGTCTTTCAGATCAGGCACGAGCGTCTTTCACCACTGCAGACCGCGACGCTAACAATGTGACAACAGGCTGATGTGTTACACGCTTTTTATGACGCGTTACAAAGCAAGGAATGTCGACTATCGTGTAATTAATATTGTAAAAAGATCTGGTTATTGACAGTCGCTGGCTTGATTCGATCTATCGTTGTGTTCCGGGTGAGTCAAACGCAACGTGTGACCTGCGCCTTTTTATTTTTTACGATTATTATTCAACTGTTTACAGGTTGCGTGTTCACCTATGTCGCTGTTTGCCATACAATTTTAATTCAATTTGAATGTTTATTTTTTTAAATAAATGTAAATCGCTGCTATACAAATGTGAGCACGCGCTCTCGTTGATCAGATCTGCTTGTCTTCAGCATCTTCTCACCATGTTTTGTTACGGACGAGAGGAAGAGGAGAACAGATATCTCTTTAACCAGTGTTTCCTGCTTTGGCCAAGCGCACAGGTACTGTGATACTTTTATAAATATTGTTCTGCTATTCAAAGGTAATAAAGTGTCCGGTCTGTGCTGATTTCATCTGAGACCCGACAATAATCCCGATGCTTACAAGTTCCGGTTTGTAGTTGGAAGTGATGGATCTGTCACTATTGATTTTGTGTTCCTCTGTTTCCAGTGACACCCACTCATGCCATAGATGTGCAACCCCTAGCTCACCGAGCTAACTGTACTTCACCAGATCACCCCTGGTGTTCCTCCACCTGATGCCTCCTGCTCCCTCTTCACATCATTCCCTTATCTCTCCCCTTGACTTTCCTCACCTTCCTTCCTCCCTCGCTGGCGCTGTCACTTCCTGTCAGATGTCATAATGGTGTGTTGTGGTCGAGCGCTGGATGCTCCCTGCACTCTGGCTCTGTTGGTGGGCTTCCAGTTCGCGTTTGTCCTCTACTTCTCCCTGGGAGGTTTTCGCGGCCTGTTGTCTGTTCTTGTCCATTCCTCCGAGCCTGAGTTTGACTACTCTCGACCACACGATGTCTACACCAACCTCAGCTCTCTGCTGCTCCACCATCCGGGACCCAGTGGACCAGAACAGCAGCTCAGAGACTGCACAGTGCCCTCTCCGTTACTGGGTATATAGAAATTACCATTCAACTATTTAACATCACTGGATGTCATTTTAGTATGAATGAAACAATGCGGTTTACATTTGTTTACATTTTAATCTAGAAGCGTCATGCCCAATTTTCCGTCAATTGTTGTAACTATTAATGCTTAAACTGTGGTAGGCAATACTTATTTAAATGTCTTATTTATTTACATGTCTAAATTTGTTCAGTGCAGTCAGGTCAAACCTACTGAAGGTGATTTGCATAAATGGACAACTCTGTCATCATCTCCTTGCCTCCATGTAGGCTCAAAATTCAGTGCAAAACTATATTGCTTTGGACAAAAGCGTCTGCCAAATGACTAAATTAAATTAAATTAAATTAAATATTGCTAGCAAATCTGACTCTTACTCAGAACGGCTACCAACTGAACGACATAATAATAAATGCATGACGCTGCTTCTTTTAAAAGTTAATTCTTATGTTTTGCAACACGCTTTTTACAAGTGCACCTGTCCTCTTCCCTGCTATCTGCAGTGGGTCCTATTTCTGTCCACATCTCCCCACTCCCCTCCCTGGAGGAGATTAAAGAGAAGAACCCCTTGGTGACCTTAGGGGGTCATTACCGCCCGCCAGACTGTAAGCCACGGCACCACACAGCCATCGTGGTCCCCTACCGGAACCGCCAGACCCACCTCCGCGCCCTTCTCTACCATCTGCACCCCTTTTTGCAGCGCCAAGAGGTCCACTACGGCATTTACATTGTGCACCAGGTCTCTTGTTTGTTGATACGCTGACTTGCCACATCTATTGTATGAAAATCCTAGCGGTGGATTTAGCCGTCGCAGAGTAAATATGCACTGTCTGGACAAAAGTATGTGAACACAGGAGCTCCACACCCTATTGTGAAAGCAGAACATTAATTAACTTTAAACTATACAAAGACACTAGCGGGAGGTGCACTTCATTCCAACAATGTTTAGTAGGCTTTTTATTCAGTGTGGAATAAAAAAAGTGGTGTCCACATACTTCTGGCTACTGTATGATATGTTAGACCAATTTTTTGTTTCAGAATGCATTTGATTAACTCATAGTTTGTATTATCAGTCTGGTAATTCCACATTTAACCGAGCAAAGCTGCTGAACGTCGGGGTGCGCGAGGCACTGAAAGAGGAAAACTGGAGCTGTATTTTCCTGCATGATGTGGATCTGCTGCCTGAAAATGACCACAATACGTACACCTGCCACCCGGAGTACCCAACACACCACTCGGTCGCTATGGACAAGTTCAGATACAGGTAATTTATCCACTATAACCATATTTCTGTGGTTTTAAAGTTTATATACATGTTTCTAACTTTAAGAATTTTTACAGATTTAATTTGTATGTTAGCTGTAACAAAAATGTGCGGTTTCCTAGACATGGGTTAGCTTATGCCAGGCCTAGGCCTTATTTTAAATAATGACATTTAGGTCGTTTTTACAAAAAACATTACAAAAAGACAAAACAATGACACTGATGTATTTTAAGATGGGACAGTTACCCCAAAAATTCAAAATATCTTATTTTTTGCAACAGAACAAAAAAAACTTATGGATCAATTTATTCTACTATGGTAGTCAATAGTGACGAGGAACTGTTTGGTTACAAGCATTCTTCCAAATATCTTTCTTTGTGTTTATCAGAACAGAGACATTTATACAGATTTGGATAACTTGAGGGAGAGTTAATGATAGCAGAACTTAGATTTTTGGGTGAACTATTTCTTTATATTCATTAAATATAACTATTAAATACTGAATATTAAACTGAATGCAAAGCATGTTGAACATTATATTGAATGAGAAGGTTATACACAGGTATTTGCAAAACATATTTTTTTACTGTTTCAAGTTTTACTGATTACCCTCCTGAATATGACATTAAAAACTTTTTATTTCATGCACATGATGATCTTCTATTCAATGTTTTCGATAAAAATAAATAAAAAATAGTTTATTTTGTCCATGGTACAATAGATGACAGTTCTTAAATGTCTCTTATTCATTATCAGTTCAGACAAAGGTGGGTTCATGGGTCTGGTCCTATAAACAAGTGGTTCTCAGACTGAGGGGGCCCAAGATGGGTCTAGGTTTGTGTGGCATTTTATGAAATATAGAAATTTATCCTAAATTTTGTGCAGTCAAACATCAGAAAAATAAGACCACCAACCCAAATAAGTTATGTTCCAGCAATGTATTATTAAATATTTCTTTGGTTTAATAAAAATTCTAAGTTTATGATCATACGTCTTTATTTGGTGGGACACAAAGCAATACGACCAACACATGGGGGGCCTTTCCACAAAAAAGTTTCAAAACCATGAGTTTGTTGTCTGCAGTCACATAGTCCACCTAGGTATAAACCTAGGAAATAGAAATTTCTTGGAAATAGAACATTGCAATGAAAACAACCTATATATTCAGTCCACCAAGGCTGACAGAATCGTCAGGTCCTCTCTATGATAAATCCACTGAGGGCTGTAAAGCATTTAGACACTGTGAGTTGGTCCTTGGTTAGATATACAGAGAGTTGAGGACCAAAGGTTAATGCTGCGTATCTGTCTTGACAAAATGTATTACATTACACAGAGTATAACTCGGGTGTTGACAATATGTACTGTAGCCTATGTCATGAACGCAACATAAAAAGTAAAAAAATTCAAACTTTTAATCAGTATTGCGTAAAATATGCTGCTTTTAAAATAGGAGGAACAGGTCTGCATCCACCTCTAGAAATGTCTGTAATGATGTAATGCAGAGGTACTAGCATTTAGTTGCAGCTGATGTTATGACACATCTGATGGAATTATTGATGATTGAAGGATATTTTCCCTGCACCTCTTCAACGCAGGCTTCCGTACTCTCAATACTTCGGAGGAGTATCTGCCGTAACACCAGAGCAGTACCTCAAAATGAACGGCTTCCCCAACCAATACTGGGGCTGGGGAGGAGAAGACGATGACATTGCAGCTCGGTGAGAACACATCAAAATTGCATTGTGTCATGCATTTGTGTCGCATGTCTGTTGGCTCTCCTTCATCTTTCTTTTTGCAGTTTACATTCGCATTTCTCTTGACTCATTTTCATTACATCCATCTATCCCTCATGCCCTCCCCCACGTAACCACAGGAGGGATCAGTAAGTACATGCATGAATCACCACTTTGGACTCAAGGCTTCAAACAGTATAGCTTTCAGTAAAACTTCAGTGAGTATTACCTTTTTGAAGTCTTGAGTCTAGAATGAGTCAGGTTTAGTGGTTTGTTTATAGTGTTGAGGATTTAAAACGCACTTTCTTCGTAGTGAGTTCATTTGCCCTGAACGAGCTTTACTCCCTTAAAGGAAAAATGTAAATTCTGTCAACATGAACTCACCCTCTAGTCACCTCAAACCTGTATGAATTTCTTCCTTCTGCAGAACACAATAGAAGATATTTTGAAGAATGTTTCAAACCGAACAACGGCGGTACCCATTGACTTGCATTGGTTTTGTGTCTCTACAATACAAATAAATGGGAACCGCCTTTTTGCGGTTTCCGGCATCCTTCAAAATATCTTCTTTTGTGTTCTGCACTTTCATTTTTAGGAGAACCAACCCTTTCACAAGGCCCAACCAGATTTTCTAATTTTACCTTAGTATATTTGGTCTTTCCAAACTATTGTTCATGTAGTTTAGTTGTACCTTTTTGTGGTTTTATGTTTTAAAGAGTAAATATTTTGTGATTTTTAAGGTCCTACTTTGGATTATGGAGTGTCCAACACCAAGTTTACTTGCATACAAGCCAAGGTGTAAAAACACTTTCATTTTCTAATAATAGGCTGTTATCATTACCTTACCTCTTGACTGACTCTCAATGATTTGTTCGGCGATTCATCTGTCTTATCCCCTCCTTTCCGTCAGCCTACTCTGATATGATTGGTCAGATGGTCTGTGATTGGTCTACCGCATACAGTGTTACAAATGGATCGTAGGCTGGCATCAAACCGAGTGACGCAAATCCGACCTGGAATGAAATTAGAACGACAGATGACTCGTTTGCGTGATACAGGGTCGACTCCTTTTTTCCATTTTTAACTTTGTTATTAATTCACTTAAGGCTTTATAACTTGGCAGACTTCTTGCATTCACACACACCAACATTACACACTGCATGAAATGTAATTTAAAGGACATAGCACTAGTTACTCTTTAAAAAGGTTCACAGACTCATGCAAATCCTCATCACTATTTTTAATCTTGTTAGTGTCCATCCATTTGGTCCACCATGCAGATGCTGTGAATGCTTTTCTGCTTTGCGTCATGCTGCACACTTTTTTCTGTGTTCCGTGTTGACTATTTATACTTCATACCATACTTCTGGATGTTTTTCTTCATTTTACTATTTCTACTTGGCCTGTGGTTTTTCTTTCAGAGTGCGTCTTTCTGGCATGAAGATAATGCGCCCCCCTTCGTCTATTGGTCATTATAAGATGATCAGACATAAAGGAGATCAGGGGAATGAGCAGAACCCTAGAAGGTAATGTCACATGACCTCTTCTGTTGCCTCATCAAAAATTCTTGATTCTTGTCTGTATCTGTTTTTTTATAGTCAACTGCTGTTGATTCTTCTAGGTTTGATTTGCTTAAGCGCACAAGGCTGAGCTGGCGATCGGACGGACTGAATTCGCTGACTTACAAGCTATTGTCCAAAGAGTTTGAGCCATTATACACTAATTTGTCGGTGGATATTGGGGATAATCCACACTTTCCCCCTGTAAAGACTTCAGCCCCAAACTCAAAGCGTCAACAACCTGCCCCAACCAATAAGGTTAAGACTTTAAAACGGGGTGTGGTCAACACTGATGCTACAAAGGTAGAACATACCCACTTAAAGGCCAACAATGAAAGTACAAATGCTGTTCAGAAAGCTGCTACGAAAGAAGATGTAGGATGACGTTGATGATCTTCGGGAAAGGCAACACAGGGTGATTAAATAATGGAGCTTGCTCTCTATTATCACATACATTTATATAGTAAACCATTGCTACTATAGAGAGATAAGTTCACGTTTGGAATAGTATCGAGCAAACTGTTCAGCCACTTCTGAATGTGTGACAAAATACTGATATTGGTGACATTTGCACAAGGCCGCAATCATTCGATTAATACCTCTCTCTTGGAGAAGTCGTATCTGAGAGGGGGCGGAGCTGCAAATGGCCTCAACAGTGACCTAGAAGCGTACAGTCCTGTTTTTTTTTAGCCAATCTGCTGCCAGCTGCTGTTCTTCACCCCACTGTGTGGGTCTGTTTTCTGTGCCTTTTCTTGCCCTTGAACCAGTCTCTTATCAATATGTCATAACTCAGTTAAAACATCACATCACTGTTATGAATACAATAATAATGCGAGAGTTTTATTTCCACATATTCATGTTTTTATTCTCTTTTTAATCAGGATATGTTTCTTTGTGATTTGGCACTTGAGCAGACTTGCATCACTGTCTTCTAATTTAGGTCGTACTGTATAATCCTTTAATTTCTATTTTAGTTAGGAAGGTTTGATCTTGAGTCGTAAGCACTGGTTTGTTTTCGTTTTGAGCTGCTTAGGTACTTATTTTATTATAGAGGACAATATTCTTTAGGTATTGTGCGGTGCCTTTGTTGGTATAAGTTTTGGTTGTAGACAATCACTGGGATAAGCATTTAATATGGAGTATATATTTATAAACCTTATAGCTTATTGTTCTTTTAGTTTAGGCATTACATATGATATATTTCTGTTAAATCGAATAGATTTGTTTAGGTTTAGTGTGACGTTAGTATAAGGTGGTAGTTGACATATTAAGGAGTCAATTGGTGCAGGCGAGTTTCATGTTCCCATTTGTTAGTCAAAACATTGTTGGATTGAATTGGATTTGATTGGATAAAATGAACCCCACAGTCCTATATAATCATTTGCATAAGCTATGTTGGAAAAACAAAGATATATGGCGAAAGACATTTTTTGTGTAAAATATTTTTTAGATAAATATTATGTTCCATATTATATTGTAATAATAGACCCCCTGATTCATTTTTTTAATGACACAATCACAAATTTAAAAGTTACGGTAAATAAGTCTAAACTGGCTTTACTACAATTTCTATAGAAATAAAATCCAGTCACAATATTTTTAAATTCACACAACCAGGGTGCATATTTAATCTAGATTTTAATGCATTGCTTTACATGTTCATACTGGTTATATTAAAATGCAGTGAGTTTTTGGTCCTCATGCCTTTTACTACATATGTTTAACTAAGTGATGGATATATTATTTGTCGCTATAGTTATTTAAATATTTCAAGATATGAAATGTTGCATGTGGCAAGGAAAACTATACTAATATTTCACCCATGTGTAGAGTATATACAGTATATATTTAATACATAGTTTTTTATCAGAAATTTGGTAGAAGTGTTAAACTACGTTAGTAAATAACAGTCTCTAGCTTGAAATCTACTCTGTGATGATCGACTCTGTTTTATGTTAAGGATTGTGTTTATTTTTGGACATTTCATGTTAGAAAATTATGTGATTGTGTATTTGGACTGGTGACTGTTGATTTTATAAAGTTTTAAAAATGTTGCTAATGGTTACTCATTACAGATCTCCAGTTTAAACCTGTACAAGTATCACAGTTGTGTAATAGTTTTAAATCTGACTTCTGTCAGGTACCGTGCAATTACCCCTGATTGTGAGTAAACACAGTATACAACATTGTGACCATGCAACTGTTTAATATTTATCAACAGAGTAGAACAAAGTTATACTTAGTACAAGCTTTGATTATGTTATTGACTTACAGGACTCACTCTCACTGTAAGTTCATCTTCAGTTCCTTAAGCTTACAGTTCTGCTTGTTTTAAAATCCCTCATTTGCTTTCAAGCACCAAAAGACAAACCGACAACTAGTGAATCAAGCTGATGCTGTGTTCTAGTGGGACTACAGGTGTGTCAGTGCATTAAATTATTTCAGCAAATAAAGGATATGAAAAATATCTCATGTTGTTCTCATCTCTTCAGAATATTATTGAAATGCAGATATTAAAGCATTATGAAAGTAAAATGGTTATATTTTCTTGGGTTACATATCAAGATTCCATTATAAAACCCATTTAGTAAAACTAATCTTCTTTGAAACAATTTAGTTGATGTGTTCAGACCCACACAAACATTGTAAAGCAAATGGAAAGCTAAGTAAAGCTGTAAATCAACAGAAACAAAAATATCCATAAAGAAACCCTGTTTTTTATATAAAATAGATAATAAAAAAATTATGAAGAAGAGGATATGTGATTATTCAGGTGATGTGTCTGCTGCAATGCTGGTCTGCTGTACTGGGTTTGTGGTCTTAATTTAACTTTGCTGAGTGGCCGGTCTGGACTGTGTCGGGTGGCTGTGTTGACTTGCAGGTCTAGATTGGGCCTGATTTTCCTGAACGTTTACCTCTTCGGGCTGGACTTTTTGACCAGACTGGCTTGTTGGTCTAGACTTGGCTTGGCTTTGCTGTGAATTGGGTCTGGGTTGCTCTGTGTGAATCTCTTGCCCATCTAGGCTCTCAAGTATTTGCGACTCTTTAGCAGGCTGGCTCACATTTTGGTTTTCCTATAAAAGTAATTATTTGTCAGCATTTATATATATAACATATGAACATCAGACAACAACAGGACTTAATGTCAACATGGGAGAAATTAATGATATTAAATACTTTCCATGTTTTGAGAGGCCTTTCGAGCCTGACTTGTGGAAGATTTCGTCTTTCCCCAGGTCCTGATGCGATCTAGGCCCTCTTGTGAGCGGGCAGTGGGGTTAACATAAACAGGTGAGAAATGATGTGGTAAATCCCATGTGCCCTGGACTGATGGCCATGCACTTCCCATCTGACAATGAAATAATGTACAATTACATTGACAATAAGATCTAAGGGCAAAAAGTGAATAAACCTTATTGTCATTTGGACACACCAGTAAAAAGGTCACTTAAAATATAAGTGAATTTAAATCCTATGCAACTCATACAAAAAATAATGCAAACCTTTGTTTTTACACCATGCAGAAGGTGGCCACGGTCTGTCACTATAAATGTGGTGTAGCCATCCGCTGCAGAAGGTCTCTTAAAAGGCAGTAAATAAACCAATTACATGTATACAGTACAGTAGGCATGTAGCATTTTGTCAAAAACATGCATCCTGAATAAAATATGTTGTTGAATATTTTCGATTTTCTAACATCTAACTATTTTCAAAATTTGAAGAGTTTGGCTCTAAAATGAGATAACTGTTTTAACCCTTTTGTTTTGTTTTTTATTGTTCATTCCAATTAATATCAATCAAACTGCAGTTGATTTGTCTTGATTTAAGCTATAATAACAAAAAAATACAGCTAACTAACACAATAAAACACAACAAAAACATGATACATAATAAAAACATGTTTTAGATTTTTTTAAACCGAGTTATCTCATTTTGGAACCAAACTCTTCATTTGTAGGTGATGAGGTTGAGATTGAGATACTAGCAATATGAACAAACACGATACTGTTACCTCTTTGAAATGTTTTGGAATTGTCCAGTTCTGGAGCTTTTGCGACTTAAAGGCGCTTTCATACTGCACACACAATTATATACATATTATTCAATAATAAAATACATATGTTACCACAGAATAAAGACAATTTACCGTAGTTACCTGGTTGGCTGAGTAACCAGTCGACATGTTGCAGCTCGAGTTAGTGGACAGTTGTCTCCTAGCAACCCTCTCAAAATCAGGGAAAATCACATTTACACATAGGAATTTACTTATTTTGTTTGAGTCTTCACATAAACAAAAATGTAAAGCCTTTTAAATTATCTGTAATATAAAAAAATCTAAATATTTTGCTTAATAAGCGTTTCATTTATTTTTTGTAATGAAGGTGTCTTCCAGTGGGTAGAGGGCGCTGTTGAACAATTGAGCGCTTAGTTGCACAGCAATGAAGAAGATCCGGAACAGAACATTTACAGCGTTGTTTTAGAACAGACGACTTCACTCAACAATAAAATTGTAAACATAAATACAACCTGTATACGTTGATTGACACCTTTGTAAATAAACAGTTTTTTAGGTAGTCTGCTGAACTAGCCGCCGTCTGTAGTTTAACTTTTCAATAGACGACGTAGTGTTTGCGTTTGGTCAGCTTTTTAACGCTGTTGTCACCGATTTTGTGAATGACATGCAGGCGTCAACATCTGGAGCTGAGAATGAGGCTAGAGCGAGCATGACTGAAGATGAATCAAAAAAACATTTTAGAGTCTGCCGGTTTATTGTCGAAACAGGTAAAGTAACTCGACAAATTGTCAGATTTGCAAGGATGTTCTTTCGTGTTTTATCAAATGACATTTTCATACTAAAAGTTTTTATACGGAGGCATCTATTGTGTTTTCATATGTACAGGTGTAAAATTAGGCATGAGACCCGTGCCAATGGCTACAGCATGTGTGCTGTATCACAAGTTCTTCCAGTCTGCAAGTTTGCAGGTCTATGAGCCTTACCTTGTGGCCATGTCTGCAATTTACCTCGCTGGCAAAGTAGAAGAACAACATCTCAGAACAAGAGATATCATCAATGTCTGTCACAGGTATAGGATATCAAGTGTCAATTGTGTTATTACAATACACTTTTCTGAGCTGACACATTGTAGCTCCCCCTTTCTTTTTTCTTATGTTTCAGGTATTTTCATCCAGAAAGTGATCCATTGGAACTGGATGGAAAGTTTTGGGAGTTGAGAGACAGTATAGTGCAATGTGAGCTCCTCATTCTCCGACAACTTAACTTTGAAGTGTGTTTTGAGCATCCACACAAGGTAATGACTGAATTGGATATCTTCTTTGACGTGTTTACTGCTTTTTGAATTTAGTTTGATAAGCAATGTTTTTGGTGTAGGGCAGTCTTGTATGAAGTAAAGTTTGTAAAACAACGCAGATTTGTGGTTATTTCTGCTTGTATATTATTCCTAAAATAATAATGTGTTAATTTTTTCTAACATTAGGAGTTTACCTACATATGTTCAATTGTTTCCAACCAAGATGTTTTATGTGCCTAGTAAGATTTTCTTTGATTTAAAGAAACCATAACAGCAAATTTGTATCTTTAAATCTTATCAAGCATCTTGATGGTTCATTTTACAAACATTTGTCTGGCAACTTCAGTATGCTTCTAAACTATACTTGTTTGTATTTTGCAACTTCTAATATACATTATTTTGTTTGTCACTTCAGTACCTGCTGCACTACCTTCTCTCTGTAAAGAGTCTGTTGAATCGCCACGCATGGTCTCGAACTCCAATTGCTGAAACAGCCTTGGCTGTGTTAAAAGACAGTTACCATGGTTCTATGTGTGTCCGACATAATCCTCAACACCTTGCTGTCACCTGCCTCTATCTCTCTCTTCAGACGTATGGCATGCAGCTTCCCAGGGGTGAACTAGAGTGGTGGCAGGTATGTTAAAAGGTTTCATAAAATCTTCAGGCAGCATTTCATGCCAGTTGTGTTGTGTCTGCACTGAGTCACTGAGAATAAATGTTCACTAGTTTGGTTCTAGGGCCAGATCAGATCAGATCAGGCATCGACAGAGCAACAATTGCAGTAACCTTTAGATTGCAGCAAGTTGTTCCCATGGCAATAGGGGCACCTGATGGTTTCTGCTTGGTCTGAGAGAAATAGCATTGTTCTCCAAGTTGTGTTCCCTTGGTGACACCCCCAAGTAATATTTGAAAAGAATTGAGAAGCATTTTATAGCTCAGGCATAGCTACATGCTTTGCTTTGGAATCTTAGGATTGTGTGTCTTTTTAAGAATTTATAAGATTTCTTTAGTTGCTGATGTATTACGTATTAAGTAAAGTAATAATTTTTGTAGTCCTACTTATTCAGACTTAAGACTTTAACATAAGGACCACAATGCAGCTTATTCAGGAAAATAACCGCCTGCCTAAAGGGGTCGTATGACACAGCTAAAACAAATATTATGGTTTGTTTTAGATGTAATGCAATGTGTATACACGATTTAAGGTTAAAAACGCTGTATTTTCCACATACAGTGCATGTTTGTATCTCCTCTTTGCCCTGCCTCTCTGAAACACGCAGATTTTTTACAATGCTCATCGCTCTGAACAGCGAGGTGTGCTATGATTGGCCAGTTAAAGAGTTCGTAGTTATTGGTCGAATACTGCAAGCGTACTGCCAGGTATGCTCACCTTACTTCCATATACATTTGGGTGGTTCATATCCACGAACTGACGTAGTTTTGTGGGGGTGTGGTTACACGAGGCGTTTCAGGCAGGTCTGGGTGAGCCTTCGCTTTAAGATAGAATGCATTTTATTCCGGCACTTTTTGTATTCGGTCTGGTACCCTGTAAACATTATGTGAATAATGAGAAGCCTGTGTGCCCTTATTGCTAGAATCTGCATCAAGCCCGCCAATCACATTCGAACTAGTTATTACAGACACTTTTATCATGTTTGGTATTAAATGTTCAGTCAGCGATTGAACTGTGAGCAGTCTGTGGGTGGGTAGTCTGAGACTAACCGGCTTTTAGTACTATTATAAAATTCATTAAACACTCTGTGCCCCACCATCTGCTTTAGACTCGCATCGCCTTTCTCACTCTTCTTAGGTTTTCTGTTAAAAATGATATATCACCGGAAATAGAAATTTGAAAATTAAAAATATAGAAATTTGATGATAGACTCTTTTGGATTACACTAAAAAGTGTAATATGACTAAATTGTTTAGTCTACGCCAATTGAATGAACTGCAAGAGTTTGTTCAAAAGTGTGGGATCTTCATCTAAGCTGTTTTCTTTCATTTTTCTGCAGGTTTTTTGTTCAGACATCACCAAGGCTGAGATTGAGACCATCATGAATGAATTGCTGCAGCTCTACGACATGGAGGCCAAGTGTACCTAAGAGAAAGTAAATAAACAGGTATTAAAACTGATGTGGCAGCCAACATTCCCCGGTGTCCGCATTCCAGAGAGACTGTCTAACTGCCTGAGATCTGATGATGGTTTAACACAAGCCGGATCCTGCATCACCTGATGTTGTGATGTGACCTAATGAGCTCTAATCTCTAATTACATCACAAAGCGTGGCAGTTTCAAAGGCCTCTCCAGGAATGACTGTGTTTGCTGAAGAATGATGAGGAGCATTTAGATTTGGTTTGGATGTAGAAGCGTGGCGGTGTGAAAAATAGAGTTTAGCCACATCGCATCAATCAATTACTAGGCACCGACCTACTTTCTTCTTCCTACCTTGCGCTATTTTTCCCCTAAAATGGAGGGAGATGAGTAACAAGAGATGGAGTTGCTGGTTGAAGGTAGAATGAGACAAAAGTAATGCCAGTCTGTCTCCGGAGCTGACTTATGACTAGATCTGGGCTGTTGCTGTTTAAAATTTTAATTACTTTCTCTCTTTCCCTACAGAACTTGTCCCAATAGGAAACAGAATTACTGTGGACATTTTTTTTAGAAGTCAGACTACATCATATCTTATTACTGTAAATTTATCGCAGACATAAGTCAGTCTTTCAAAACTGTTTTTTTACTGAAACCTTGTTTAAACGGCACCAATAAATGGCCTTTCTTTGCTTTTTTCTGATCTGTGATGTTCTGAAATTTCTGGTTTTAGTTATGTCAGGACATTGCTTTAGAGTGGTTCTTAATAAGTTACTATGGAAACTGCTATTGGAGAGGGAGCCTTTGAAACATACAAATGTAAAACTCCATTATAGTGCACCTGTCAACCTCAGCACGTAAGATAATAACAGTCGGAAAAAAATACAATTTAGTCATTATTTACTAAATTAGTCCTTGCTAACATGTTAACACATTGTTTCCCATATAGCGTACAACTAAAAATTGTGTTGAAATTCATGAAGCATTGCAACGTTTTGCTAATCTTTCGATTCTCGAATTGAACAAACTGATTAATGTTCTGTAGCCTATTTTCTATATTAAAGGGATCATATGGCGCAATTGTGTGTTTCTCTGTATCTTTGGTGTGTTATAAGTTGCCCATGCATGTTTTAGACACGTAAAATTGCAAAAATTAAAGTGTCGGAACAAAAGATGCATTATATCTAAAACCGAATGCTCACCCAGACCTGCCTGAACCGCCTCTTGTAACAACACCCCCACAAATCTACATCAGTTCGTAGTATGATTTGACTAAGACCGCCCAAATGTTGGGTAAGTAAGGTGGCCGCACCTGTCAGTACAATTGCTTTGGTGAATGCTGTTCCAAACATGGTAAAAGGCGTTACATTTCCGTCACAGGCTTGCAGACCAATCACTGCGCACTGGTTAACTGGCCAATCATAGCACACCTCGCTTTTCAGAGCGATGAGCTTTGTTAAAATTCTGCGCGTTTCAGAGAGGCGCGGGGAAAGAGGAGATACAAACATGCACGGTATTTTAAAAATACAAAGTTTTTTTACCTTAAATCGTGTATTCACATTAAATTACATATAAAACAAACGATAACATTTGTCATATCATCCCTTTAAATCACTACGGCCTGTTTTAATAGACAAGGCTGGGCTTAAGCCTTGACTATGACTTGGTTAAATTAGTATATTTAAGTCGCTTTTATTAAAATGCCATAGCCAAAAACATTACTGGTGTCCATCTTGAGACGAAACTGTGGCAATTACATATTTTAAGATATGTCAGGGCAATTTATTTTCAGTAAAGACAGCTCAAACTTTCATTTTAGTCTGGGACTAGTCTTAAGCCTTGTCTGTGAAACCGGCATACATCTCATAAAATATTACAATCATCACAACGTCTTTGTGTGAATTGTTTTAGTTACGACTATTCACACTATAATTGAATGCAATGCAGATGATTATGGAAGTCCTATCTAAACATTCCTGCTTCACTTTCCTTCTCCGCACACAACGCCCAAACACACATACACATCTCTCAGCAGGCAGGCCCTAATGCTGGGCATCATGAATAATGGAAAGGGTACATGTGCAGCCGGATTCTCTTCCATCAATAAAACATCAGCATGGCCCTCACTATGGGATACAGTGCTGGGAATAGGAAGGATAGGATTGATTGCGACTCTAACCATCCTCCTTTCTCATCTCTCTTGTCTCTTGACTTTAAATCTGTGTCCAACATTGCTAGATATTATCCGCACCATATCAAGTAACAGCAAGCTACCTTACATCATTGGAGTCCTCCTCTTCAAGTCTCATCTCTCAGGCACTTTACAGATCACACTCAGCTCTCTATTCTCCCATTCAAGGTTGTTCTACTGTAAATCAAAATCTCAACACTAAATACCTACTTTGGCTTGCTCTGTGTAAGACTTACAAAAATAATAGAAGTACAGCAAAAAGTGTTTTTGTAGTCTTGAAATCTGAACTTAAGTCAATGTTGGGACTGCAGCCAAATCAATCAGCTCTGAAGGAGACAAACTATTGATGTTCAATTGTGTGGGTGTTTAAGAAAAGCTAAATAAAAGTGTTCTAATGTGTACATGTGTAATTACAGAACAACAGCAAAGGAAAGGTAGGGATGTTAAACCCAGTTACCCCAAAAATGGGTAGGTGCGTGTCCATGAATGCTGCAAGCGAAATCTTTCTGGTGAAATAACTGTGAAATGGTGATTTCAGTTTTAATCTAATCTTTATCACTGAACACAGAGCCTTCAGATGCAACAGAAGCCAGGCTGCATCCTTGGAAAGGAACTATTTTTTAGAGATATGACTTGCTGTTTATAGACACTTGGGTATCGGGATGTAACATTTTATTGGGCGGATTGCGTTTTGACTGACAGCGAGACGCCATTTCTTGGCTAGGGCTTACAGAAGCTGCACTACCTGCAGGGCTAATGCATGGCAGCTCCCTGAGGAACAGCCATCTCCTAAACCCTCACCTCTGAATTATAGATACAACTACTCATCTGAAACTTTCCCTTTACTTTACAGGATGTGCCTAACAAATATTTCAGTGTGAGCAGCCAGTGTGTTGCAGTAGGAACAGATCCAGCGTTCAGATGAGAGTGCATGCATGTTCTTTTTCGTAAGAAAGGAAGGACAGGGAATATGGTTTGTTCATGTTGATTAAGTAAGTCTAAAAAATGTAGAAAAGATCTTTTAAAATCTTTAAAAAATATATATTTTCTACAAGCTCTCGTGTCTAAAAACATCTGGTGAAGAGCATTTAGCGCTTGTGTGTGTTTGCACATGAAGGCTACAGGAGAGGCTCACTTGAGCACTCGTCAGCACATAAAAGCTTTCTTTCGCTGGTCTGAAAGGCCTCCTGCATTAGGGCTATTAGATTTGAGCCCTGTATGCTTGGAGACAGGCAGAACATTACACCTGCGTGGGTGTGATGGGGCGTCTGAATTTATGAATTGAAAACAATGGGAAAGCCAGACCTATCAGGGACATGGAGAGGATTTCAGTACAGATTTTAATCAGATGCACAGTTGTCTTGGTGAAAAAAATACTATTTGGATCAGCGAGATCATTTATAATCCCAATTGTACAGTTGAACTGTTCTGCAGTATTTATCAATTTATTTGCGTATCAGTTGATGCTGTGGAGTTTGCATCTGGTGTTGAGCTCTCATGCATAATGTATGTATAACAACATGATTAATATCTATGCGTGCAAATTCTGCACGTACGCATGACCTTCAGAGTAAACATTGCAAGTCAGGGATGCTCTTGCGCCTCCTGCAACGTTTGCCCTCCTTGCCCTAAATTTCATTGTCGATCAGGCGCACACGACACAACGATAGCTATCTGTTCTGGGTATGTGTGCGTGAGCTGACGTGATCGCACTGTAACGGAGTGGGAGGGATTTGAGCGATGAAGCGGAGGCTGGGGTGGGGGGAGAGAGAGTGAATCTCCCCCCTCCACCCCCTCCTCCTCCCTTCCGTCCTCTCCATCCGCGCGCATAGCAGCCCGCGCGGATGCTGCGTCCACGGTCCTCAGCGCGCAGCTCAGCGAGGGGGCACTCATCACACATCGCATAGAAAATCCAAATATTGCATCGCCTCGCTTTTGATTTACACTCTGAAGAATAAGCGTAATAAAATATCCACGGGCGTGATACATTTTTACTGTGTTCGGGGCAGTCATCTCGGTGTCTCCATCTCAATTTTTTCCCTCTGCGGATCCTCCATCTAACCAGGCAACAACTGCACTATTATAGCCTATTTTCGTAATCTCCATCCGTAGTTAATACAAAACTGAACACCTGTGTGATAGAGGACGACTTGATAACAGCAAGTGAGTGAATTCAGTCGCTGTCGATGCGCTCATCTGTATTTCTCTGAAGCGCATCCAGGATTTTCCCTTTCCACAGCAAACCGCGGCAATGTCCTTGGAGCATGGCCTGGTGAGTGCCTCTTCACACCGATTTGTAATGTGCTTTCTATGGTAACAGTTTTCATTGCATATTTTTGGAGACCGATCTCTCTTACTGTTAAATTGTTCATGCATGATTTGCAAATGCCGATCATTTGCCATTTTCTTATGATTAGTGATAACTGTCATGCACTAAAACTACTGCATTGAAGCTCTGGCCGCAAAATATATTAGTTACACTGTCAAGCCACGTTATGAATATGATTCACAAAGACGTCGTCTATGTTTTTTTTATCGTGATGTGTTTATTAGTTATAATTTTTGAGTGCTCTCACATTTTCCTAAATAGAAAATTAACAATTCATTCTACTTATAAACAGCGATGCTGTGAGGATCAATTTATTGATATTTTTGATGTTATGTTTATACAGTGCACTGTTTGTCTATAGCATTTTTATTCGAGTATGGAGTTCTCAAACTGGTATCCACACTGGTCACCTTGCGCATGGGGGCATTGCGCTTGTTCCGGATGCGAGTGTCGCACCAACCTCTCACGAGCAGGACATCCGCGCTATTCATTCAATTAACATTTCGAGACTTACAAAACAAGAAGAAATGCGTTTCGTTCGTCGGTATTCTCTCGCGTTGGTTTTGCTTAACGACCATTCGCTCCCTGAAGGTGACCAGTAAAGGTCATTTTATTTTAGACACACCTGACCAGCATCTGATGAGGGACCACGGAGCGATGTGTGTGGAGTTGCCAGTCCGAGTTGCTCAAGGGTGCTCTCTCTGCCTAAAATTTCTTTGGGAACCCTTTTCTTCCTACCGCAAGGTGCACGAGTAATGCTGGGTGTGGGACGAGGAGAGGAGGGGTAGTTGTAGTCTCGCATGCCTCAGACAGCCCGGTGACCGTGTATTGAGTTCGTAAATCTATACTCGATTCTGATTGGCTGTTTACGTATGACCGTCAAACCAGGATCCCAGTCGTGTGGGTTTACATCATTTCGGCGCGATTAAGAATGCAACACTGCTCTGGGACCCATTTGAAACACCCACATTCACTAGACCTAAAAACCACTAACAATCTCTTATTTTAAACTGCTTTTCTCAGTATTTGTATCAAATTGAAGACATGGGAAATCATAGTACCAATATAGTGGTTGAACATTGAGGTGTTTTCAAAGAATGATCATTATAAATATGGTTTTCACAATTCTTTACAAATCTAGTTGCACATGTACAATATCTACAGGTCAGTATGCACAATTAATCATTTGCTAAGTAACCTAATAGTGCTATAAACCCATTTCAGTTACCATTTTCTATACTTCTTTGTCAATAGCTTTACAGTTTACTCTTAAAAACACTAAATAGACTTACCTTTGATATCTAGAATCAAGGTTACTGCTTTGATTTTGCTTTGCTCATGATGAACTTCATATTTGTTAACCATAGTTGCAGTGTTCGTGTGTTTTACAAAAAGTGGTTGTTTGTGCTCCAGTTCTTTGTCCGGGTTGCCCTAGTTTGAATGCTGTCGTTGCAAAGATGAGGAAAGTTGACCCACAAGATGTTTGGACAAAACATCTGCATTAACTTGGTGAATGGTTATGTATTTAAGCATTCTGTGGGAGTTTTTTTTAGGTGAATTGTATGTATCTTAATCTCACTACAATGTCTGTTGCCTTGGATTCAACAAACAGCGATTGTGATCAATACTTTGAGGGAAAATCACATACATTCAATTCTAATTCTGCCACAGAACCCTCTTAATACTCAAATAAATTTGGTGGTATATCATTGTCTGTGACATGACTGACAGATTGCAAATTAAATGTTGAGAAGCTGCAATCTTCAGATCGATATAAACCCAGAAGCCACTGAAGAACAATTGTGATATGCATGCTCATACTAGATATTTGTATTTATAAGACATGATAAAAAGAGAAGCTTGCTGTTTGGCACATAGTGTCAGAGATGATACTGCATTAGAAATTGACCAAGGCATGATGCATAAAAATGGCCGTGGTGTGGAGGTTACATCTCTGTCAAATAAAAATGTCTCCAGCTTCTTTAAATTGAGCCCACATAAATAGAACAAATATGTTATCCTCTTTCATTTAACTTCAAACACGGCAATGCAACTTCACACAATCGCCTGGGCCATGGACAGGTACTTGCATTCCAAGGCAATGAGTTTTTGTTATTGCCTACAGGCTCTTACGCCAATGCAGTCCATGTCTGGCTTTGAAACCCTGAAACCAGTGTAACGTATACAGGCCACTGCAGTGAAGGTGGAAGGGAGGAGGTAAATATGAAACGGCAAAGAACAGATGGACAAAGGTTGAGGATAATGGAATGCATGTGTTGGGGGGGACTTATGAACTTATAAAGAGAGGAGGTAATGCTCACTTAGCATGCGGTGAGTGGTTTTGTGCCAACAGGAGAAGACAAGGCATCATCGTAAATGAGAAGATTCGCGTTTCACTGTTGAGGAACGTGAATTTTATAGTTGAGCATACAAGGAAGGGATTCAAGGTGTGTTCATTTTCGTTTGAAACTGAACAAAAATTGAACAAATATTAAAATACTTGTGCACTCGGAGGAGATATTACCAGCCATAATGAATGGGTTTACTTCGAAACAAATTGAGATCATACTGTGTGACCAGTTGAATGCTTCATTCTTATATCGATAATCCCTCTGTTATTGGAACCTTTCCTTCATGTTATAATAGTAGCCTATTGGATTTCTGCATTGTAACTAAACGTTTGTGTTTGCATGACTCTACTTTCAATTCATTAAAAATAAAAAATCCATATTTGCATCACATTTGTATTCAAATCTATTGTCCTTAAGACAATGTTTTTTTATCTTTTGACTTGTTTTTGTTTGTTCATTTTGGACCCAGATCACATAGTACCAGCAGGTAGCTGCACAAGCGTGTTTATACAGTAAGTGTTGTAAGCAGACATCTGTGAAAGAATGAGTGTTGAAATTTTGTTTGATATTGCTTTTTATAAAATTATTATTTAATGCGGAATAAATGAAGCAGAAGCGTTTTCTCTTGCTTCTGTATGATTGACAGGGTCTGCAGACCTGTGCTGTATTTATCCTCAACACTGAGATTTGCTCATGAGAAAAACTGTTTATTTTTTGGTCTGAAAATAAATTTAAAAGAACTAAATGCCACTTGGCAACTTGATAAATAGTTCTGTAAAGTGTAGTTACATTTGCCTTTGCACAAAAATAACTCTAGTGATGTCTGTTTTTTCACATCAAAGCAACATGGAGATGAAATGACATTTTTTGTTCCCTCATTTCTCTTTATTCCGTTTTTAGAAATGGAACCGAAGAAATGTTTTTTCTGACTAAAGAAACTAGTGAATTAGCGTCAGGAATCTAATCTGTTAAGATGTGTGATGTCTGTTCATATTCAGTTTGTGTACGCTCTGAGGCTTCTTTCCTTCAGGGCTATTTCAATCAGCCTCAGCCACAAAAGCACCATCTAACTGGTGTTTTAATTTGGGAGTTAGTGATGTTTTGAGGCTAAATGTGCTTTCTTCCCATAAAAACTGTCACAACTAGTTAATCAAGTATTCACTTTACTGTCACGACACATGTGTACAATGTACACATGTATATATTAACAGTAACATACAGGATTAGTAAATTATAATGTACAGGCAGCCACAAAGCGGGGGTCTTGTATCACCGTGAAGGGGCTTATTTTGCGATAATAGCCGGCTGCTTGTACACTATCCTGCTTATTACACAGGTACTGGAGTTGCCACATGAGAAGGAATAGACATGAAATGTGAGTTAGAAATCTTTTTTAGCAAATTTTTACAGAGTGCAGACCTTTCGTGAGGAAAAGCTGTTTCGGTTTTTAAGGTAAGAAATGACATTCAAATGTCACAAACAGGCAATTTGGTTTAATCCTTTGTAAATATTTACATCTAGACATTTGGGAGTCGTTTAAAAGCAACTTTCATTGCATTATACTATACATGTGCAATCCCCTGGGATCGAACCCATGACCGTGGCTTTACGAACGCCATGCTCTAACCATTTAGCCACAGGAAAGCATAAACATAATTTATAAAAAAAACAATTATTTATTCTTTATGAGTGTTTTTATTTTTAAAAAATTGTTGCACCACATTATAATACATATATTATTATGTTTAAGCTTTCATAAATACGTTATAGTTTGGTTCAATACAATAAAATACATGCAATTCTACACTGATCAGGAAAAAGCAGGACTAGTATCGGACCGGGATCGGTATTGGCTGATACAATTCAGGTAGCCTATCGGAATCGGATCCTAAAGGAACAATTGGTATCGTCCCACCCCTACTTTTTACTACTGTTTTGGGGAAATTTTCATTGAATTAATTTAATTTAATAGATTAATTGGTCAGAAGATTTGAACTAACAATAGACAAAAAATGGAAAAAGATGCAATTGAATTGAATAGAAAAGATTAGAGGTGATTATGATCAGTGATGGTGGGATTTGGCAGAATATGTGGTACTAAACATTAAACACACTACATACAATATTGAGATTCGCATTAGTGAACAGAAGCATGTCTCATCTGCTTCCGACTCCGTGTTCTTCTGACTCTGTGTAGTCAGAACGAAGTGAACAGCACACTGACTCATCAACCCGTGCTTGCTTTCATCTCTTGCTTTCTTGTGCAGCAGACCTTTATGTT
Source organism: Triplophysa dalaica (assembly GCF_015846415.1). NCBI lineage: Eukaryota > Metazoa > Chordata > Actinopteri > Cypriniformes > Nemacheilidae > Triplophysa > Triplophysa dalaica. The sequence goes on from NC_079561.1 coordinate 7,394,938, forward strand.
GTTATGTCATTTCCTGCATTGTTTCACAGCTCTTGTTGTGAATATGTTGCGGTCCTAATGTTTAAATATGGGTTTGAGTTTCCTCCAGCTTTAGAAGGGAGTATGCAGGGTGTGTGTGTGCGTGTGCGATTGCGCTCCTGTGAGTGGGTGTGAGCGGGTGTGAGCGCGAGCACTTTTCTGTTGGTTACTTAGACACATTACATAAGGTGCTGAACAATTTATGTAATGCTAAGGCCCGCTGTCTCTCCCTTTTAACTTTAGCAGATTGGGTTGGGTACCAGCAGTCAGGGCTGTCTGGGCTAGGGGACCTGGGAAGGATCAGTGCACTATCAACAGTGTCTTGCCGAATGGCACTGGGGCACGCTCGCTGAAAGATTCGCGAAAACATGGATCAATATGAATATTCAGCATACTCTCCAG